>NC_136488.1:159435803-159558303 GCF_053919585.1 Euprymna scolopes
AATTTTTCTTTGAGAACAACCTGTGGCGTTCTTTGGAGTCCGAGTGACAACATGCGTCTCATATTATATTGGAATTTTTATTTTAAACTATTTGCTCTACCAAGGCTTCAAAATATAGTCTACACTACTATTTCATTCATAGATGGAAATACATATGATTTCATACCTTTGGCTAGGATATTAGTGAAAGTTATGCAATAGCCGTGATAAAACTCTAACACAATGTCCTAAATTTACAGTCGGCACTTATGATTACCGTATCATTGCCCGCATCACTAAATAATGATGAAGATGAGATTGTGTTTGTGTATTCTTCTGTTCGATCACTTTCCAAACATGATGTACTAATGAAGGGCGAATGAGATGAGAAGTTGTGGGAGGAAAGGAATAGAAATATATTAAACAGGTCTCATATTCTGAAGCAGTTGGGTTCAGTCTTTGTATAGGGCAGTACATTTTCATTTCTATTCAATTACGCTCACCTCCTCCTTCTCCTCCTCCTCAAAAAAAAAAAAATGACACAGAATAATATCGGAAGAAACTGATGCAAGTATTGCTGGGATGTAAATAAATTTTATAGTGATTTTAAAAATGCCCCCCTCCCCCTTCAATTGATTTGTCCCCCCCCCCAAAAAAAAACATTTGCCTTCATATTTTAGGAATATACAGCATAATCATGTTGTCAGACCGGTTTTCATTAGATTATCGAAGTTAAGCAATGCTGAATCTGGTCAGTACCAGATGGGTGACCATTTTATTTTATTTTTTTTCTTTGCTCACGTTCACCCCTAACAAGGCATATCACCACTTGGACGTAAAGGGCTACTACTTGGGACCATGCCTAGGAAAAATTAACAACATATTGGTTTACATTACATTTAAACTTCTGCATATCAGTACAGCCAGGGAAGCAGGTAGCAAGAAAGGAATTCCAAGTCTAGCTGTTCGAGGGAAAAAAAAGTATTAGAGTAGAACGGGACCTAAACAACAAAAAGGTGAAATTTTGTTGCTAAGTGAGCTTTTTGGGGGCACAAGTGCAAGGAGTTCATCAGAACACATTTCATTTAGGAATACCAGATATATTTGTATGTAGGAGGGTGTCGGTACCTCCTTGCAAGAAATGTAATCTCGTTATCTCCTGATACTGATATACTTGCGACTGGTGATTGCTTGTGGATTTAATATTCTTGTGAAACTTCCTTCTTCAGAGAGAACTGATTCAACCCACCTAAGAGGAGTATCGCTTTGGATCTTATCTTTCTGAAGGAAATGTATTCTTGTGTGTGTGTATATATATATATATATATATATATATATATATATATATATATATATATATATATATATATAGCCTGATGATTTCCTACTAGAATGAAATGTAGAACCTCTGTATCTTCTATAATATAAATATCACCTGTCTGTTTAAATGTATGTATGTTTGTATAAAACTTTCGACAGAGGTGGCAAATTTTCACGAGATCGATACCGTTTTGAAGCTCGACCCTTTGGAAGACAAATATCGAAAAATTGGCTAAAAACATTAATTCCTTCACCCTCAACTGGGCACTTTTCTACAAGAAGTCGCTTTTTTGCTGATATTTTTTAAAGTCATCCCTTCTTTTCGATTGACTAGCCTTAATTTAAACCTTCGCCACTTCCGGTTTGGCAATGGACGTAATGGCAAAGACATCACTTTTTTTTTCCATGCTCTTTTCCTTCTTCGCAGTACGGATTTGAGCCTGCCTACCTACTAGCTTTTTTTTTTTTTTTTTTGCTCAACACCCACCTCCAAACACCTGGGCAACGCCGGGTATCCATGCTAATTCAATAATATAATATACTAGTGAGGGAGGGACGCCTGGTTTTCCCGAGCGTAAAATACACTTAATTACAATATTTTACTTTGTCCAGATTTTGTATATATTATTATAGTCGTGATTTCTAAAGTAAAAAAAAGAAAGTGTTTGGGTGTCATCAGCTAGAATCGAAACCTGAAAGCAAAACTGTAGCATTCAAAGCTGGTGATGTTACCACTGTACCAATGTGACATGCATATGAACTGATTAAAAATTCAAAAAGATGAAGGTACAAAATATGTAAAGATTTTTTTTCAATTTCGACCCATTTTTGACCATTTTTAAAAGCAATTTTAACTGACTAAAGACACGTAGAAGAACGGCATGTAAAAAATCCAATCATTTGAGACCTCTAGCACTGTTCTACGACTTTTAGTTTCGGAGGAGATAGTTTGAAAATATGGAGACAGACAGACAGACATATAGCCTTGTATATATTAAATAAAGTGTGTGTATTTATTTGAGTTAACAAAAAAAAAAAATTAAAAAAATAGGTGTTAAATGAATCGGGGGGGGGGAGTTTTGTACTGGTTTTATTTTAAACAATTTCTTATACACAGAAAACCACCCCTATGAACGAAAATTTTGTGTGTCTTTGTGGCATCTGTGTTCGTGCAACTCATCTCCCAGGCAATACCGATGCCTCCGTTCAGTCTCAAGACAAAGGATACTCGCTGCAACTGCGCGTGTAATTGTGTGGCAAGGATTGCGCACTCTCCAACCACACCTCCTCCTGAATCGACCCTGCTTGAGAGCAGTAGCAAGGAAAAGTCCAAGACATCTGGAAACAATGCCGAGATAAGCGGAGAATGCATACAACACCTGGAAGTTCCAAATGGTCACCCATCTGGTACTGGCCAGGCTCATTGTTGCTTAACTTCGGTGAACTGAAGGGAACCGGTGTGTTAAACGTGATTAAAGGGAGCAATGCCAGGACTAGGGTAACTAGTACATATATAAATAGCTGCTAAAGTAAGTTTTTAACAAATCTTTTTTTTTTATCTGCCTCTTACTTTCCTCCAACGTTTTAATGGAACAGAATTTTGCAAATGAAATGAAGAGAATGAGGAGCATCAGGAAAAAATTATCTCTTCTATTTTTGGTGGGTGAATTGGTGAAAGCAGACTTTCTTATCATTATGCTTTCTACCCCCCCCCCCCGCACACACACACACTTTTGTTTGATTCACCTTTTGCTATTTCTCCCTCTTTCTCTTCCTGTCTCTCTAAGGAGCAAATAAGAGCTTCCTTTTTAATCAGGACAAATTGTATCCAGTGTTGACTTCATGCCAGATCTGTACTTTTCTGATTCTTCATATTTTTTGAATGCCGGAGCTCTTCAAAATTTGGCTTATCAGAGTCAAAATAGTGAAACCATATTGATTGCTTAATGAAAAAAAAAAAAAAAAATTTTTTTTTTTTTTCATTAAGCAATCAATATCTTTACCTGCTTTATTTCTTGACATTGATTTTTGTATAAAATGTGTTCACCCATTATTATAATATTCTTAAGCTTGCCTTTTTCTTAAATTCTTATATTTTTTGTATCTAAAACTAACGTATAAGCTCTCTTTGCAGAGTGCTCGTCTCTATCTCAAACAATCCCATAATGCCCTTTTTTTTTTTTTTTTTTTTTTTTTTACATCTTCAAACTTTTAGATAATAGGAAAGGTGCTCTCAAATATGCTAAAAATAAAAATACAATGGTTGTTTTAATTTTTAAGAAACAAATGTCTTCAAATCTGGATAATTTTGTTATTTTGACTCCTGTGTTACAACAAACATATTTGATTGACTGTTTTTTCTAGTATACCTTTTTTTTTTTACTCACGTTCACCCCTAACAAGGTACATCACTACTATTTGGGAACATGCCTAGGAAAGATTAACAAGATGTTGGTTTACATTACATTTAAACTTCTGCATTTTAGTACAGTCAGGGAAGCAAGTAGCAGGAAGGGAATTCCAAAGTCTAGTTATTCGAAGATAAAAAAAACTATTAGTAGAAAGATTTTTGTCATTAAGGAACCTTAACAGTTAAGGGGTGAGATTTTGTTGCTAAGCAGGTTTGTTGGGGATATGTACATCAAGGGAGCACAAATGCTAGGACTTCATCAGAGCACATTCCATTAAAATGTTTGTAAAACAGGCACAAAGATGCAACATAGTAGCGATGGGACAGTGGATGGAGGTTAGTTGACTGTGAATAACAGCAAAAGTATAACAGTATAGTATTTCAATTAAAGATTTCAAATTAAGAAATGTATACACCCATAATTTCCCCAAGTTGTTGGTAAAAAAAAAGCAACTTATATTCACTAAATTGTATACACTGAATTCTTCATAATAAATACCGTGTCTTAAGTAACTCAAAAGTGTTATGTGGGCAAACAAAATTTCGTGGCTAAATCTATGGTTTCAATTGTTGTTAAATTTCCAATTTCAAAACCAAAGTAAGGCTTTGAACAGTGAAATTAGCAATTTCAGAACTTGAGATATAAAACAAAAAATGTTTAATTTTAAGTGAACGTTTTTTGAATTTAGATTTTTTTTTTTAATTAAAATATTTTACATATTTGTATTATTGTACTCATCTTTGTGGTTGTTTTCACAAACGATTTAGTTTGAAATTCTGTATAGGTTCCCAAGTTTCAGTAAAAGTTTGGATGTTACATCGGTCAAAACGTTAATTAAATAATTAGGATTGGGAATATTTATTTGGATTCTTTGGACTACTGTTCTCGTCTTGAATGGTATTTTTACAACGTTTTGGCCGATGTAACCTCCAACCTCCTCCAGGTGTATTGTTAAATGTGGCAATATTTCTGTTTAACTCGGAAATCTGCGCAGAATTTTGAACAAACCTTTATTTAGGGTAGCCTGTGTTTGTCAATCTGGGAGCTTCAGTCGAGTCATACTGAATATGGTTGTTGATGCTGCCTTGATAAACATTTAATATTATAAAGTAAAGATCAAGGATAACTGGAGTAATCTGGATAAAGGAGTGGTGTCTTCCCCTAGATTTCTGTATCATAGAAGATTTAAACTAAACTAGGGTAAATCACTTCACTTTTTTATTTATTTTTTTATTTTTTTATTCTTTACTTTTTTAAGCACAGGCAGTTCAGCCCGGCTTTGCTCGGACCCTATGTACCGCTCATAACTTTATGTGCATATCTATATATATATAAAAATGTTTGACTCATGTCCAGGTAACCTACAAAATTACAAGTGTTTAGACTCAAAATTAGCGGAGGAGTTTGGTAGAGTCTGCAACAGGCCAACTCTTTGAACTTTGACCTCTTGGCAGCCTAATTTTCGCCCCAAAACTGATTAAAAAGCTTGCTGCATGTCTGAATACCCTTTATGTAAAGTTTCAAATGTTTAGACCCAAAAGTGGTTGAATAGTTTGCTAGAGACCGCAAAGGTAAAATCTTTTGAACTTTGATCCCTTGGCAGCCAAATTTTAGGCCAAAAACCGATTAAAAACCTTTCCCTATGTCTGAATACATTTTATATAAAATTTCAAATGTTTAAACCAAAATTGGCTGAGTAATTTGGTAGAGACCGCAGAGGTCAAATTTTTAACCTTGACCCCCAATTTGGACCTCTTAACATTTATTGCTTAGTGCTCAAATCAAATTATAAAGTTGGATCCATGTCCAAGTAGGCTACATCTAAAATTTCAAGTGTTCATACCCAAAATTGGCGGAGGAGTTTGGTAGAGTTTTCAAAGATGAAATCGTTTAACTTTTACCTCTTGACAGCCAAATTTCTTGCCGAAAATTGATTAAAAAGATTTTCCCAAATCTCAATACTCCTTATATTAAATCTCGAGTCTGTAGACTGAAAATTGACAGAGTAGTTTGGTAGGGAAATGTACACATACAGACATACACACACAGACAATTTCACTTTTATACATAGATTATATTGGACCCAATATATAGTAATGATGTAAAAGTTAAAAATAAAAAAACAATAAAAAATGACTTGTGTGCCACGACCGAGAATCGAAACCAAAACGTGTAGCTTACGATTTACTTTTACTTTTGACGTTAATACCTGAGCTATGAAAACATGTTTGTAAGGCTAAAAATTAAAACATGAACCAATAGTTATGTTACACATGCATATTCGTAATGCTGTTGTTCGACCTTCACCTGGCAAATTCAATTTAAATTTTCACACTTTTGCACCAATTTTCCCTGGTTAAAACTCAAATATAAAGTTTCACACGAGTTCGAATACCTTATATATTAGGTTTCATGTCTGTAGACCAAAACCTGATAGAGAGGAGTCTAAAACTTGCTATGGTTTCAAATTATCTGAAATAACAGCAAGGGGAGACTTGATTCCAACTATTTCTCATATGTTATATCTTCCCTCTTTGGTTTTCATACATAAAGTAAATTTCAGTGTATAAGAATTATTTGATACTGGAGATATTCATAATTGTATCCTATTTTCTGCAAAGGAGAGACATAACATATGAGAAGTATTTGGAGTCAAGTCTTACCTTGCTGTTATTTCAGATCATTTGAAATCATTGCAAGTTTTAGTTTCTCCTTCATGAGAGGTTTTGGGGAAATACATATAGTGTGTGTGTGTGTGTGTGTGTGTGTGTGTGTGTGTGTGTGTGTGTGTGTGTGTGGAGTTTTTGTATTACATTGGATATTTCATGGAGATTGTAAAGCATGTACGTGTCAATAGGAATATGATTAAACAGCCGGGAAACCTTAGGTAACAAAGCGTATGCACCTGTTCCCACTCTTTCCTTCCACCACCTGTTTCCTGATTATTCTTGAATCGCAGAACATATTTCAGCTGTCAGCCCATCTTTACATCAGCATCCGAATTTCCTGAGATATATATGTTGCCTCTACACAAATATTACTCAATTATTTTCTTATAAAATAGAAATAAATTGACTTCCCCTCCTCCCCGCATTGTTTATTTATTTTTATAAAAATATGTGTGTCTTATCATGAAAGAAATATACCTCTTAGGGCATCTCGTATTTTATCAAAAATCCTATTTTAGCTTATGATGAAAAGCATGTAGGTGTGTGCAGATCTATGAATGTGTACATGTGTCTGTATGTATGTATATGTTTGTATACACACACATATATATATATATATATATATATATATATATATAATGTTAGAAAAGCATTTCATTCAAAGCATGAAAATTGTTAAACAAAATGTTTTTACTATAGGCTTTAAAAATAAAGGTACAAGATTCAATTTGAAATTTATTTATCTTCAAAGTGCACTTTTATAAATTTTACAAAGTAAGGTATAAAAATTTAATTTAAATTGAATAAAAAAATTATCTTGGATTTATTTTATGTAATGTATATTCTGTTGCACTTTTTAAAAAAAATCATTGAAAATTTTATATCTATATCATTAAATTGCTAGATGAAAGATAATGTTTTTAAATTGCAACAAAATGTACATTACATAAAATAAATCCGAGATAATTTTTTGATTCAATTTAAATTAAATTTTTATACCTTACTTTGTAAAATTTATGAAAGTGCACTTTGAAGATAAATAAATTTCAAATTGAATCTAGTACTTTTATTTTTAAAGCCTATAGTAAAAACACGTTGTTTAACAATTTTCATGCCTTGGATTAAATGCTTTTCTAACTTCTTATCTTTAAGATTATATTTTAAAACTCTCCTTCTCTCTATTTCAGTTTGTATTTCTCCTCACACCATAACTCATTTTTGCAACCCTTTCTTTGTATTATTGCAGGTCTGAATATTCTCTCTGTTTCAGTTTGTATTTCTCGTCACACCACAACTCATTTTTTGAAACCCCCTCTTTGTAATACAGGTCTGAATAATGAGAAAATCTGAATTTTTTTTTTAACAAAAACTTTAAAATAACTTTTTTAGATTAAATTTTTTAAAAACTTCTTTCAGAATAAAAAATATTCAAAATTTAATAAGGAACATATTTCATATAGGTTTCATTAACAAATATTCAGTATATAACTAGAAAAATAGAGATGAATATTTCAAAAGGATTGTATAACTGGTTACGGTCAATAGTAGTCCTCGCCAGCGAAAGTCTTTGTTATTCTTATTTAAAACATTTTGAGTCCTGCTCTTTCGCGTGAGGACTAATTGTTGTGCATGTATATCTGTGTACATGTGTTTATGCATATATATATATATATATGTATATATAAACATACTAGCAGGAAGACCCGACGTTGCCCGGGATTGAATGATTAGCAATGAATGTTTCAGACTCCCATGTTTTATTGTCATTGAAATTAGTGGAATAGCTGATTTTTCAACCAAATCGATTGATTGCCTGCTCTATTTGGGGAGCCATTGTGAAGCACCAGGAGGAAGCTTTACATGCTTCCCTGCAGTGACTTAGTCCACAATACATTGTAGTATACATTGCACTGTAGAGAACCTATTGTTGATGTTATAAAATTACTTTTCATACATAATGGCTTGAATTAAAGTTTAAAATGCAAAAGTCCAGTATCATGGTTCAATAATACTTTAAACAGAAAAATTCATTTCGAACACACCTGTTATATCAAAGAACCTACTGTTGATTTTATATGTCAGGCCTTTCAGCTTGTGTGGTTATAAAGCTGCTAAAAAGCACTTGTGATGGTAGGCTGTACAAGGTGGTAAATTTGGTCAAAATCGCCTGTTCCTTCTGCCATTGGATGTTTTCAATTATCAATACTTATTGAAGATATTTCGATACAAAACCTATCTAAGAACACTTTCAGCTACATAAATTACATTTATGTGAAATTTCATAAAAAATAAGTCTAGTAATTTCGGAATTCATGGGGAATGAACTCACATATGCAGTTTCTTTTATATAATGGAAGATATATAAGTTCAAAAGTATTTAAAAACTGAACTTTATAATCAATATTTCAAAAGTGCTCATTATAGGGTAGAGCGATAAAATTGTCACCATAGAAAAGACATGATTCCATTTCTATTTGATAAAAACGGGTTTTCTTTTTTTGTTGCAAACCATCTACTAGTTGACCAGTAAAAATCCCAAGCAATAGGAACCTTCTATCATGTCTGAAAGTGACACAGTGTTCAACAAGCGAGATCAGAGATGTTTTATAATGCATGCTCTCTACCGATCCAAGTTATGACAATGGGGCCATTGCCAGCACCCTCAAAATGCATCGCTGGATTGCCATGAATAACAGGTGTGTTCCAAAGGTGATAAAAACAAAGCTTCTGGCCACGGTTATGTTCTTTGATGTGGTTTCAAGTTAAGATCACATCACGCCACCTCACATCTTCGAAGTCAGCTTAAAAGTTTACACCAATGTGCTGAAGAGAGTGTTGATCTACTGGTGCAATCAGGTAGCCGTTGGCAGACTCTGCGTGTGGCAGCAGGACTCTACTCTGGCCCACAAGTCCAAAGAGACCCATGTTTGACTTAAGAAGTGCTACGACTTTGTGTTGAATAGCGAAGGGGGGTGGCATTTTTAAGGATGACGCGGGGTTCATATTTGGACAATACATATAACAGATATAAGGATAGTGATAAGAGGGGGAGACATTTATACAGTTCTGTGATGCTTGGGACTTAACACGGAGAGGAGATACATAATCTTGTAAAGGTTACACAATGTTCATTACAAATGATTAACACATTACCTTTTGAGTGTTGAAACACATGACAACAGTTACACAATGATGATTCTTTATTCATTGGAATCCTGATGACGTCAGGAATTCACTTGTATCTGCATAATTTAAACGTTCTCTCTTCTGCTTCCAAAGGACTCTCCACTCTTCTCTCTGACTAACTCTCGACTCTTCTGCTGACTAACTAATTCTTAGCTCCTATATTGAGAATCACCCTTCGTTATGACGTCAGAAATGTGTTTTCCAAACGTGACCAATTCACGTGGCTATGCACATGCTTTTGACAACAAAATAACTCTCAACATATGATTCTAACCTATTTTTTAACAATATATTTTTAATTTGTATTGTTCATTCTTTTTGGCTGACCTTTTTAACATTCCGATTCCAACAGAATGAACAATCAAGTCTTTTTACAATATAAACAATATCTAAATATTTCTAATAGAATTTAACAATAGCTAAGTTCTAACATTCCAACTCTTGACGTTGCTTACAAGGTTTGAGTCTCGGCTTATCCTAATCTCATTTTCACCTATCTAATACTCTTCTTATTTACATGGAAAGGGGACAGCCTTTCCTTGTAACATTTGTACCCTTCACTCACTGTCCCCCACCTCCCCTGACCTGAATTCGCTGGACTACTTTGCTTGGTCATACATCAAGAACATCACCTACATGACCTCCCACAACACTAAAGCCAGCCTGATCACTATCATCTTTCGAGTATTCGCTGAGCTCCCGCCAGTGCTTGTAGAAAAGGCATGCTTCCCGTTCCAGACATGTATCAAGGTGATGATTGAGGCTGAAGGCGGCTACATTGAATAGATGTCAGCTCTACAACATAATCAAGTTAGCTGAATTGATTTTTTCAATAAAGCTGTAATGTTTTTTTTTTTTTTTTTGTTTTTTTTAGGGTGACAATTTTATTGTTCCACCATGTAGTTCCTTAGTAAGGCAGCCTCCAATGCAACACCTGTAGCTTGATGGTTATGGCTTATATTTTGAACCTGTACAGTCATCACTTGCCTGGGTGAGAGAGTGGCTGCGTTTTTCACAGTGCACTATCACTATTGATGTGAAAAGAATTTTCTTTTCTTTTTTTTAAAAGTAGAATGTGGACAATGGGTTTAATTTCAGCAGACTCGTAACTCTAACTCTCCTGCTTTTTTATCCTTAAATCCTTTTATTCCATGAGCAATGTTTATGACATGAACAAAGGGGGAAGAATCGGTTGTTTTGAGTGGTTTGGTATATGAGGATTTTTCAATTGCCTCATAGTAATTCATTGTCATTCAACTCTTAATCTATACATCTCATTAACCCTAATCCTCTAGTGGTTTTTAGCCTTCATAAGTGGTGACTCATTAGTAAAACATCAACGTTCAGGTTATTCTTGTTGTATAGAAACTGTTACTACTGCTCCCCTCTCTCTCTCTCTCTCTCTCGCTCTCACGCACACACACACACACACACGCACGCGATCGTATCTCCAATATGTAAGAGAATTCACTCTTTATCTGTGCCTAAACCAAAACGTAGATTCCATGAACAAAGCTTCTTTCTTAGAACTGCACGCCTATGGAACTCTGTTCCGTATGTCTGCTTCCCACCTGACTACAACCTGGATGTTTTCAAGTCCAATGTAAACAAATTCCTGATGAATTGCCCCCTTAAGTAGACACTTTATTAAATCTCCACACTAACATACTGTACTTCGGGACAAAATCAAAGTGTAGTATCTGTTCTTCAGATGCTGCACTTCAATTTCTTGTTCTCTCAGTGGAGGAGAAATCCTTCACGACTGAGACAATTTTTATTTTTGTTCCTTTTCTCCACGTTAAAAAACGACCCTGGTGTCTAACTCTGTCCCGTGGGGAAGCATTGTAAATAGGGACGTACTGTACTTGCAATAACCCTTATCTCCGAGTGGCTTCCGGGCCTTGATAAGTAGTGAGCACCTTGTAAAAAAAAAAAAAAAAATTATGGGAGAGGGTGGAGACTCCGCCTGTCCAACGATCTACTTTGTCTATTAAATCTCTTTCATGTATCGTCTACACACTTACTTATGTCGGTAGTTGGAGCTGAGGTGTTTTGCTCAAGACACAAGCAACAAAATTCCTGTTAGCTATTGGTCCCTCATGTGTTGAAGACCACAGCAGAATCAGCTCATTAGAATTGCAGATAATCCTATTCATCAACTATTATCACTTCATTACAAAACATTGTACCAAAATTTTTTTTTTTTTTTTTTTTTTTTTTTAATGAATAACAGTAATATGTGCATGATTTTTAAGAGGTCATACAAGATGGCGGATATCCAAATCTTCAAAACGGTTCATGGCTTGTTAATGTTGAATGGCATCTAGAAATCATACTTGTGATCAACTTTTTCATATCTTTCTTTGAACTATGACCTTGGATATTTATTTTATACTAGCAGGCCGCCTGACATTGCCCTGTCGTAAAATCCGCTTAAATATGATATTTTTTATTAATGCAGATTTCTTATTCATTGTTAAACTAGCCTGGATGCCCAGCATTACCCGGATGGCTGTAAGTGTGTTTTGAGCAAAAAAAAAAAAAAAAAAAAAAAAAAGTGGCGGCAGGCAGGCTCGAACCCATGACGTGAAGGCGGAAAAGAAAGTGAAAGAAAATCTGGCGTCTTACCGCTACTTCATGAAGTGACCGGAAGTCTAAAGCCTTTAAATTTGATGTAGTCAATCAAAAAGATGACTTGCAGAAATGGCATTGCTTTTAAACTTCCCACGAAAGTTGTTTTTTATGTGGAGGGAAAGGGCAGCTGCCCCCAAAAAGGGGGCACTCTCACAGTATCCAAATAAATAGTAATTGTCTCAGTATGAAGGATTTCCTCTACATTGACCAAGGACCAATTACAGAACAGATACTACCCGGCCCGAAGGCCAGGCAGTTGCGTTCCAATAGTTTCGCTTTATTTATACGAAAAAGGCAAAAAAACTCTGGTGACAAAGGCACGGTAGGAATTTTGTTTAACTCGATCAAAAAAAAAGATAGACGATGTCCGTTTGTGAATGCGAGATATTACGATCTGGGAAGTGTGCGAAAACTTCTCACGAAATCTAATCAACGCGAGAACCTCGATGCAAAAAGCCTTTTGTGGACATACACAAACGCTCATGCCCAGTTTGCCCTTTATATAATAGATTGTTTTGGACCCAATATATAGTATTGATTTGAAAAGCTTAAAAAAAAAATGACTTATGCACTACCACCGAGAATCAAAACAAAAACATTAAGCTTACGATTTTACTTTTTCATTTTGACATTAATACCTGAGCTATGAAGACATGTTTGCTGCAAGGCTAAAAATTAAAACATAAACTAATAGTTATTACGTTACGCATGCATACTTGTAATACCGTTGTTTGATCTTCACCTGGTAAATCTATTTAATTTTCACACTTTTGCACTGATTTTCCTTGGCTAAAATCCAAATGTAAGTTTTGCATGAGTTCGAATACCCTATATATGAAGTTTCATGTCTGTAGACCAAAAACTGACAGAGGAATCTGTTAGACAAAATTTTTTAAACAATATATATATATATATATATATATATATATATATATAGAAAGTGGTTTACGCAAATATTACACAAGTATAAATCATGTAGAATATCTGCATGAATATAATTACACGTTATAGTTAACTAAAGATGATCATTCCATAAGAAAACCGAAAAAAACTAATAGGGAATCAATTAAAATGAATGTTTAAAAGAATATGCAAATTAGATCTTTTGCAGATGAATGCAATTCCGCGACCCATATATAACTAAGTTGTATTTTCTTTTTAAATAAACAGAAAAAAGGTTTGTCTTTTTTCTTCTTGGCCTTCAGGCCAAGATATTTTTTCTACTATCAAAGCGTAGCATCTGTTCCGGCAGATACTGCAATCAAAGTTATATGTGGGCACAATTCCACATATCAGGCCATTGCTCTTAAACAATCAGTTTTGGTCAATGTAGGGGAAACCCTTCATACCAATTGTCACTATCCTGTTCCTTCTCGGGGGGAGCTGGTTCCCCTCTCCTCACTCTCCACATTAAAAAAATAGCCTTGTCTAATTTGCTCAGTGGAGAAGCAAATAAATAACTAAATAGTATAAAGGCTTGCCTTTTATTCTGTTCTTGGGCTTTTGGCCAGGATCAAAGTGTAGTATCTGTTCCGTCAGATGCTGCACTTAAGATAATTTGTACCAGTCAATGGAGGGGAAACCCTCTATACTGGGACAATTATTATTTTTGGTAACCAGAGTGACCCCTTTTAGGGGAGCTGGTTTTTACCTCACATTAAAAACGGCCTTGTGCCTAATTTGCTCAGTGGGGGAGCAAATAAACACCATCTGTTCCGGCAGATACTGCAAGCTATGACTAGCTATGACTAGCAAAGACCAGATGTGGGGGCAACCCCACATGTCTGACCATTAACCAGCTCCCATTTCCCACCTCTCGGGAGCTGGTCCCCTTTTTCCCTTCCCCCTCCCTTCACTCCTCACATTAAAAATCGGCCTTGTGCCTAATTTGCTTGGTGGGGGAGCAAATAAATACCATCTGTTCCGGCAGATACTGCACTTAAGATAATTTGTACCAGTCAATGGAGGGGAAACCCTCTATACTGGGACAATTATTATTTTTGGTAACCAGAGTGACCCCTTTTAGGGGAGCTGGTTTTTACCTCACATTAAAAACGGCCTTGTGCCTAATTTGCTCAGTGGGGGAGCAAATAAATACCATCTGTTCCGGCAGATACTGCAAGCAAAGACCATATGTGGGGGCAACCCCACATATAAGACCTTGGTCAATGTAGGGGCAACCCTTCATACCAATTGTCACTATCCAGCTCCCCTACTCCCCGGGGAGTTGGTCCCCATTTCCCCTTCACTCCTCACATTAAAAATCGGCCTTGTGCCTAATTTGCTCGGTGGGGGAGCAAATAAATACCATCTGTTCCGGCAGATGCTACACTTAAGATAATTTGTACCAGTCAATGGAGGGGAAACCCTCTATACTGGGACAATTATTATTTTTGGTAACCAGAGTGCCCCCTTTTTGCCTACTTTTAGGGGAGCTGGTTTTTACCTCACATTAAAAACGGCCTTGTGCCTAATTTGCTCAGTGGGGGAGCAAATAAATACCATCTGTTCCGGCAGATACTGCAAGCAAAGACCATATGTGGGGGCGACCCCACATATAAGACCTTGGTCAATGTAGGGGCAACCCTTCATACCAATTGTCACTATCCATCTCCCCTACTCCCCGGGGAGTTGGTTCCCATTTCCCCTTCACTCCTCACATTAAAAATCGGCCTTGTGCCTAATTTGCTCGGTGGGGGAGCAAATAAATACCATCTGTTCCGGCAGATACTGCACTTAAGATGATTTGTACCAGTCAATGGAGGGGAAACCCTCTATACTGGGACAATTATTATTTTTGGTAACCAGAGTGCCCCCTTTTTGCCTACTTTTAGGGGAGCTGGTTTTTACCTCACATTAAAAACGGCCTTGTGCCTAATTTGCTCTGTGGGGGAGCAAATAAATACCATCTGTTCCGGCAGATGCTGCACTTAAGATAATTTGTACCGGTCAATGGAGGGGAAACCCTCTATACTGGGAACCGCCTGGGTAATACCTAGGAGGTCCACCCTCCCAGGCCTTGCCACCGGGCTTTCCGGTGGGGCAAGTTTATTGCTTGCTGCCTGAGGCGCCCCGACTGGGGAATGCCGACGGGGTTACTCAGGCAATTTTTAAAATTGCAGGAGTGCCCCTCCTTTAGGGGAGCCTGCGGGGTTCCCACTTTCCGGCCTTGTGCCACATAATGCTGATGTGGGCAGCATTTAAATAAAAACCCTCTATACTGGGACAATTATTATTTTTGGTAACCAGAGTGCCCCCTTTTTGCCTACTTTTAGGGGAGCTGGTTTTTACCTCACATTAAAAACGGCCTTGTGCCTAATTTGCTCAGTGGGGGAGCAAATAAATACCATCTGTTCCGGCAGATACTGCAAGCTATGACTAGCTAGGACTAGCTATGACTAGCAAAGACCAGATGTGGGGGCAACCCCACATGCCTGACCTTTTAACCAGCTCCCATTTCCCACCTCTCGGGAGCTGGTCCCCTTTTTCCCTTCCCCCTGCCTTCACTCCTCACATTAAAAATTGGCCTTGTGCCCAATTTGCTCGGTGGGGGAGCAAATAAATACCATCTGTTCCGGCAGATACTGCAAGCTATGACTAGCTTTGACTAGCAAAGACCAGATGTGGGGGCAACCCCACATGCCTGACCTTTAACCAGCTCCCATTTCCCACCTCTCGGGAGCTGGTCCCCTTTTTCCCTTCCCCCTCCCTTCACTCCTCACATTAAAAATCGGCCTTGTGCCTAATTTGCTCGGTGGGGGAGCAAATAAATACCATCTGTTCCGGCAGATACTACTACGTGATTACTTGAGGATGGGCGACCCCTCAGATAAGACCTTGGTCAATGTAGAGGCAACCCTTCATACCAATTGTCACTATCCAGCTGCCCTACTCCCCAGGGAGTTGGTACCCATTTCCCCTTCACTCCTCACATTAAAAATCGGCCTTGTGCCTAATTTGCTTGGTGGGGGAGCAAATAAATACCAACCCAACATATAAGACCATTGCCCTTGTGGCAATCAATTATTGGTCAATGTAGGGCAAACCCTTCATACCAATTGTTACTACCCAGCTCCCCCTACTCCCCAAGGAGCTAGTCCAATCTCTCCACATTAAAAAACGGCCTTGTGCCAAATTTGCTCAGTGGGCAAGCAAATAAATACATTGTTGTTCTTGGCCTTTGGGCCGGGATGAAAGTGTAGTATCTGCTCTGATGCTACACTTAAAGTAATTTGTCTCGGTCAATAGAGGGGAACCCTCTATACTGGGACAATTATTATTTTTGGTCCTTACCAGAGTGCCCTTTTTGTCTTTTTTTCAGGGAGCTGGTTTAACCGCACATTAAAAACGACCTTGTGTCACATTTTGCTTTTGTGGGAAAGCAAATAAATACTAATAGAAAAGAGGGGTTTTAATATGAATATCAATGCACACACACAAATTTATAAGAGTATATATAGATGTCAGCTGATGTGTATTTCAGGCATTCAGGTTTATAGTTTAGGAAGAAACTATTGGAGTAAAAGGCTTTCTTGCACCTAGGGATCTCCACTGTAAAGGGATGAGACTTAGTAGCTTGTCGGGTTTGTCGGGGGTAGTTACGTCGGGGAGGTACAAGTGTTTGCAGTTCGTCAGAGCATTCACCATTAAAGTATTTGTAGAACAGGCAGAGGGATGCAACATCTCGTCGATGGGACAGAGGTTGAAGCCCAGATGACAGTTCAGGACCTATCAGGTTTGCGACTCTTTTTTGAACCCTGTCCAGGAGCGAGAGACAAGCAGCAGATGCACCAGCCCAGATGTGACAACAGTACTCCATACATGGGCGAATGGTTGCCTTATAGAGGTATAGGATACTGGCAGGCGTAAGTAGTTTTCTAGCACGGTAGAGGGAGCCAACCTTCCTTGCAGCAGCCTTGGCAATGCTCTCAATGTATCTATTCCAGTTCATATTCCCTGTAAACGTTAGGCCGAGGAGTTTAAAAGAAGTACTTTCAGGCAATGTGTTCTTGGCCATTGCTATTGGTGGTAGAGAAGGTTTCTTGTAGTTATTGAAGGAAACAAGCTTAGTCTTAGCAGCATTGAATGAGACCAACCATTTTTGTCCCCATTCCACTACGGATTGGAGGTCATCCTCTAGTGTTTCTGCCATTTTCTTGGATATGTGTTCATTTGTTTTCCCCTCATATCTGTTATAGAGAGTGGTGTCATCGGCAAATATACCCATCTCCGAAACAATATTATCAGGGAGGTCGTTTATGAATATCAGGAACAATAGAGGTCCAAGGATAGACCCCTGAGGCACTCCCGCATTTATGTCATATTGTTTGGATGTACGTCCGTCGAGGACAACTTTGATTTTTCTATTACTTAAGAAGGATTTAATTACGTTATGAATTCTTCCAGTGATTCCATATGATCTAATTTTCCTTAGAAGACCATCGTGCCATACCCTGTCAAAAGCCTTAGATATATCAAGGGCCACCGCTCTACCCTCCCCTGTTTTATCCAATGAACGGTATATACGTTCAGAAACTACAGTTAAGATATCTGCTGTTGAACGGGCTTGCCTGAATCCATATTGTTTGTCAGTCAAGAGTTTAGCAGCTGTTAGGTGCTGGACTAGGGCTTTATTAACTAAGGACTCAAATATTTTGGCGAAAAGCGGGAGGAGGCTAATGGGGCGATAATTTAGTGGGTCAGTTCTTTCACCAGAATTCTTGAAGACTGGTACCACAGAGGCGGTTTTCCAGCAGTCGGGAAAACAAGATTCGTTTATAGCTTGGACTGAGCCAGCTTTAAACGAGTTCACTTTGTCCTACATCAAGGTGATCCATTCATGCCAATCTGCAACTAAATTCTTCTTTTTTTTTTTACTTGGGAGTCACCACTTATCAAAGCCCAAAGGCTACTCGAGGATAAGGTTTAATGAATGTAAGGTGGTAGTAGTAGTTAATGGTGGAGATTGGGTAGAAATACAGATTATTTTAATGGACGGCTCAACAAGAATTTGTTTGCATTGGATTTGAAGGCTATCCAGTTGTATTTAACTGGAAAGTTGGACAGCAGAACAGTGTTTCACAGGCAGACATTTCTAGGAAAACAAAGCTTTGTTTATGGAATCTGCATTTAGATTTAGGCACAGATAGAGGGTGGGGGGAATCGTTTTGCTTACTTCAATCATTCCATTCTAACATCGAACAACAAAAACACAGGAATTAATCAGTTCCGTGTCTGTAAGCACTGTTCTGTTGAACACCTCTGCTCTTCCTTTAGCCGGTAGATAAATTCCTTTTCAGAGTGTTGAAGAACGTGATCAAGAAGAGTTTCTATGATGTTAGTGATGTTGCATCTTGTATGGATGGTGGGATTTGGTCAGAAATGCAGATGCATTAGATGTGTTGAAGGTATTACATGTTACGTGTTTGAAGATGTTTGTGCACGGTTACATATTAGAAACCACCAATGATGATTAAGTTGGCTAGTATGAATTTTAACAAGGGTCACACTTAGTGTATGTCATGATAACTTTAATCTGCGAACAGAATTGTTCCCACTGACGGGTGACATAAAATTGAGGCAAAGAACAGGGTCAAACGATGACAAATGACATCACATTTTCAAACTGAGAAAAGCAACGTTTTTTTTTTTTTTAATCAGTCTCCGTGAAAGTCGTACGAATGAGACAGCAGTATTGAGTGTATCAGCACTTATATATATCCTCCATTTTGTGTAAAATTTGTATCGCTCGGAATTTATTCATGTATGGTCGCTTTTATTGGTTCCCCAACAAAGGGTTGGACCTAGTAATTCACTCCCGTTCGTCTGTTCATTTGTTTGCACTTTTCTCAATAACTTTAAATTTTTTTAAATTTTGCACAAACATTAGTCATGGTGAAAGTAAATTTTTCCCTCATGGAGGGGGGCCCCTCGCATGTTCGGCTTTTTTTTTTTTTTGCGTTTCGATAAAATTGTTTTTAACTATTTATAAATATTATTTCTTTATGCATTTACGTCATGCTTTCATCAAAACTTTTTTATAAGTATTTTTGGTTGTTGAGGATGTTGGGCAGTTTTGTTACCTTGGTGATACTACTGGAGCACAGGGAAAAGCAGATGCTGGTTTCATAGCAAGAATTCAAAATGGATGGAGTAAGTTCGGGGAACTTCTGCTATTATTAACCAGCAGAGCGTTACCACTGTAGACCAAGGAAAGAGTCTATCAAGTATATGTACAAAGTGAGATCTATGGAAGTGAAACCTGGCTAGTGGAGGTTGAGGATATGCATCACATGAAGAGGAATTACGAGATTGATAGAATGCATATATATAATGTAAGATTTATAAACAGGTTTAGATCTGGTGATCTCGGCAGGAAATTAATTCTAAACAGAGTTAGGATATGTGTTTAGAACAGGAGACTTTGTTGGTATGGTCATATTGAATGGATGAGAGTTCTTGGATTAGATGTATAACAGTTAAAGTATTAGGGTCAGTTGACGGGGAAGGCCAAGTAAAACATGGAAGGAAGTAATAAAGACGGATTTGAAAGACCTGGTTAGAGATAGGTTAGCTTTGAGACAATTTCTACAAGCTGTCCACCACATGCCTACATATATAATGAACATATTTCCTAATATGAGTTATCAAATTTAATTATTTGTTTAAAAAAAAAAAAAAAGGTTGAGCTATTGTTGCAAAGTATATTTGTGCCATTTTGGCCAGTGATGAAAAATATGTTCTGATGGGATAGTTTACATCAATTTCTTGGAATTAGAATAAACTCTGACCTTAAATTTGGTTGGCTGCCTATTTACACTTGGTGAGAAGGCCAAGTTCAATGTTAAAAATGCAAAAGTTGAAAGGGACAATGAAAAATTTATTAGACTTAGTAAAATTTAAAGAAAATATTCGTTGCAAAAATCGTTTATTATTTTGAGATATTTGTTCTAAATCGTACAGCAAAGATTTGGAAGTCTTGAAAAGGCGTTCACTATTTCTTTATTTCTCACATTTCTCTCTTGCTATCTCCTTGGCTTTCTTCTCTAGCTTCGCCTTTTCCTTCTTGCACTCTCTCTCTCTTTTACTCTTCCCTTTCCTTCCCACTTACTATCTCTTTTTTTTCCTCTTGCTTTCTCTTCCCTCTTTTCCCCTTACTCTCTCTCTCGCCCTTACTCTCTCTTTTCTCTTTCTTTTCCCCTTTTTCTCTTACTCTTTTCTTCCTTCTCTTTTTCCTCTCTTTTCCTCCTTTTCCTCTGTCTTCCCCCCTCCTTTCTCCTGTCTCTTTTCCCTTTTCTCCTCTGTCTCTTTCCCCTTTTCTCCTCTTTCCCCTTTTCTCCTCTTTCCCCTTTTCTCCTCTTTCCCCTTTTCTCCTCTTTCCCCTTTTCTCCATTTTCATCTCTCTATTTCCTCTTACTTTTCCCCCTTACACTGTCTTTTCCAATTTCTTCCTTTTCCTGTCTTCCTAATAAAACCAATTGGGAACACGAAAACCGATTTTAATATCTGATAAGTATCCTGTCACGTGACCCAGGTTGAGAACGAGAGCACTATCTGACATGAAAGTTAAAAAAAAAAAAATGGTCACGTGCACACTTTCACTAAATTATAAAAAGAAATCAAAGCAAAGCTGCAGAAAGTCATGTTATATTCCAAGAAATAAAATATTATCCATGATTAGCACCAATCATAAAACACTGACACAGACTACTTACTTACCTTTTTTTTTAATTTTTTACAGCAAGAGCTTTTCTCCTCTCCACCTGAACTTTTCAGCTGATGTTTAAAAGATGAGTGAGACTAATGAGAACTATACGTCATCGCTGTGAAATTCCTTCTAAAGTCTTGTCCAAATAACGACTCTCATAATGCCAAGTACAAAAGCAAGTCTGGCAATGGTTCCCAATTTCTAAAAAAAAAACATATCTTCCAGTACAAAGAATGCAAACTTATGCAGTCTTCAACGAACTCATATGACATGAATAAGGCTGTAATCAAGACAAAACTTGGAGAGTTTTTATTTATTTTTTTATTTTTTTACACGGGGATCAGCGCTTATCAAGGCCCGGAGGTCACTCGAGGATAAGGGTTAATGGGTACTTGATTATAGCGTAGTAAACATAGTGGGAATTTTGTAAATTGGATTACTTAGGAGGATGGTTCATCAAGAACTTGTTTATGTTGGACTTGAAGACAATAAGATTGTAGTCAGCTGGAAAGCAGGCAATTGGAAGAGAGTTCCACAGGCATGCGGTTCTAAGAAAGAAGCTTTGTTCATGAAATTTACATTTAGGTTTAGGCACAGATAAAGAGTTAGAAATTATTGATAGTGGTTTTGGCTAGACGAGTGTTTTTCATGAAAGTTGGTAATGGGTGACCATAGATTGGAGCTCAGACGAGCACTTGCCATGAAAATAACGATAAAGCAGAGACAGGCTCATAACGTCACTTCTGTGAGAAAGAGGTTGCAGGAAAGTGAAAAGGGCACCCCCCACTAAGCTATGAAGTCTATTTTGAACTCTGTCAAGGCAGGATAAGCTGCTTTTAGCAGCTCTGGCCCAGATGTGGCAACAGTACTCCATCATTGGTCATACCTGGCTTTTATATAGGTAGAGAATTGCATCAGGTGGGAGATATTTACTGGAGCGCTCCAAAAGTAGTGCTTCCTATTTTTTATTCCGCTTGAATGGATCAGAGGAGATTACAGATTGCATTGTTATGATGACTGAACTTATGCATTTATGACCTGAAAGCTTCATTTGTTCCAGATATTGACAGTGTGAGACTAAGAAAGCAACTCCTGTCATGGATGTGCATCAGAAGCAGTGATGCACCATTGAATTCTAGGCAAAAGTGCATTGAGAATGCTGGTGTCTATGTAAAAAAAAAAAAAAAAAAAATCTGGAGCACAAAAGGTTGCTCGTTTTAATGGTAGTATTCATAGCTCTTATTTTTTAGTTAAAAAATAGGAGGCTTTACTTTTGGAACTACCCTTGTAGACTCCTTCCAATAACTGCAGTATCTGCAACTTGGCATGATAGCCAGAGTAGCTGCATAAAACTTTTTTTTTTTTGCCAACCTCAAAAGGGCGTTCTGGTTCAGCAGCCAGATGAGTGATGTCTTATCGTTTGAAGTATTTTAACCGAGGCACCTTAACAAAATTTGAAGACCGAGTTCTTCAGCCCCTTTCACCTTCACTAAAAGATAATATAAATAATATAAAACTTATTATGATAGGGATAAATTAGTGAAGATTACATGCGGTTCAAGGGTTGAGCTTACTTTCAACCAGCAGGAATTCCGATCCACCTACTGCTAGTTCAAACAGCATTGGCTTTTTAATGCTATACTGACATATCTAACACCTTTAATTAACATGCCATTCTTTACTCCATTAGGGAACTATAGCTACTAAGAAAATGGATCTGTTAAATCTGACATCGTGATATGAAACAAGGAGAAAGAAGCAACCCTGGTAGAAGTTAGTATGCCCCAATGTTGCCGAGTTAAACATAATTAGTGCTAGTGCACTTACTGATCCGCGCTATTTTTTAAATCGTATTTCCAAGTTTAATTAAAGTTTTATTATATGTTTTTTTTTTATTCAATTGTAAGATTAAAGTACAGAATAGGTAAAAAACACCCTCCCCTCCCCATGTTAAGAATGGCTTTTTAAATAACGTTATTATTTCAGCACGGATCAATACGTGCATTAGTACCACATAATTGAGAGTGGAAAAGATAACCAAATACCAAAGTCTTACGTACGACATGAAAAGAAATTGGAATCTTAGGAAGATCTCCCATCATTCTTGTAATTATAGGAGTAACTGAATTTCAAAAAGTATCTGGCAAATATACCAGGTGAACCAAGTGCAAGAGAGATGCAAGCTGTTGCACTTAAAGAGATGGTCAGAATCTTAAAAAGATCGCTTGGAAACAGTTTTGAGATGGTGGGTCTAAATGTCTGCCATTTGGTAGGCTGCTTACCCCCCCCCTCCCCATAAAAAAAAATCTGAATTGATCCTCTTTTTAGCTGAATGTTCTTTGTCTATTGGTTGATGTACAATTCAAAGAGATAATTGATAACAAGGTTAACAGGTTTTATTCAGTTTCCAGTTGAATTTGCAGATGTCCTTCCAAATGTAATATCTTTCCCATTCTGATTTTAGAAATGTTCATCCAATCATTTTTCACTTAAAAGCCACTTGAGGGTTTTATGCCGTGATACAGTCTTCACAGAAGAAACAAGTGCGTTCATTCATGGCAATTTAAGATTTGTGTCTTTTTGCATATGTCTTTTTTTTTTTTTGTTTTGTCTTTTTTTTTCTTTCAATTGACTTAAGAGCTTTAAAAAGGAACGCTTTTCCTTTCCCTTTATTTAAACTTTTGTTTGTTTAAAGTTTGTTCTATTTCTGATTAGAATTAAATTTAGAATTATTGAACTGGCAAATAAAACGTGAATTTCTGCTCAGGAGTGAATTTGGGGAGGAGGAGGGGAGGGATTGGTAGAAATATCAGACATTCACTTGCACCCCCCCCCCAAATCAATATTCGAGAATTGGATAGAAAAATCCCTTGACTGTTAAAATAAATAGATACAATTAATGCCATCTGGCCGGAACATATTTTGTCTGATGCGTTTTGGATCCCGTGGTGATGACATGCCGCTTGCCTATTCCCCCTACCAACATCACACACACACACACACACACACACACACACACACACACACACACACACACACACACACACACACACACACACACACACACACTTTTGTTTCTTGACTCTGATCTTTTTTTTTTATTTATTTACTTGTTTGCAAAGATTTTTTTATAATTTTGAGGTCTTTATAATAGTATCATTTTTGTTTGTTTGTTTTTGTTTTGTTTTTTTAGAATTTTATTTACTTATTTGCAAAGATTTTTATCATTTTGAGGTCTTTATAATAGTATCAGTTATTTTTTTAATTTATTTATTTTTAGAATTTTATTTACTTATTTGCAAAGATTTTTATAATTTTGAGGTCTTTATAATAATATCAGTTATTTTTTTTATTTATTTATTTTTAGAATTTTATTTACTTATTTGCAAAGATTTTTATCATTTTGAGGTCTTTATAATAGTATCAGTTTTTTTTTTATTTATTTATTTTTAGAATTTTATTTACTTATTTGCAAAGATTTTTTATCATTTTGAGGTCTTTATAATAATATCAGTTATTTTTTTTATTTATTTATTTTTAGAATTTTATTTACTTATTTGCAAAGATTTTTATCATTTTGAGGTCTTTATAATAATATCAGTTATTTTTTTTTTTTATTTATTTTTAGAATTTTATTTACTTATTTGCAAAGATTTTTTATCATTTTGAGGTCTTTTTAATAATATCAGTTATTTTTTTTATTTATTTATTTTTAGAATTTTATTTACTTATTTGCAAATATTTTTATAATTTTGAGGTCTTTATAATAGTATCAGTTTTTTTTATTCATAATTTATTTTTAGAATTTTATTTACTTATTTGCAAATATTTTTATAATTTTGAGGTCTTTATAATAGTATCAGTTTTTTTTATTCATAATTTATTTTTAGAATTTTATTTACTTATTTTCAAAGATTTTTATCATTTTGAGGTCTTTATAATAGTATCAGTTTTTTTTTATTTATTTTTAGAATTTTATTTACTTATTTGCAAAGATTTTTATCATTTTGAGGTCTTTATAATAATATCAGTTATTTTTTTTTTTTATTTATTTTTAGAATTTTATTTACTTATTTGCAAAGATTTTTATCATTTTGAGGTCTTTATAATAATATCAGTTATTTTTTATTTTTTTTTTTTTAGAATTTTATTTACTTATTTGCAAAGATTTTTATCATTTTGAGGTCTTTATAATAATATCAGTTATTTTTTTTATTTATTTATTTTTAGAATTTTATTTACTTATTTGCAAAGATTTTTTATAATTTTGAGGTCTTTATAATAATATCAGTTTTTTTTATTTATAATTTATGCAGTTTTTGCTTTTTTCTTTATTTTTTTTTATCATGATAATGCCATCGTACGTTTAACGTACGTACGTATGTCACGATTTCTAGATTATAAATTATCGATCGGGAGATCCTATTCATTAAAAATGAGAATAAAGTGATAACATACCACAACCATTAAATTAGTATATAGATATTTAGTAATTTAATGTTCGTAGTATGTTATCACCTTCTATTCTCATTTTTAATAAGTAAGATCTCTCGATCACCGAAACACAATGAAAAAAAAAAAAAAAATTAAACTAAAAAAATGATGGCGCTTTTGGGCCGTATGTGAAACTAAAATAAATCTTCGTCTTCTGGCTAGGATCCAAGGGTAGTATCTGTTCTGTCTAAAGATGGTATGATATTGTGGGGTTTACGTTAGCGCCGGGGATCCATATAATGGATATATGTTAGAGACTCCTATAAGGATATATAACCAGATATATTCTGACACTACACTAAATTAATTAATTAAATAAGTTTTAACAAAAAGGCTACAATATTATCACAGGGTCTCCATTCATGCTAAATGGCCACAGAATGCCCAGCAGCAATATATTACATATGAAAGATGCCACCGTGAAATTTCTACAGGTCCCGCTCCTTTTTCTTTTCTTTTTTTTTTACAAAGGAATCACCACTTATCAAGGCCCAGAGGTCACTCGAGGATAAGGATTAAAGAGTGTGTCAAAGGAAAAATATAGTAAACGTTAGAAGTGTAAATTTGGTAAATTGAATTACTTGATCAGCAAGAACTTGTTTACATTGGACTTGAAGACGGCCATATTGTAGTCAGCTGGAAAGCAGGCAAACAGAAGAGTTCTACAGGTGTGCAGTTCTAAGTTCATAGTTGTTGTTATTATTATTATTATTACTATTATTATTATTATTATTATTAATAATATTATTATTCCTGTGTCACATTTTGTATCTGGCTGTTATTATTGACGAATTTATACTGATAGGCAGATCAAAACGAATGAACATAGGCTATAAGAATCTTCTTTTCTCAGTCTTCCAGCACTTTCCGCAAGATTCTGGTGGTTCCCAACAGAGCAGTCTTCTAAAATACCCCAACATTACAATAGATCCCAATTTGTTCAATCTATTTGTCAAATCGTTTTGTCACACTCCCCAGGGCTCCCATCACCATATGCCCAACTTCTACCTTAAATCTCCACAATCTTTCTTTAATTTTCTTTTCAAGTCTTGGTATTTTTCGATCTTTTCTTTTTCCTCCACATTCAAATCAGCTGGCTTTGCTTACATCAATGATCATTGCGTTGTGTTCCTTTTTTTCTAACAAGACTAAATCTGGTCTCCTTGTCTCAATCACATTATCACATTGGATATTCATATCCCACAATAATTTCACTTTATCACTCTCAAGCACACCTTCTTCAACATGCTCCTATCATTTTGCACTGCATTCCAACCCTCTTTATTTATTTTTCATATATCCCAATGGACCTTTCTCACACTATTGCCATTTGATTATTCTCCCTTATTTTATATTCTTGTCGATATTATTGTCAGTAGTAGTAGTAGTAGTAGTAGTAGTATCCTATGCATTATTATCATATTTTGTTTCTATTTTTCCCTTGCATTTCTATATTAATAGCTCTTGTTGCAGCCTTCATGATAAATTAATATAAAACAGGTGATCTCCTCCTCTCTTTACCTCAATCACTCTCTCTCTCTACCTTTGCTCTCTCTCTACCTTTGCTCTCTCTCTACCTTTGCTCTCTCTCTCTCTCTACCTTTGCTCTCTCTCTCTCTCTACCTTTGCTTTCTCTCTCTCCCTCTCTCTCTCTAGCTTTTCCCCTCTTTCTCTCTACCTTTGCTCCCTCTCTCTCTCTCTACTTTTGCCCCCCTCTCTATCTCTACTTTTGCCCCCCCCCCCCTCTCTCTCTACCTTTGCTCCCTCTCTCTCTTGGATAAAAAAATGTTTCCGTTCAAAATTCTGTGCAGATTCTGGAATTTAACCCGAGTTCAACAAGACACACCTGTGGAAGGTTGGAAGTTACATTGACTAAAACACTGAGAATAACACTTCAGAAGAATATTATAAGAATAATCCAAATAAGCGAATACTTTTTATTTTCGATAAAACATTTTTTCTGGAAGATTCAAGATTTTTTGGATAAAGATTTGATTGTTTGGATAAATGGAGAAACGACTGTAAAAAAAAAAAAAAAAAAAAAAAATGGAAAATGATGATAGTCATTTGAATCTTTTTTTTCTATCCTCTAGATATACAACACAATCACATTTACACCGGTTCTCGCCAAGTCACTGAAGTTAAGCAATAATGAGTCTGGCCAGTACCAGATGGGTGACCATTTGGAAAGGCTAAGTGCTATATGTACTGCGCAAAGTTGTAGAAGTTTCCATGTTGATATCTAGGGGCACATTTAAGTCGCTGGAGGAGATACATCCTCGAATCAAGAGGGAAAGCAACGGTAAACTACTATCTTTCCTTGTTTTCCCGAGATTGCCATGGATCTATGATTTGGAGAGCCATGGTCACCGACGTTGTTAAAACAGCAGGGCCGTTGATTGGATTGGATATATAGTTGTGGATAGTTCATAATTTTTCTAATAGATACCGTCAGACTAGACTATAGAAGTGGCTATGCCGAGTTCAAATTACATTCTATCTTTTTACTCAAAGTTGGGGAAGGTATGAAACCACTATTTTCTCCTCCAGTTATGGGTAAAATAACAAATTGTGTTCATTTAAACGTATACAATGAATACTTCAACATTAAATAATCTGGAAAGGTTAGATTTGCTATTGAACAGATAAACGAAACCTAATTGATATGACGTGCTGTTAACTTTCAAGTTAAATGCTTTCTTTTAAGTGAGAGATCACTTATTTTCTAGGACGTTGGAACTAGTTTTAAAGTGATGTAAAAGAAAAAAAGAAAAAAAAAATCTTTAAAATAATAATTGTTGAAACTCCTTACTCTTCCATGATCTAGATTTCTTCTTCTCCTGCCCTTTTTATTGGATTTATTTCTTCTCTTCAATATAATTGAAAAATTCCCAATGAAAGATTAATCATTCAGAAAATAATCTAACCTGTGCTTTGCACAAGAGCATTTCAAGTATTTAGACATTTGAAAAAAAAAAAAACAAAAAAAAACAACAATTTTAAATCAATGGCCTTGAGTAATATAATGTGTTTGGTGCATAGTACTTGTAAAAAAAAATGAAAAGAAATGGAAGTCCACTTTGAAACCACTATTTATGGTATACAATCACAAATTGATATTTAATGTCAATTCATTAAAATATATTTATAGAGTAGTCAAAATTATTAAAATATGTCTCTTACAAACTTTTGGACTCCAACTTATTTTATACTGGGGGGGGGGATGGGCAGTGCCAGACTTTGCCCGGTCGTAAAGTACGCTTAAATATGATATTTTAATTTGTCCAAATTTCATATACATTATTATAGAGTCGTGATTTCAAAAGTAAAAAAAAAAAAAAGTATTTAGGTGCCATCAGCTAGAATCGAAACCGAAAGCAAGACTGGAGCAAGTTATCCAAGTTATCTAACTTTTTTTTTTTTTTTTTTACCTCCATCTAATGTTTTTCCTCCGTCCTTTTTTTTACCATGGACACAAAAAATACTCAGTCTTCCCTTTTTAATAGCCATAATAATTATATATATATATATATATATATATATATATATATATATATATCTGTTTGATCTCTAAATTCATTCACAGGTAATTGGATTATCTTTTCATCAAATCAAAGCTCTAGATAAATTTTTTGCGTCTTACCGAATCATCTGAATCAGTTCTTTCATAAACAGCAAACAGGGTCATCCGTGCTTGGAATTTATTTATTTTCTCAAATCTTTTCCATAAATGCAGTTTGCGTATCTTCGAATCCTATTCTCCACATTTTCTAGAGCATCTGGTGAGTTCATCCGTTACAATTCCCCACTTGCAGAGGAGATGCGTCACTCTTAGTCACGCACTTCTTAGAATCTAGGTCTTTGGGATTGCCAATTATGTGGATCGTTGATCCTGAAAATATTACCAATTCTTTCTAAGAATCTGAACATTTTTCATTGAAAAAAAAGGTGGAAAAAAAACCGTTCAGTCTAATCCATAAACATTATTTTCTGTCTTCAAATATAAACTTTTTGCAACATGGATTAAAAACGTCTTTCAAAAATTAAGTTTGATCCAAAAAATATATTGATTATTGATCAAACTAAGTTCTTGCAATTCCTGATTATTTGAGTTCAATTAACTTCTATTTCTTTTGTATTTTCTTTTGTATCTTATTTTCTTGTATTTCAATGTTGAGTTAACCCAAAAGTAGGAAAATGCCATATGCAGTGTTATATAATATATTGGAGGGATAAAAGAAAAAAAAGTGTGACGAACCCGAAAGCGAAAAAGAAAGTGAAAGAAAACATGAACTTTTACCACAACGCTACAAAGCCATAGGAAGTGAAAAGCGTTTAAATTTAGTGATGTCAGTGAAAAAGTTGACTTGCAGAAACGAACGTTGGCTGGAGACCAGTTCGGCTTTCCGTCGTATCATTTACTTGTTTTCCCCACGATGTTGGGGAAAACC
Source organism: Euprymna scolopes (assembly GCF_053919585.1). Classification (NCBI taxonomy): domain Eukaryota; kingdom Metazoa; phylum Mollusca; class Cephalopoda; order Sepiida; family Sepiolidae; genus Euprymna; species Euprymna scolopes. Next base: position 159,465,655 of record NC_136488.1, read on the forward strand.
AACTCCCCACAAAAAGGGAGTGTCCAAATTAATAGCAACTGTCTGATATCAGGGTGTTTCCCCACATTGATCAAAGCTAATTGCTTTCTGGACGTCCCGGCAGAAAGGCCCGAAAGCTGCCTTCACTTTCGATTTAGTTTCACTTTTATACGAAAGAACCGAACAAACATGGAATAGCATGAATTTTATAAAAGTCGATCAAAATAAATGTCGAGACGATGTCCTTTCACAAATCGTAGATATTATAATCTAAGGAGTATATAAAAAGTTCTGAAACATACCCCCCCCCCTCGAGAACACTGGCAAAAAAGCCTTTGCTGGACATACAAAAACACGCATGGCTGTTTTGTCTTTTATATATATGAACTAGTAGGGGTGCCTGGTGTTGCCTGTGTGTTTGTTAGTGTAAAAGGAAAAAAGTTTTGGTAGGTCGGTAGGCTCGAACTCGAAGCCTTGATGCAAAAGTGGAAAAGAAAGGGGGGGGGAATTGGCATCTTACCTGCTCGGCCACTACTGGAAAGGAATGAAAAGCATTTTTATTTAACGATTAAAAACTTATATGACCGGTGCGTGAACTTAATGAGGTCAGACATCACACCATATGGGGAAACTTAACTTTGGTTGCAAGCCAGTGCTGCGTTTCCCACAAGATGTTGGGGAAAATCAGCTCCCCATTTAAAGGGAAGTGTCCATATGAACAGCAATTGTCTGATATAAGGGGTTTCCCCCGCATTGATCAAACCTTATTGCTTTTCTGGACCTCCGGCACAAGTGCCAAGGTGTGTGCCTTTTCTACAGATTTAGTTTCACTTATATACTGAAAAGTCAAACACAGGTAGACCAAGAAATATCACGAAAATAGCGTGTAAAAGTCGCCCAAATTAAAGATACACGCGACCTCGTTTCATACATCGTAGATATTATAATCTAGACAGCATATAAAAAGTCTTAAGAATGAGTGACCCCACTGAGGGCGCCCCCCAAAAAGCCTTTGCCGGACATACACAAAAAATGCATACACACACACATTTTCGCTTTTAGTTAACTATTACATGTAATTATATTCATGCAGATATTCTACATGATTTATACTTGAATAATATTTGTGTAAAATGTTTATAGTAAACACAAAATTGTTTCCATATATATTTATGTATACGTATATATTTTTGTTTAACAAATTTTGCCTACCAAACTCCTCCTAGAGTTTTTGGTCTACAGACATGAAACTTCATATATAAGGTATTTGAATCCATGCAAAACTTTTCTATTTGGGTTTTAGCCCGGAAAAATCGGTGCAAAAGTAGCTATTGGGTCATATTTTAATTTTTAGCCTTGCAGTAAACATGTTTTCATAGCCCAGTCATTTATGGCAGAGGCAAAATAAATAGTGAGCTGAACATTTTGGTTTTGTGTCTCGGTGGTGGTGCATGAGTCTTTTTTTTTTTTTTTTTTTTTTTAAATACTTTTTAAGTCATTGCTATATATTGCATCGAATCTATCTATCTATAAAACTGAAAATGTCTGTCTGTCTTTTCTCTATAGTAGTTAAGGAAGACTATTATACAGAAAGGCATTACTTTACATATTCACACTTTTTAATATATACACATAATCTTATGAACAGTACAGAGGGCCCAAGCAAAGCCGGGCGGAACTGCTAGTATATATATATATATATATATATATATATATATATATATATATATATATATATATATAAATGTAATCATTTTTCTGGGATTTCCTCAGAGATGTTTGCATTTCTGTGTTCTACATAGTCATTAGTGGGCCTGGAGATGCTTCCATGGACCACAAAACAAAATCCCTTCTGCGTCCACTGGCCAATCCAGACTAACTGCCAAAACTGTTTTTGTGACTATATTACAACCCCCTACTTTTTGTTGTTAGTTATGACGTCAACAACTTAATCAGTGTATTGTTGCTTATAAATGATTGTTTTTGTAACTAAAATTCTAAAATATTTATATTTTTCTTATCTGAATTTTCACTCTTATATTTTATTTTTTAATATTCTTTTCTATTGAAATATTTCATATTCAATAACATTTTAACATCGTAACATATTGCAGCCCACTTTTGTGTTTGTTTAATCTATCCAGGAAAATAAATGGCTTATAATGAAATATTGTTAAGTTTTGAGACTTTGTGTTGAACAAAGATGGCGGCGTAGTTCAGATCAGTAACCAAGATGGCGGCCAAGAATCAAATGCGGTCTGTGGCGTAGTTAACGGCGAACTGATTGAATCCAAAATTCAACAATTTTTATAATAATTTTTAAACGTTTTCATTGGTTGTTTAGCACAGCTGTTGGTTATAAAAATGATTGGCGAATCCATTCGTCTCATACCCCCATTAGGAGTCAGAAACATTTTACAGATATAAAATGTGATGTATTTTTAAAACAACTGAAAGATAAGAAATGCTGTAAAAATACTAAGGTTGGTAAATTGTGTGAACTTAAAGTTTTTTGTTTTGCCTTTTTTTCTTGTATTTCAAAGTAGGAAAACGCCATACATAATGTTATATTTTCTTTTTTATAACATTTATTCAGTTTTGTGAGATTCCCTCGGAGTTGTATGCATTTTTCTGTGTTTTGCCTTATCACTAGTAGGTTCGGAGATACTTTCATAGACTACAAAACAAAATCCCTTTTGTGTCCACTGACCAACCTAGACTGACTGCCAAAAACTGTTTTCATAACTTTATTACAACCCCCACTTCTTTTTCTGATCTAAATTTTCGTCGTTATATTTTATTTTGTAAAATTTTTCTCTATTGAAATATTTCATATTCGATAACATTTTAACAGTGTAACATACCACAGCCCACTTTTTGTTCGTTTACTTGATCCAGGAAAATAAATGGCCTAATGAAATATAAAACGTGATTTATTGTTAAAACAATGAGAATCGATTCAAAGAGACATTAACAATCAACAAAGTTATGGTTTCCATATTTCATGTAAAACAGAATCGGAGTTAAATGTGGAACATTCAAATTACAACTTTTCTCAATCTGAACTCTAAGCTTTTAACATATAAGAAAAATTAAGTAGAAAAACATTTATTATTTAGTCCGGATCAATATTTATTTAAATATTGAGAGAGAAAGCTCAAAGAATTTTTTTACATGTTGTATTACACGCCTATAGATAAAAACATGCCCGGCCATAAAATACGCTTAAATATGATATTTTAATTTATGCAGATTTATTATATATTATTATAGAGTGAATTTTTTTTATCATTTTTTATATTTTATGAAGTTGTGATTTAAAAAAAAAAAAAAATATCAATATGACGGGTGCATCAGCTTGAATCGAAACCAAAACTTATGAAGAAAAAAAGATATATATATAATGTAACTACTTTCCAGTTAACAAAAAAAAAAAAAAAAAATTAAGAAATTTATATGCGGGGTTCGAACCTACAGACCAAAAAAAAAAAAACGCTATCAATTTACCCACAGTAGTTTTTCACGGCTCATTATTCTATCATTGTTACTAAGCGACGACATGGAAAAAATGGCTTTATTGATAATAGATAAATTAAAATAATGGCTTCGATTAGCGGTAATTATTGGGGGTATTCTGAGACAAAACTTAACTAAGACCACTACTAGACTTATACGCTAAAGTTCTGTAAGTTTTTAAAGAAAATCTGTTCAGTCGTTTCGGAGTCTATAAGGAAGAAACTCACGCACAAAGTTGCATTTATATAATTGTTGAAATGGAGATCACATTCAACACACTGGTTCCCATTAGATTACCAAAGTAAAACATTGGTCAGTACTAAACTGGGTGACCATTTGGGAATACCGGGTACTGTATGTGCTTTCCGCTTATATCAGCGTTGTTTCCGATCATCTTGAACTTTTTCCTGTCACTGGAATCAAAAAGTGATCGTATGGATAGGAGTGGTTAGAAATTGTGCAACACTTGCTTCACAATTAACCACATATCATCCATTATCTTTCCAGGATGATTAGATGGTCTTTGGCATTCCAACAAACATCAACCCATCCACTCGGCTAGGAATTTTTACCCTAGACCCCCCCAAATCAACAGATTAGAGCATTCCTGTAATGATCCTGTCCCTGTTGATTTTTTGCGGTGGGAGTTTAGTTTTGTGAAGTTCTAGGAGGTCCACCCTCCCAGGCTTTGCCTTCTTTATTTGAGAAGAGGGTTTATTGCTAATTGCTTGAGGCGCCCTTGCCGAGAAATGCCGATGAGACTGCCCAGGCACTTTTTGCAGGTCAAAGTACCCTCTCCTCGGGGTGGCGCTGACTTCTCAATTTCACTTTTCGACCCTGGTGTCTAAGTTTTTGCAGTATGAGAGAAGTAAACAGCTTGAGCCATTCACTTGAATAAGAATTAAAGTCATGCAGTCTTCAAATATAAAAATATTTGAAATAATGAATATGTGAGACAAGAAATCACTTCATATCATCTCCCTTCATGTTGCTTGTTGTTGGGTGTTATATTGGGGAGACATATATCGGGTACATTTTAAAGAGAGATGGGGACATGTAATACACTATGAGATGGGAAGAAGAGACATTTATACAGTTCTGTAGATTCTTATAACATATATTTTGAGAGAGGAAGGTTATCAGTTCTTTAACACAGAAGAGGGGACAGTCATTATTTATGATGGAGAGGGGGGGACACATTACTTAGATGGTTTATACACAAAGTTCATTATAACGGTGAGTGGACACAATGTTCATGTAAAGGATGTTTCACATTACCTTTAATTGTTGAAGAATGACACAACACGAAGATGCAGTTACAAAATATGATGTGTTCTTTTATTACATTCGGCCGGTTGCAATTATGATGACATCCAGGAATTCAAAAGTCGACTAAATTGATTAAAACTGTCTAACCCTTCGCTTCCAAAGGGAGATCCTCCTCTGATTCGATCCGGACTTGACTGCCTCCTGTCTCCAACTCTGTCCAACTCTTTCTAATCTCCTAAAACTAGAAAACTATATATAAATGTTTTTTGTTTGTTTGTTTGTTTTGTTTTTTTTTAGCCAGTCATCATCAGGATTTTTTTTATCTCTTCTGGGTGAAGAACCCCTCTCTGGTTTTCTTCTACCTTGCTTTGTCCCTGGCTAGGCATGACCATGTAGAACTCACCAGGTTTTTTACCTTTTTTTTTCTTTCTCGGTCTTTTCCATTGCTTCTTCATGGCTATTATACAGTTAAAATATTCTGTTAAATGAAGTCATTTAAAATAGACAAATTATGAGACTTCTTTTTCTTTAAAAAAAAAAAAATCAAAAAGAAAGAAAAACTCAATTATGGTGAATGTCTTTTAAAAATTCATTTTAAATTACTTTTCCACAAATTGTATATTTAGAATAGATGGAGAAAATTGGGCATCAGTTCAAAAATGGTTGAAGGTTAAATTGATCCGAGTTTATGAAAGTTAATTGCGTTTAAGTCAAACGTTATTTACTATGCTGGGATATGAATCAACTATTGGACAATTTAAATGAATGCCGCTTCTGTAATTTATATTGACCTGCTTGCCTTGGCTGAAACTGAAATTGTGTGCTATTAAAAGTAAAACTATATAATGAATACTACTTCAAATGAAACCTGTATAATAATTGGAAAGACAGTGAGCTCAACTTACATAACTTTTTTTGTGTGTGTATCACAATTTAGAGCATTGTTAGTGGATGAGAACATATTCACATGGGCTCAACCTTATTGAAAAAAAAAATGAACAGCTCTTAATGCATTTTCATGGAAACGGCTTGTTCAAGAATAGAAACCAAGATGGAAGCTCAAACAAGGAAATTGACTTCCATATTTTCGTTCTCTTCCTATTTAGAAATGGTTCAACTCTATTTGATTCTCTCGCCCCCCCCCTCCCGAACACATCTTATCCAATTACAAATGGTAAATGTTATTAGTGTAGGCTAAGCTGTTAAATTGCTGTCTTTTGTAGTCACTTGTGTACAAACATAATTACCAATTAAAAGAGCGGGAATAATGACTTTAGCATTTTATGTTATATCAGAAAAAGGAACGGGGGGGGGGTGTTCAAATACATTTTTAATTTCAAGTTAGTGAAAATGTACTGATTTCTAATTCTTAATTAATTGAAACTCTACATACATTCTTTGTTTTTTTAAAAAAAAATTTTTTTTAAATCGAACGGTTTACATACAAATTTAAAGCGTTTATTACTACAAATAAACAATTGCGTAAGACACTACAAGTTGGGTAACTAGGTTGTAATGTATATGGGGAACGGCCTGGCTGTACTTGTACTTAGGGCTACAGTCAGTGAGAGTCGTAGGTTTTGGAAGAACTCTGAATTGGGTTTTGTTAATCTCCAAGGAATCAACAGACAACATGAATATTGGAAGACTTTATTATAAGGAGTTTGTATATTTTGAATACTAATAATTGTGTTGTATAGGGGCACATATTTAAAGATGACGGGAGTTCATATTGAAGGCACATATATAACGGATGAGGACGATGATGAGGCAGACATTTATATTACATCATGACGACGACTGTGACAATTCTTGGGGACTTCATATTGATGCTGACTGAGAGATATGACGTAACAACAGTTCTTATTCACATATAGAGAGGAGGACGAGGAGATACTTCACTTATGATGGTTGGGAGGGCACATATTACTTGGGAGGGTTGTACAAAGTTCGTTATAGATGATGAAACATTTACCTTTTCTGTTGTAAGGAATGGCGAGACAAACAGTTACAGACATAAATGGTGATTTCTTTATTCATCTGATTGGCCAGTCGATGACGTCATGAATTCAAACTTGGATCTACATGGTCTAATGTTTTACCCTTCGCCTCTAAGGGGCTCCCACTCCAACTCATTTGGTGCTACCAGATCAGGCTGCCTATTGGCTTCCTGAGACGAAATGCACCTACATCGATTTTCTGTTTTTGTTTTCTATTCTCTTTTGTAAAACTTAATTATGTTCTACAAAAACAAAAACAACCCCCTTCCCCTCTCCTTTCCTTTCCCTTCCCTACTTCCCAACCCCGTCGGCCCCCCTCTCTCCCAATCCCCCCTTTTTTTTTGCCCTGTTGGTAGGGGCACTAGAATAAGCCGACTGCCCTCCTACAGAGGGTGAAAATCCCTTAATGGGGCAACCAGTTAGCTGTGGGTTGCTACCCGTAATGCCTTATGACATGATCCTGGTGATTGAGCTAACCTAGACCTGGGTGCATAAAAATCTAGGCACTGCAACACATTACTTCAGCTAGACGGGTGGTTGGAGAGGCCCGATCCGACCAATCGGCCAGTCACGCCAAGCTCTAGCACTTACACCCAAAGTACCAACTACCACAACAAAAAACGAAACTTAAAGGTACTCCCATTTTTTTTTTTTTTCTTCCCCCACTACAAAAAATAGGCAAACCAAGTAAGTGCTAGAAGGCGGTGGCAAGGGTTAATCAATTGGAAAGACCAGAACTCAACACTCCATCTGAGCAAATGTATTTTTGAGGACATATTGAACAGAAAATATAGTGCTTGAGAACTCCTTACCAAAAGAATATATCCTCCACGTAGCCCCGACATGGTCAAGGCGAATGGGTTTCCCCTTTACTATGCCCCAATTTTGGACTCCGAGGTGGGTAGGGAGCGTGGTTGATGAAAAATAAATCCCAAAATCCATGGCTGATAAAAACAAATGCATCCCCCTCAAAACCCTTAAAAGAAACCATTCCTCCGACTCTGACCTCTCAAGCTCAGGTGAAGAACAAAAATTCAAAACTAGAAAAACCGCTCCAACTATAGACGAAGTAAACTTCCCACGATTCTTGGTTATTGAATTAATCGAAAATAAAAAAATTGGAAATTTATCACCTTTCCTAATAGAAAAGACATTATCCACAAAAAGTAAACCAAAAATGATCAAAAAAAAAACAAAAGATGGAAATCTACTAGTTGAGATAACCAATCTTAGAGATGCTCAATCTGTACTCAAAATGAAGAACTTCCATGAGTACAAGTGCAAAGTCTTTCCCTATAAAACACTAAACACTTCGAAAGGAGTAATTCAAAGTTATGAACTATCGCTAGCAACTGAAGAAGCAATAAAAACCGAATTAGAAAAACAAGGAGTAATCAACCACATCTGCATAAACATAAAAAGAAACAATAAAATAATAACAACCAACACATACATATTAACATTTAACAAACCAACAATACCTAAAGAAATAAAAATTGGCTACTTAAATGTAAAAGTAGATCAATATATCCCAGCTCCCTTAAGATGTTTCCATTGCCAAAAATATGGACATCATAAAGAAGCCTGTAAAGGAATAAAAATATGCGGAAAATGCAGCAACAAAGAGCCTGACCACAGCGAAGAAAAATGCATAAATAAGGTAAAATGCGCTAACTGCAAAGAAGATCACCCGGTCTTCTCTAAAATTCATTCTTCTAGGAGACTTTAACTGCCACAGTACGTTATGGGGATGCGAAGTCACAAACTCAAAAGGAAACAAAATTGAACAATTAACAAAACTAATCTGTGCCTTCTCAATCAAAAAAAATCCCACATACTTAAATCCAACAAACGGATCAACTAGTGCCATTGATCTTACCATGTGTGATCCAGCTTCATGGATTATACATGGAGTACTTACGAAGAACCCTGTGGAAGTGATCACTAACCTATTATAATCAATTACAGTAACTCCATCCAAAACCACATACCCAGGTGGAACACAAAGCCAACTGGGCCGAATTTAAAGTACTTTGTTCACTAAAATTAACAATCTAAAATCTAAACAATAGAAGAATTCATGAAAATACTCATAACAATAGCCCAAAAAATGCATACCCAAAATATTCCTCCTGAAAAAAAAAAAAAACAAACCATGGTTCAATCCAGAATGTAAAACGGCCAGTAGACAGAGAAAGGTAACCTTAAGAAAATTTTAAAAAACAACCCACAATGAACAACTTAATAGAATACAAACATCAAAGAGCTAAAACTCTAAAAACAATTAAAGAATGCAAAAGATCCTGTTGGCAACAATTTGTCAACAAAATCAACATCACCACTAAACCCAAAATCGTCTGGGAAATGATTAGGAAAATAACTGGAAAATATAATCCGAATCCAATCAAACACCTTTTCACAAATAAACAGAAAATAACTGATAAAAAAGATATTGCTAACACACTAGCTAAAACCTTTGCCGAAAACTCATCATCAAAACACTACAATAGACAATTCCAAATACTTAAGAAACATGAAGAAAAGTACAAAATAAACTTTAACTCCAAAAACCAAGAGCCTTACAATGAAATCTCACTCAATGAACTAGAAACCACCATAGAAAAATCCCATGACTCAAATGTAGGACCAGATGAAATGTACAACAGCTTCCTTAAAGAAATTCCGCCCGAATCATTAAAACTACTTCTCAAAATTTATAATAAAATATGGGAAACAAAAGATTTCCCAACTTCATAGAAAAATGCAACAATAATACCGATACCCAAATTGGGAAAAGATACATCAAACCCAGAAAACTACAGATCAATAGCTCTCACAAGCTGCCCATGCAAAACGTTCGAAAGAATGATTAACTACCATCTTATATGGTATCTAGATGACAACAAAATAATTTCTAAAATCCAGTGTGGATACCAAAAAAATCGAGGATGTATAGACCACATCACTAACCTCGAAAATTATATCAGAGAAGCTTTTATCAATAAGGAACACGTAACATCTGTTTTTTTCGATCTTGAGAAAGCATATGAAACTACCTGGAAACACGGTATCATAAAAGATCTCCACAACATTGGACTAAAAGGCAGAGTACCTGAATTTATAAAAAACTTCCTAACAGGTCTTTCCAAGTTCGCATAGACTCGACTTTATCAGACCCACAAAATCAAGAAGATAACAAATATCTATACAAAATTTCAGTTAGATCAGCTCAGTACTTTAATATAGCAAATCCCCAAGACTCTTGTTGCTGCCATGAAATTTCTTAAACCATTATTGTGCTGTGCATTCAGTAGTGGTTCCTGGGCAAGATGCTTCATTAATATTGCGAGTTGTTTCAGCAGCATTTTGGCCTAGCGTGAATTGAAAAAAGAAAATTGTGTGAATGTACTTTTTTCTATCTTGCACTCAACATTCTGAAAAAACAATTCTTTTAAAACGATTGTAATTTAAATGATTAGATAGAGCAAAAAACGCGCTTTAAAATAGTATATAAAGTAAAAGTATTATAACGAAAACTTATTTGAAAATAAATCATTTGAAATCAAAATTAAAAAAATTTTGCAAAAACTTTTTTCTCAGTCCAATAAATAAAACATGGCAATTCTTATGACGTACTCTATTGGTTTATTATTATTATTATTATTATTATTATTATTATTATTATTAAAACTAAACAGATAATCACTAAATTTAAGGATTTTTTAAAACATTTTTTTTTAATAAAACTAATAACCAAACAAAAGCAAAAGACGTTAGTTCATTGAACATTGTGTTACTTTTAGACATGAGGGTGCTGGCAATGGTCCTGTTGTCATAACTTGGATCAGTAGAGAGCATGAGTTGTGCAGGGGCGCGTTTCCGATCTCGCTCGTTGAACATTGTGTGATTTTCAGACATGATAGAAGGCTCCTATTGCTCTTGGGATTTGTACAGAACCGGAGAAGTAGATGATCTGCAAAAAAAAAAAAAAAAAAAAACGGAAATGGAATCATGTCGTTCTTTCTAGGGCGACAATTTTATCATTCCACCCTGTATTACATTGTGTTTAGATTTTGATGTATTGGAATATCAGAATTTAGTCTCATATGAAAGATTGCCAAAGTATGCATTATTAGTTTTATGCACCATTTGAGATTCTGATTTTAATTTATTGTTGTAACCAGAGTATCGAAGTTAAGAGAGAAAATAATAGCGTCAAACAAGCATTTTAAGGATAGAAATGAAAGGTTCCTGAACAAAATACTAACATTTCTGAAAAAAAAGTAAATTTATATGAAAATATAACTGTAATTCAATCCAACTCTACCCCCACCCACAGAAAAAAGCACATCAAAGGCTGATTTTACTTACTAAATAAATTTAAATATCTAATCCACAAAACAACAAAAAAAAAATGTAACTCGGCATTAAATAACAAAAAAAAGGTTAATATGCCGTAAAACCAAACCAAACCTAAACAAAATATACAAGGTGAACAGTGATCTAGCGACCATCAGATTTACATAGCAACTCCTCTGAGATCCAATTAGTTTTCATGCATTTTATACATTAAAAAAAAAAGAAAAGACGAATCCATTTTTTTTTTTTTTTAGTTTTTTTTTTAGTTTTTTTTTAATTAATCTTAAAATGAAATCTCGTGATGATTTATTTCAAAACCGAATTGAAGTTTTGATGTATTATATATGCTCTCTTTTTTTTTCTCCATAATTTCCGAGTATTTTGCTACATCACATTTCGGTGGGAAATATAAGTTTACACTTGTGTGTTTCGAACACGGTTTATTCAAATATAATATTTGTTTGTATATCAATTTGTAAACACCTTTGATGTAATATATCTTTTCTGTATTTGTAAAGTTGGGTATGCTTATATATTTTTATGTACGGGATTCACTCCTAAACTAATTAATAATCATGAATTTTGGAACACAACTGTTGCAATGCAATGTTGGTTAGGGGTTTAAATGTAAGCTATATTTAGTTTAATTCATGCAAAGAAGACCAAAATTTGAAAAATTATAACACTAGGTATTGGAAGGTTCCAATTCGACTTTAAGAGACAATGGATACCATTGGAAGAGTAGCTGCATATGTAATTGTGAAGCAAGAGTTCCATAATCTCTAAACATAACTCTCCTGAGTTAGCACTGCTTCAGTCCAGTGGCAAGGAAAAGTGCTAGATGAATGGAAATAATGCCCAGATAAATAGCTAGCATATACAGCACCTGGTATTGTGGAATGGTCACCCATTTTAGTATTGACCAAACTCACATGAGAAAATGTGATTATGCTGTATAATATAGGTATTAGATATTAATGATTAAATCTTCAAATTTTATTTTTTGGAGGGCATTTAGAAGGGTTTTTAAGAGGGCATAATATGAGCACAACTGTTTTGAAAATTAAAAAAAAAAATTCGATTCATATAAACATAAAAAGATCAGTTTGAGAGAGAAAAAAAAAAGGGTTTTGAACTTGAAATTCACTTGATGTTGTTTCAGAGTTCATTCATCAAAAATGTTAACATTGTCGTTACAACACTTATGTTTTCATCTGGGTTGGAATTGGTGCACGGTTGTTTCTCAGTATAACAGTATTCCAAAGAATATTCTTTATTTTTGATCCATATTTAATATATGAATCTATTTTTATATATGTGACAGAGTATTATAGATAGTGTGACATATATGACATAGTATTATAGTTTGACATATATATGTGACATAGTATTATAGTTTGACATATATATGTGTGACATAGTATTATAGTGTTGCATATAAATGTGACATAGTATTATAGTGTGACATATATATGTGACATAGTATTATAGTGTGACATATATGTGACATAGTATTATAGTGTTACAAATAAATGTGACATAGTATTATAGTGTTACAAATAAATGTGACATAGTATTATAGTGTTACAAATATGTGACATAGTATTATAGTGTTACAAATATGTGACATAGTATTATAGTGTTACAAATAAATGTGACATAGTATTATAGTGTTACAAATATGTGACATAGTATTATAGTGTGACATAGTATTATAAATATGTGACATAGTATTATAGTGTGACATATATCTATGACACAGTATTATAGTGTCATATATATATATATATATGTATATATATATATATGTTAGAATTTCAGCCAAGCGTTTGTGATGTGTATGTTGAGCAAAACAAAAAGTCAATTTTTTTAACCTTGACCCCTATTATGACCCTTTAACATTTATTGTTTTAGGCTCAAATCAAGTTATTAAGTTAAATCCGTGTCCAAGGAACCTATATCTAAAATTTCAAGTGTTTAGACCCAAAATTGTCGGAGGAGTTTGGTGGAGTTCTCAAATGTCAAATCATTGAACTTTGACCCCTTAACAACCAAATCTCTGGCCGAAAACGGATTACAAAGATTTTCCCAAATCTCAGTATCCTGTATATCAAATTTCGAGTCTGTAGACTGAAAATTGATAGTTATTGCGTTGAAAAATGTACACACACACACACACATGTTTACTTTTATAGATATAATAGATAACATAGTATTGTAGATAGTGTGACATAGTAAAATTTCATTTCATTTGTCCTGTGGTCTGGATAACCATCAGAGAGGTGGTGTAACCAAATCTTTTGCTGAGCATGCTACTCACCACCAGCCCTATCCATTCTCAAATATTGTCTTCTCGTCCCTTTCTTTGTCTGTAACTCTCCTTTTTTCCTGTATAGTTTCTTCCAGGAATGTATTATATGCAAGACTTATGAACGTGTGACCTGACTGTACTATTTCATACCAGAAAACATTGATTTTTTATCGACCATCAAAACATAGTTAAGTTTAGCTTTCACCAGAGTATTAATTTGAGAAATATATATATCTTAGCAAATAAACCAGCTGAAAATATGATGTACATGAATTATTACAAGATTAGACTGATGACAAACCCAGATTTAAATCAGCAAAATCTAGACGATTTTTATAATAAAATTTTCCCTGCTGATTGCGGTATGATGCTGGTTTTGTGTAGCTCTAGGTGGCTCACCTTCTACAGCTTTGTCTTCTCTCTTCGAGAAAGGATTATTGCTAATTTTGCAAGGTCAATGACCCGCCTCCTCCTTGGGGCATTGACTTTTTAGTCCCACTTTCTGACCGTTGTTGTGTCACATTTTTCACTGTAGGAGAAAAATACATATCCATTATCAAGTAAACACACCGGCTAAAAATCTGATGTGTATGGAGATTAGATTGAAGATAAATCTAGATTTATATCCGTGTCATCTAACCCTAACCCTAACCCTAACCCTAACACTAGATATATACAGTGTACACCTCTGGTTTACGTTTAAATGGATAGGTTGTAAAAAAAAATGTTTTTGTCAAACTTGAAAGTTTCCTTTCTTCATCTGGGTACCTAGCACCAGGAAGAATTTCTATGAACAGAGCTTTTACACAAGGGCTTTCTGTCTTTAGAACACGTTAATATGGGACTGCTTCCCTGTACATTGCAACATGATCAAATTTAATATAAATATATACCTAACATGAACCATCCTCACAAATATTCGAACTTTAACCACACCATCAACCGTCCTTGATCCTTTCATAAGGATCTTCATCTCTCAACTAATAATAATAATTCCATTTCATTATCCTCAAATTGTTTTTGGCCTTGTTAAGTAGTGATCCATTATTTTAAAATGCAAATCGTCCCAGACAGTGCATGAAGATACTTTATATAGGAACTAAAAAAAAAAGAACTTTAAGGTTAAAAACTAATCAATGATAATGATTATATGGATAGATCTCAGCTCAGAAAACAGCAGTTCTTTCTCCTTTGTCAGAAACATTGCTCATGAGATGTGAGGGTTAAAGGACAAAACAAGGGAAGCAGGTTAGGAGGCTGTTAAAAGTAAACCTAAAGTTTGCAAGCGAAAAAAATATCAAAATTACCCCCCCCCCCTCTTAAAAAAATTGCAGATAGAACCTTTTTAATTTTGGGTGAGAATTTGATCCTGATTTATGTATTCGACTGAATTTAATACAAAATAGTAAGCAAAACAAATAACTTTAGCAAATAACCTGTTTGCTTGTATGAAGACATTTGTGAACAAACTACTATTGTTTTACTGACAAATGGAAAAGAAATAATTAATCGATTTTTAAAACTTTACATAAGGTAGCAAGTTTTACCTTACAACAAAAGGCTGAAGATTTATAATTCTCACGGCTTTACTAGAGAGAATAATGAGAAAGGTGTCTGAAACCGTCAAAATAATTAATGGGAATTTTAAATATGAAACCCAGTTTTAATACTGGGTGACCCAAACTAAATGCCACTCACCTATGGAATCGTTCATAAAATTGCCAATATTCTCTCCAATCGAACCATATTTCTCCCTCCCCTCCCCCCGTCTCTCTCTCTCTCTCTCTTATATATATATATAAGGCACTTTGTGTGTGTCTAAGTTCGTTCCATATCGACTCCAAAACAGCTGGGCTGATTTCCTTGAAATTTCACACAAATCTACTTTCTGTGTCTGGGAGTGTTCTTAGATAGGTTTTGTATCAGAATGCTCCCGGTAAGTATTTCTAATCGAAAAAATCTGATTGAAGAGTCCGATTTTGACCACAGTTAACACCCTTATACGGTCTAACATCACAAGCGCATTTGAGAAGTTTTATCACTGCACAAGCAGAAGGGCCTAGTGTATAAAATCAACAGGTTCTTTGATATGACAAGGACGCATTCAAAATAAATGTTTCCGTTTAGAGCACAGTTGAAGTATGATACTTAACTCGCATTTTATTTTAAACTTTAATTCAAGTTATTATATATGAAAAATAATTTTATAAAATCAACAGTAGGTTCTCTACAATGCAATGTAAACTACACTGTATTGTGGACCGTCATTGAGGGAAGATGTGAAGCTTCCTCCCAGTGTGCCGTGGTTGGTTTCCAACAACAGCAATCAATGAATTTGATTGAAAACTGGGCAATTTCACCAATTTTGATGAGAAGAAAAATAAGGGAGTGTGAATCATTTGTTGATCATCATTCAATCCTGAGCAATGTCTGGTCTCCCTCCTAGCGTGTGTGTGTGTAATATATATATATATATATATATATATATATATATATATATATATATATATTAGCGTTGGGATGATTAATCAGGAATCGGAAAAATCAGAAGATCTTGGGGTATAGGAATGGAAAAAAATTGATGCCTATTTTCCGATGCCAAAACGATTCTTTCGTCTTTTTTCATTTAATTTTTTTAAACCAAAATCTTCCATTGCTGGTAATAATGATAAAATAATAAATATTTATTGATTTTAAAATACCAGTAAAACTAAAAATCGATAGATCATCATCCATAAGTATATTTTGACGTTTAGGAAAATATCTGCA
Source organism: Euprymna scolopes (assembly GCF_053919585.1). Lineage (NCBI taxonomy): Eukaryota > Metazoa > Mollusca > Cephalopoda > Sepiida > Sepiolidae > Euprymna > Euprymna scolopes. The sequence goes on from NC_136488.1 coordinate 159,481,858, forward strand.
TATTTAACGTGTTTTTTTTTTTTTACAGAAATCGGGGGAAATAACAGTTTTATAGTTAAATATTTAGAGATTTATAAAGAATCGGAATCTGTAATTGTATCAGAATCGGGGGAAAAATATTGGAATCGTCCCATCACTATTATATATATATATATATATACATATACTCGAGCTGAGATCAAAGCTAAAACAGAGACAGTGAGTCAAGTACGATTTATACTTAGTGTAATACAAAACTCTTTTTTTATATTTTGTATAATGTTGGCCCTGCTCCTCTTCTGATGAGAAACATTCAGCTTCGAAATGCCATGGCTTAAAGAGGCTTTTCTCTCCATTTTACCTCATTTCCTTATTGATCTGATGATATAATAAAGTTATATGTAACTTTTATTCCTCATTTTTTATTTAAGATATTTAATTACTCCTCTTAACCGTGTTGAGCTTTTTCTATCTTGATAGATTTACTTTCTTAAAGATATATTATTTATTAGCTACATTTACTGTGTGTCTGTATATATATATATATATATATATATATATATATATATATATATATATATACACTTACATCTTTTATTATATACGAGCAGGTGTATGTGTGTGTGTGTGTATATATATATATATATATATATATATATATATATATATATATATATATATACGAGCAGGTGTACCCAGCGTTGCCCGGTATTAAACATAACGTTCAATTCCTCTTAAAAAAAAAAAAAAAAAAAAAAAAAAAAAAACGGAAAGAAACTGAGACATGTGCATGCACGTATTATGTTTTTTCTAAACAGTTTACTTCTTGCAAGTAAAAAAAAAAAAACATACTTGAGCTGAGATCAAAACCAAAACATAAAAACAGCGAGTCACGTACGATAACCATTAGGCCAGCTTGCCACGATTTTTAAAAAGTGTTTTCGAACCTAGTTATTCTTATAATAAGGAAGCTGTCATTTGAACGATTCATGCATGCGCATTCATGAAACCATTGACAGACAGATAAAAATCCGATGGCTTCCCAAGTATCAATTTTTCACTTTTGACCTCTTAGCATTTTTTTTTTCTGGATGAAAACTGATTAAAAAGTTTTCCACATTTCTGAATACCCTATATACCAAATTTCAAGTATGTAGATCAAAAATCCGTCGAGTATATAGGTTGAAAGTTCTCACGCACACACGCACACACACAAACACACACACATTCTCACTTTCATAGACATATAGATAAATCATTTTATTAGAATTTTTTTAGCTTTCATATGAATTCATACTGTATTAATATTAAGTTAAATTTCTTTGTGGGCAGTCATCACGTTAAGAAATTTAACATGACGAAAAGTTTGATGCTTGAATCATATTGATCAATATTCGTTTTGTGCAAGGAAAATCTTTAAAATATTAAGATAAAAAGGTAAAAAAAAAAAAAAAAAAAGCACCGAACAAATCATTGGAGTGAACTTCATTTAATTTGTCTCTCTTTAACATCTTTTTTGAAAATATCAAGATTTGATATTTTCGTTTTTATTTCTCTTGATTAAATTTAACCTGGCTATTTTGGCTCAACAAAACTCTAATTAGTAAAAGTGGTCAGAGCGTATGTTCATGCATCGTTGATAGAATTGGTAGCGGCTGTGTCTGATGGTTAATGCAATTTCGGAATTAGAAATCTCACTTAGGACAAATATGTTTTGGAAAATTATATATTTAAAATTGAAAAATTTACATAAAAACTGATTTTTTTTTCTTTCTTTTAAATATTCTTTCCCTTTTACTTTCCTTTTTCATTCTCTTTTTTTCCCCTTTCCTTTCCCCCTTTCCTGTTTCTTTTTCTTTTTGTTGCTTTTTTTCCCCGTTTATTTTTCTTTTCGTTTCTTTCTTTTCGTTTTTTTCTTTTCGTTTTTTTTCTTTTCGTTTTTTCTTTTCGTTTTTTTTCTTTTCGTTTTTTTTCTTTTCGTTTTTTCTTTTCGTTTTTTTTCTTTTCGTTTTTTTTCTTTTCGTTTTTTTTCTTTTCGTTTTTTTTCTTTTCGTTTTTTTTCTTTTCGTTTTTTTTCTTTTCGTTTTTTTTCTTTTCGTTTTTTTTCTTTTCGTTTTTTCTTTTCGTTTTTTTTCTTTGTTTCTTTTTCTTTCTGTTTCTTTTTCTTTCTGTTTCTTTTTCTTTCTGTTTCTTTTTCTTTCTGTCTCTTTTTCTTTGTTTCTTTCTGTCTCTTTTTCTTTCTGTCTCTTTTTCTTTCTGTCTCTTTTTCTTTCTGTCTCTTTTTCTTTCCGTTTCTTCTTCTTTCCGTTTCTTCTTCTTTCCGTTTCTTCTTCTTTCCGTTTCTTTTTCTTTCCGTTTCTTTTTCTTTCCGTTTCTCTTTCTTTCCCATTTTTTCTTTCCCATTTTTTTGTTTCATATATTTTCTTTTTCCTTCTCTCTTTCCCCCTTTTATCTTAATTATTTTTTATTCCCTTTTCTCGTTTTTTTTTCATAGATGTAGAAAGTTATTTTTTTTATTAAGATCGTAAGCAACTGGAATTGTGAACGTTATTAATGAAAAATGGTTCCATGTTAAAAACACTATGAACTGGAATAAGTATTAATCAGAAATACTCGAGCGAAATACACTTTTCATATTAAAGAAAATATGATATAAAGGAAAAAAAGAAAATTCGGCTACTTAGAATCAAATATTGATTCATCAGATTATTTGCTATAAATGGTAAAATTTGAGAATTCGACAAGATAATTTTATCTATGACTATCCCTTCTCTCTTTCTCCCTTCACATCTTCCCCTGCCTGCCTCCCTCTATTGCCTCTTTTCCTTTGTCCAACCTATTCATCTCTCTGGGGACACACACGCACACACACACACACACACACACACACACGGGAAATAACTCTGAAAATTTTTTTTTCCTTTTACATGATAATAAAAATCGGGTGCAAGTCTATAAATGGTCTACAAGTAATCTTTTTTACTATAAAAATCTGAAAAAAATCTTTATAATGTATGTACTTGTCACTGCATGAAAATGTCATATTCCAAAAATCACGTAAATCGATTAAGTAGTTTTTTTTTTATTTAAGAAAATCAAATATTATGAGACATTTTATCAAAGAAAAACTTCACGCCATCTTGTATTTGAATGATACACTGCTAGCGACACCTATTGGAAATATTTGGAATATGAGATCGGCAAGGGGTAGACAATTGACTTTCTATGCTCTAGAAAAAAAATTGAAAATTAACACATAAGTTTTTGAGGATTTTAAAAACGAAAATAACGTTTAAAATTCCAGCAAACGAGTAGTTTCCAAGATATGAAGAAATGTTAGTTTAAAGAAAGTGGGGGATCACTTTTCTATAAAAATTTAAAGTATAATGATCACCCACTTTATGGCCACCGCTAGTGTAAAACTTGAATTTACGCCGCTGAAATACACATTTGCCGAATTTTTGTTGGAGGACCGTCAATGTGTGGGTGCTCAGTTTACATAAAATATTTCTTCATATCTTGGAAACTACTCGTTTGCTGGAATTTTAAATGTTATTTTCGTTTTCAACATCCTCAAAAATTTATAAATGTCTTAATTTTCCAAGTTTTTTTTTTCTAGAGCGTGGGAAGTCGATTATCTGCCCCTTGCCGATCTTATATTCCAAATATTTCCAATAGGTGTCGCTAGCAGTGTATCATTCAAAAACAAGATGGCGTGAAGTTTTTCTTTGATAAAATGTCTCATAATATTTGATTTTCTTAAATAAAAAAAAAACTACTTGATCGATTTACGTGATTTTTGGAATATGACATTTTCATGCAGTGACAAGTACGTGCATTATAAAGATTTTTTTCAGATTTTTATAGTAAAAAAGATTACTTGTGGACCATTTATAGACTTGCACCAAAAATCGTGTTTGTTTCTTAATAACATTAAAGAGCATTCTGACGCCCAAATATGAATTTTATTTTTTATTTTTTTAAATTTTAGAAATAATTTTTCGAGGGTTATGCGGATCAAAAAAAAAAGGTATTTTTTTAGATTAGGTCCACCTCCACAATTTTCTTTTAAATGGCGACTTTTTAAGGTTTTCGACTATGCTGAATACGAAAATCGCCTTGAAATTTTGCAGTAATAATTAGTTATCGAGATATAAAAAGTTGTTTTATGCATTGTATTCTTTGGCAGCCATCCTTTTTACGCGCGTGCCATAAACAAATCTATGCGTGTAACAAAGATGGCCGCAAAATAATACAATGCATAATACAACTTTTTATATCTCGATAACTAATTATTACTGCAAAATTTCAAGGCGATTTTCGTATTCAGCATAGTCGAAAACCTTTAAAAATCGTCATTTAAAAGAAAATTGTGGAGGTGGACCTAATCTGAAAATTTACCAAAAAAAAACAAAAAAAAACCCAACTTTATAGGGGATTGTATTTTTATTTATTTATTTTTTTAAGCAAATGGACTCCGGTTCTCATCTTGAGTGTTATTTGCACAATTTCTCTAGGGTATTTTCAAGCTTTACCGAGGCATACATACAGACGTTTGCCAGTTATATAAATTAAACATTAATTAATCTATTAAAATGTACATAATTTTCTAGAAAATGTTGTCAATTATAATTTAAGATATAAAAACACTTTGTCAGATTGATCTGAATATGAAATGTTTAATTCTGGTGAGTTGAGGAATGAAAGGCTGATTTTTATAAGCAGATGCTCAGAATAACATCGAGTGATTGATTATTTCTGTCATTCAGTTAGGAGTCTCACAGTATCTTTACTAAGTACCTGAAAACTACATATCACTGGTATCAAAGATTTTTGTTTTTTCGATGTTATTTTCTATGTCTTAGTATTCTATGTCTTATTTTCGAAAGAAAGACTGAAGAATTTTTTTTCTTTAATTATTTAAAGTGACTTTAAAGTAAGATTTTATTTGGAAAAATTATTTGAATAATATTATTACATAAAAGAAACTTATAAAAAAAATTATTCATGAAAGTTTTCATGGATTTTTTAATTCTTTATATTAAGAATAATTAAACAAATGATTAAAAAAAAAACTTTTACAAAAGGCTTCATGCCTTGTCCGGAGCGATTTTCATTAAAAAATATGTATTTGTGTGCGTTTACAAAAAAATTGTTTAAATATCACTTTGATGCTATTTTCTTTTCTTTTTTTTTTTTTTTTTTTTAAATATTATTACTGCTATGTTGGCAAGATCCATATGAGTGATCACCATGTTGGAAGTATCCATTGTAGTCAGGCCACATCTACGTTGGCTAAAATAAGACTACTATAAAAAGAAAGTCTATTCTATTTTCAAATCATAGGACAAAAAATTCAAGGATGATTTTAAAATGATAGAAATAGATATATTTAAAAAAAATAAATAAATAAAAAATACCCTTTGGGTCATCCATTAAGCTCAGGTTAGTGTTGTAACTTACTAATCAAATGATGTTGTGCTCAGATTATTTCACAAATTATAAAAAAAAGGCATGCAACATCAGTGAAAATTGAGCTGTCATTTTTAACAGCTTTTTGTTCAACATTTAGACCCTGTCTCCAAAATTTTTTTTTTTTTTTAAATATTTTTAAGGGGGTGGTCACCACTTATCAAGACCCCAAGGCCACTTGAAATGAGGGTCAATGAGTGTCAGGCAGCTGTTGAGACAACACCGTCATGATCGGTAATGATGGAATTTAAGTGCGGTTTAATTATTTAGAGGGCAGCTCAACAAGAACCTATTTACATTATGCCTGAAAACTACCATGAGAAACAGCCCTGCAGTATTGTGTTCCACAGTTATGTAGTTCTAGGAAAGAAAATTTATTTTCAAAGCAAATGTGAACCTTTGAGCATATTCTATTATCTGCCAAAATTGTTTAGAAGCCGTCGGACGACGTGACTTTGAGAAGGACGAGCAATGTTAGGTTTTGACATGCTGAATGATGGGAGTACACCATGCAGTGCCTCTTTCACCTGGTTACGTTTTTATTAATAGCAGACATGTGGAGTCTGATCCCAATTCCCAAAATTTTCAATGGTCTCACTTCAACTCCTGAAGAAATCAATTTATTTGGATTACTAACTTTGTTTTTAGTTTGGGAAATATTTGTTAGTTAACATCTCGCGTCTGTTTTTCATTAACAGCTTCTATAATCAAACCAACACTTCACCTGGCTCATGTTTCCTAATATGTACATAACAGTTACTGCTTGAAACTCTGAGGCAATCCAACCAGAGATTCTTCTAACGTGACAAAATGGAATTTGTTTTCAATGAAAATCGCTTCGAACAAGGCAGGAAGCCACTTAATGTTAAGGAACTAAGAAAAAAAAAATGATTCCAACATCTAGAAGCAGCCAATGATAAGTGTGAGATGAATAGATTCTGACTCAGAAAACAGCAATTCTTCCCTCGTTGTCAGAAACATCAGTCATGAAATAAAATAAAAGAAAGAGTTATGAAGTAGAAGGTTCCTTGAAATTTTCTAGATTTTTTTTTTTTTGTTTTGTTTTATAGAAACTAGGAGTTCTGGTGACTTCTTACACTTTCGAGAAACCATTTTTTTTTTTTTTTTTTTACTTTGTTCTAGCCTATGCACTTTATTCTATCATTGACTTCAATAAAGTTCAGTTTATTAAAAGTATCACGCACTTAAATTGAAAGATAATAAACTTATTCAAATTATAGTTTGTCGTTTTTCTTTTCCTTTCATCTTTTTTTAAGTCGCTCATTTGATGCATGAGAATTTCTTTATTTAAAAGCTATTTTCAGCAGGTTTTTTTTTAATTCTAGCTTTTGAACAAAATGTCTTAAGTACACAAATTTATTTGAAGGGATGGAGATTTTACAGAGATGAGTAGTGGATTAGTTTTGAGATATTTATAAAATATTTAGTCGTTGGGTATTATTTTGTCCACAAGTCTTTAAAAAACAATACTTGGTAATTCACGTATGAGAAAAAAAAAGAATGGATTTTAGAAAAATTCCTAAGATGATTTTACTCCATTTTTTTTTTCTTATATTTTTCAAATGATAACCAATTTGCTCAGCATCTTTTCATTTCAGACAGCCTTTTTTCTTTTTTAAGATAAAATAGCTTAAGTATATAATGAAGTAGAAATCTTAAAGTTAGACTACTATAGCATTGCACTTCAAAAATTGATATTTAATTCTGCCTAGACAGTGAACTACAATAATTTTTAGTTTTTGTTCTCAACCAAAAAACAAAAAAATTCCAATCATTTTTATCGATCCCATACTATATCCGGATACATATTTATTTCCTGAATTTTACAAGGGCTCATTTACGTCTTAATTTGCTGATCTTAGGGTCATATGGATTATGTATCTTGTTCAATTCTCCTCATAAGCGAAGTATTGAAATTGTTTAGATATTTTCTCTCGGGTAGGTTGGTATGCTCTTAATATTCTCTTAAATATATTTTATTTAACTTTATTATAGATATTCATTTTTCTAATGGTTGCTTTTGGGCACCTTTAGAGGAGACAAAGAGTTTAAAGTTCCTATTTAGTAGGATCATCTATTCTGGTTTAACATTTACGAGGTGTTTTCAATAAGTTTCCAGACATTTTTCGAATGGGCACTTTTATTTATAGTACACACATGAAACTCTAGTCTCCTTTAAAGTAATCTCCTCTGACTACAATGCACTTATTGTACCGTTCACAAATTCTGGAAGGCCCCGTGAAAGTCCTCTTGTGTAAGCGTGTCAGTAAACCTCGTCCTTTCATCTCCTCAATTGTCTCACAACGACTGCCTCTAAGGTTTTGCTTGAGCTTAGCAAATAACCAAAAGTCACAGGGAGCAAGGTCTAGACTATAGGGAGTGTGAAGAATTGTCTTGATGCCTATCTTGGTCAAATAGTCTGTGACAATGATGGAGTTGTGGACTGGTGCATTAGCACAAGTCTTCTGTTTATTTAGTTCCTCATGAATAATTGTATGTACAGTTCCCACACTGACATCAAACTATGCACTTATTTTCTCTGTAGACACACAATGGTTCTTATCCATGAAATTCTTTATTTGGCCAATCAACTCTGGTGTTTCGACTTCCTGACTCTTACCGCATCTCGCATCATTCCTTATAGACTTCCTTGAATCTCTTATGCCACTCAAAAAATGGTGCTTAATTCATGCGTGATGCTCCAAAAGCAGTTTGAGGCATTCCTTAGGTTTCTGTGACAATTTTTCCAAGTTTAACACAATTTTGTTGCATATTGTTCTTAAGTGTTGTCATGTTCAGATTGCATTTGTGACATTCACCAGCTGTGATAATCAGGCTTTAGTAGAGTGTATTCCAGTTCCTGCTGCAGCTGTTCATTTGAACCTTAAATCATAAAAATTGATTAGTCATCTCATAAGATATATAGCAATAGCATAGTGAATTTTGAAGAGTTCATAACAATTTTAAATGCCCGTACGAAAAAAGTCTGGAAACTTATTGAAGACACATTGTAAATTGAAACCGATATCTAGCTTCAAATTCTATGTTGCATGATTAAAGTATCCGCATCTGAAACCGAAGTTAATGTTAGCGTCAAACCTTGTCATTCATACTTAATAAACGTTTATACTAACATAGCGCAGATGTGTGCATGGCAGCTGTATGCAAATGACCAAGCTGTGTGTGAGGTGATATCATGACAAGGAATTAAAAAAAAAAGGTTATAAAATGAAGAACATGTGTACAGACCGATGATCTCGTTAGAGAGAGGACAAGACAGTTACACAAGTTACCCGAGAGTGACAGGAAAAGATCATGTTCTATTCTGGAAAGTACCTAGAAACAAATGTTGTTACAATGAAAAAAGAAAGTGAGTCAAGTTATTCCTTGTCTTTTGTTCCTTGTGACATACTCTGTATACAACGTGTGTGTCCTGAGTGTGGACATGATACGACTACGTTACAATGTGACACATCATATATTTATACTTAAATCCAAAAGCGTATCACTGCTTGTTACCAATATTTGACATTGCTTAGAATTGTCCTATGCGCTTTCTTGAGGTCGTATTTCTGATTCTTTAGCTTATTTGTGATTTTTTTTTTTAAATGCTTGATTTCGGCTTCCACCTCAGAAGTTTGTTAAAAACAATCTGATTCTCAATTTGTTTTTAAAATCTCGATATTGACTGCTGTAAATAATGCTAATTCGCGACTCTCCACATTTGAGCTTGAAAGTTAGCAAAAAAAAAAAAAAAAAATGTGCCCAAGTTTAAAAAATAAATAAAACAAACTCTTACATAAATTGTTGATTTCGACTTCCAACCACCTCGACTATACTCAGCTACCAGTATCACTTAGATTTCGTCATTTTATATTTTAAATCGGGGAGTGTTGGTAAGTACTGTATTCTGTTGGCATAATAAAGCTGTCAGAATGATATGTTAGCTGTCTTCCTCTTTTGTTTTGTCTGTGGCCAAGACCCATGGCAAAACATTACAAGAAACGAACAAATATGAATTACAAAATAAAAGAAAATGCCTGTGAGTGAATTCAAGGAGAAAATAAGACGGAAGACCATTATGTCTACATAAATTTTCTTATATGTAAATAAAACTATGAAAATATATACATGCAAAAAAAGATTTGTAATGAAAACATGGAACATATTGTTTTTGTTTGTTTTTTTCTTGTTATAAAACCCGAAGAAAATGATTTTTTTATTTACGTTTTGCATGTGTTAGGATTGGAATTTTATGCAATCAGTTCTTCTCAACTTCAAATCTCTACAAGTTTTAGTTGATGGAATTACTAAAACATTTTTGGTGCTTCTTTACATATCACCATGAATAGAAAAACAAAACACACCTTGTTAATTTTTAAATAGTTCAATTGTTTGTGTTTCTACGCCAATGGTTATAAATAGGTCCATGACAACAGCATATTCTTTTCCTTGTTTTGATTCTCAGGTATATATCCATTGATATCTTATATGTTTTTATGTAGAGTGATGTGGTTCTCGGTTGATTAATTGTGTCTAACTGTGCCGGATATATACTTGAGAGTCAAAACAATGAAAAGAATATGCTGTTGTCATAGCCCTATTTTTTTTTTTTTTTTTTTTTACATAGGCATCACCACATTATCAAGGCCAAGAGGCCACTCAAGGATAAGGGTTAAAGAGTGTACAGTAGAAATTGGACATTATAGTAATCATTAGTAATGAAAATTTGGTAAATTTGATAACTTATATGGAACGGCTCATCAAGAACTTATTCACTTTAGACTTGAACACAACCATATTGTAGTCAGCCGGAAAGCAGGAAAACGGAAGACAATTCCACAGGCGTGCAGTTCTAAGAAAAAAGCTTTGTTCATGGAATCTACGATTAGGTTTAGGCACAGATAAAGAGTGGGGGGAATTATTGATAGTGTTTACAGCTAGACGAGTGTTTCTTGTGAAAGTTTTGCGAGGGGGGACCATAGATTGAAGCTCAGTCGAACACTTTCCATGAAAATAACGATACATCAGAGACAAACTCGCAACATCTCTTCTGTGAGATAGAGGTTGCAAGGAGGAGAAAAGGACATCTCCTATGAGGCTACGAAGTCTATTTTGAACTCTTTCAAGGCAGGACAAGTCCTTTCTAGCAGCTCCTGCCCAGATGTGGCAACAGTATTCCATCCTTGGACGTACCTGGCTCTTATATTGATAGAGAATAGCATCAGCAGTGAGATATTTACCGGATCGATAGAAAGATCCCACCATTTTTCCAGCAGTTATTAGCTCTTAGAACTTCAGTGCATTTAAAAAAAAAAACATTTTACTTTATAAATAATACCATTATGTTAACCATTTTTTTCTGTTTTATTAGACTATAGCAAAACAAAACTTTCATTTTTTTTTTTTCATCTTTGAGTGATGTGTGAACTTGTCTTTCACCTCTGGGTGATTTGCAGACGTGTCCTTCACCTCTGGGTGATTTGCAGATGTGTCCTTCAACTCTGGGTGATTTGCAGACGTGTCCTTCAACTCTGGGTGATTTGCAGACATGTCATTCACCTCATGTCAAAAGAAGTACCTTAATGCGAAGAAGAACACCTATTTTGTTTTTGTGAATCTTGGAAAAGCTTTTGACAGTGCTAAAAGAATTTGTCCGATGGCTTTGCATAAACTAGGGGCAAATAAGTGGTTGGTGGAGGTCATTCAAAACGCAATGTTGATTAATAATCGGTTCTAAATGACAATCTATCTGGAGGTTGAAGATTCAATTCTTACTACAGGCAATAATTATAAATAACGTCAATTAATTAGCATTTTTACCTGTTTATAGTTAACAGAACAAGAATAATTTACCTCTTTAGTTTAAATAACGGTTTCAATCTGAAATTCCATGTGTATTTTTTAGTTTATGTAAACTAGAGGTATGAGTGGTTTATAAAAGTTGTTCAATCAACGTACAGAAATACTTCAAATTTTAGAATTAACAACAAAATTAGTGACAGTTTAGAAATTCATCAGGATTTTGTATTGAGTTGATTTTCATTTGTGTCTTAGAAATATTGTCTGCAAAGTTTCATATGGATTGTCTGGAAGTGATATTGTGTGTTGATGATTGTGTACTTGTCTGTGAAATAATGGAAGACCTACTGGTTAAGTTAAAACCTTTGAGGAATTTTATGGAAAGTAAAAGTCTGAGAGAGAATATTAGCAAGATGAAACTGGTGATCAGTGGTTGTCAATTTTAATTGAAAAGGTTTTTTTCATCTAAAATGCAAAATATTTATCTACGCTATAGAAAATATTTATAGATAGAACTGCAGAGAATAGTGAAGGGAAAATTATTGAATAAGAACGCCCCCCCCCCTCCACTCCGATAATTAATGAGAATTCCTTTTACATTGTAATAAGTAGAATATTTAAACGTTTGATTGTATAGACGTTACTGAATATATTAGAAAACTTTTTTCTATCATTAGCCTTTTAATCTCACTGTCAGTTCGACAAATGAGTCAACTTTATGTACACACATATGTAAATAGTCATCTGCTAGATTGATAATGAACGTTTCCAAGTGATAATAACAAAGAAAATATAAAATGAAAAATTCTCAGACAGTATTTTCCAATTCAATGGAAGACCTACTTGTTATGGAAAGTGAAAGTCTGAGAGAGAATATTATGAAGAACAAACTGATGATCATTGGTTGTTGCATCGGAAAACTCGCAAAAGAATAAAGTTTCTCTGTTTAATTTGTGGAAAAGGGAGTTGGGTGCAATTTGATCTTTTTATAATACTTGTAAACATTGGGTACACAAGATGTGCAATCGAATCACTAGTAGGTTGACATGACATCAGGTCAAATTCGGTCGCCATCTTGTTTTGAATTCAGTTGGTGAAAAGGGAGTCAGGTACAGTTCTTTTTTTATGGTATTTCTAAGCATTGAGTACAAAAGAAATGCAGCAACTGGTAGGTTGAGAAAAGATAAACAATTTATATGCAAGAAGTGTAATACAATGAAGATGAGGATTTGAATGTGGATAAAATATATTTGGATTTTGAAAATATTGAGGTTGGCAAAGTTTTGTTACCTTTTAGGAGTGATTGGAGTAAGTCGAGGAATTTCTGCCTTTACTAATCAGAATTGTGTTTCCACTGTCGACTAAGATTATTAGGCATGTGTACGTCCAAGGATGGAATACTGCTGCCATATCTGGGCAGGAGCTGCTAAAAGCAGCCTATCCTGCCTTAACAGAGTACAAAATAGACTTTGTGGCTTAGTGGGGGATACCCTTTTCTCTACCCTGCAACCTCTCTCCCACAGAAGAGACGTTGCGAGCCTATCCTTGTTTTATCGTTATTTCCATGGCAGGTGCTCGTCTGAACTCTGCCCCCCCCCTCGCCAATCTTTCGCGAAAAACACCCGTCTAGCTGAATCCACTGTCAAAAATTTCCCCCACTCTTTATCTGTGCCTAAATCAAAACGTGGATTGCCTGAACAAAGCTTCTTTCTTAGAACTGCACGCCTGTGGAACTCTGTTCCGTCTGCCTGCTTCCCACCTGACTACAACTTGGATGTCTTCAAGGCCAACGTTAACAAATTCCTAATGAACCGCCCCTTTAAGTAAACACTTCATCAAATCTCCACACTAACGTAATGTACTTGCAATAACCCTTATCCCTAAGTGGCTTCCGGGCCTTGATAAGTGGCGACCACCGTGTAAAAAAAAAAAAAAAGTGTATGCAGTGTGATGATGTATGGAAATGAAATCTGTTCAGTGAGGGTTGAGGACATATGTTGCATGGAAAGAAATGTAAAGAAAATATGAGGAATGTGTTTAGTTCTGATGAGCTCCGAGGAAGATTAAATCTGGACATTATAGGGAGATGTGTGGAGAACAGGAGACCTTGATAGTATGGTCACAGACAGGACAAGTTCTGCAGTTAGTAAATGTAGATTGGTTAAAGTAGAAAGCCTAGTTCACAGGAGAAAGTCGAAGAAAATATGTGAGAAAGTAATAAAAATAGATTTGAGAAAGAGGGATAAATAAAGACCTGGTCAGAGATAGGTTAGTTTGAAAGTCAATTTCTTAAAACCATCCAACACATGCCAACATGTATAACGGACGTTAAACTGCATATGATGATGATTGAAATAGGATTTCTTTTCCTGCAAAAACTCATGATTTGGATTATGAAGAAACGCAAAGAAAAATTTGCGTCCTTGCGACCATTTATTTTTACTATGATTTAAAAATAAGAATAAATGTTAAAAAAAATCTTTCGCGTCCTCCTAAAAAAAAAAAAAAAAAAAAATGTTGACCATTTATTTTTGCCACAATCTAAAAATAAAAATAAATCTAAAAACTATTTTGTCTTCTCAGACGGGAATCGAATTTGGAAATCACGTCTTGGCAACATGGCGTCTTATTGATGAGGTCGCCGCACCAGTGCTTTTATTACTTAAGCTCAAAAGTCAAATAACGTTTGCTTAAAACTGTACATCGTTTTAAAACAACTGGCTACATTATTGAACGACTGCTGAGTTCACAGGTAACCAATTAACAAAACTTTTTATAAAACAATAAAAAAAATGAAACGAAATTAATTGAAAGAACTGTAAGAATCTTTAAATAATGAAAATCATTAGTGTTTTTGTTTCATTTTACGCTAAAGTTCTCAAAAATCAAGAGTCCCTTCTTAGGGACTAATACTTGATCTCTCTATGAAATACTTAGATATTCGAATATTCCGTTAAATCTTTTATATCTCAAATGTTAAGTTAGTAAAGAAATTAAAAATATTAATTTTCCTCTCCTCAAATTGACCAGTTAAATGTGTTATTAAATCTTTCTTGTAGTCTTTTGGTCTTACTGGATTCCAGGACAAGAATTTATCTAGTCTGGTGGGGTATCAAGCTTAGTGCTGTTACTACAGGCAACCTGCAACCTCTTTCTCACAGAAGAGACGTTGTGAGTTTGTCTCTGCTTTATCGTTATTTTCATGGCAAGTGCTCGACTGAGCTCCAATCTATGGCCCCTCCTCACCGAACTTTCACAAGAAACACTCGTCTAGCTGAAAACCCTATCAATAATTTTCCCCACTCTTTATCTGTGTCTAAACCTAAATGTAGATTCCACGAACAAAGCTTCTGTCTTAGAACTGTACACCTGTGGAACTGTCTTCCATTTGCCTGCTTTCCAACTGACTACTGTATGGTCGTCTTCAAGTCCAACGTAAACAAGTTCTTGATGATCCGTTTCCCTTAAGTAATCCAATTTACTAAATTTACACTAATAACGATTACTATGATATTGTCCCATTGGCTGCTGTAAACTCTTTAACGAGTGGCCTCTGGGCCTTGATAAGTGGTGACTCCTATGTAAAAAAGAAAAAGTGCACCATTCCTCGTATAAGCCAGTGTCTTAGCTACACCGAGATCTTATTTGAGCCGTGAATATTATGTGATTTTGAATATTTAGTCAGGGTTTACTTGTGGGTAAAATATTCTCATGCCAGCTTGTTCTGACAAATCCCTCTACAGAGACACCTTAGACACTCGTGGAACAGTGTCTAGTAGGCATTCAAGCTTTCTCCTAAAAGTGTACGTTACGCGCGTTTCCAACTTTCAGTCCATCATTAAGAGGTGTACCAAAAAAGACGTTTATTATATAAAGCAACTCAATCGCAGAGATGAATTTTTTTTGTGTTTTTATCTTTCAAATCGGCAATTATGTTTACATTTGGGAATTTACAGAGCTCATGTTAATTGCTAAAATTTTAGAGATCCTATTCGTAGCTAAAAATAAGATTATAGTCTTTTTATTTAAGAAAAATAATGATTTTATAAACATGAAATTAATGGGATTTCTAAATGCGGAGCACGCCTTTTTAATATCAGTTCTTTTATTGGTAAATTATTGAGAAAGAATTACTTTTTTTAGAATCTGCCACAAAATAATTCATACTAGTTAACAAGGAGGTTAAAATACGAGGTGCCTTTAAATATCGTTTGCAGACTTTTTTTGTATGGACACTTTTATTGATAGTACACACATGAAACTAAAGCCTCCTTTGAAGTAATCTCCTCCTGCTGCAATGCACTTGTTGTACCATTCAAACAACTTCTGGAAACCCCTGTGAAAGTTCTTTATGTGAGCGTATCAATGACCCTCGTCACAGCTTCTTTCATCTCCTCAATTGTCTCATAATAACAGTCTTTAAGGTTTTGCTTGAGCTTAAGGAATAACCAAAAGTCACGGGAGTAAGTTCTAGATAGTGGGATCTGAATTGTTCAGCTCGACCATCTCCCTGTTGTCATAACAACGTCTTTCGTTCTGATCTTCTCTGAACACCCTTGGGACAAACTTATAAGATTCTTACAGGTGCATATGTGATAAAATAGAACCACAAAACTCTTTCCTCTACCATGTGATACTGATTGGATATCAAAGACACTTTTTGGTCCCCTGACAAAAGGAGGGGGGGGGGACCTGTAAATTCACCCATGTGTGTTCATTCTTCATCTGTCTACACTTTTCTCAATAACTACCCCTTGAATTTTTTGAAATTTTGCACAAAAATTAAACATGATATGAGTAAAAAAAATAACAGAATGGATTTTCTGGGAAAACTCCGGTTGCTCCCCCCCCCCCTCCCCGGTGCCTTTCGGGTTAAAATGACTAAAATTGATACTTTTGTGCTTATTAAAAATAATTGATGCCTTGGATTTTTATAAAACTTTCTGAAAAGTTGTAACTGATTTCTATATAATTTTGTTTGTCTCTACTCTTGGTGTGCTCCAGGGGCTCTTTTAGGACTAATAAAAACACTCCATTTTTGGGACTATTTTACCATATTTGTCCAAAATTTTCTGTATATCTATTTAGCAATTTTGCATGGTGCTGAACTCAAATTTAAATATGTTGAGGCCTTGGGGATCTTTGGGGCTAAATTGGGGGGGGGGCGAATGATGGACTTGGGCATTTCTTTTTTTGCATGGTACAGAACTCAAATTTAATATGTTAAGGCCTAAAACTGCACCATTTGTTCATTTTCACTAGGATTTGACGTCCCCTAGGGACTTTTGGGGCTAAATGAGGGAGGGAGAATGCTGAACTTAGTCACGCATGCTTAATTAAAAAAAAAAAAAATTTATTTTATTTTTTATTTTTGAAGTTTTGCTTTCGCCTGAATACAAACAGACTTAAAGACGCAATAGAAAGACGTAGATATTCCTAATGTGAATTAATGATTCTTTTACTCTACAGGAATGTGCTAAAAAGATCTTATCCTGCCTTGAGAGAGTTCAAAATAGATTTCGTAACCTAGTGGAGTGGGGTCCCTTTTCTCTTCCCTACACCTCTTTCCTACAGAAGAGACGTTGCAAGTCTGTCTCGGCTTTATCATTATTTTCATGGCAAGTGCTCGTCTGAGCTCCAATCTATGATTCCTCCCCCCCAGCCAAATTTTCACAAAAAACACTTGTCTAGCTGAAAACACTATCAATAATTTCCCCCATTCTTTATCTGTGTCTAAACCTAAACGTAAATTCCATGAACAAAGTTTCTTTCTTAGAACTACACGCCTGTGGAACTGTCTTCCGTTTGTCTGCTTTCCAGCTGACTACAATTTGGTGGTCTTCAAGTCCAACGTAAACAAATTCTTGATGAACCGTCCCCTTAAGTAATCCAATTTAACAAATTTCCACTATTATTGTCCCATTAACCTTTATCCTCTAGTGGCCTCTGGGTCTTGATTAGTGGTAACTCCCATGTAAAAAAAAAAAAAAAAAATGGTCACCCATCTAAATATTGACCAGGCTCATTGTTGTTTAACTTCGATGATCCATAGAAAATCGATGCTTTGACATGATGCTAAAGCTATGATTTTTTACCCTGAAAAATCAGAACTATAATAAGTGACCTATTTTTACTGCATGCCAATATTTTTGTGTCTTTGCTTGATGGTCACCATTTATGACATTCTATGACTCTATAAATGGTTGACTGGAATCAACTTAATCCTTTCTGGTTCCATACAGTCTCAGCTATATCCAGTTTGTATTACTCCCTTCCTCTCTCCCTCTCTCTCTCTCTCTCTCTCTCCCTTTCTCTCTCTCTATTTTTCTCCTTATCTTTTGCATAAATCCTTAATGGCATAGGAATATAACTTGAAAAAAAAAAGTAAAAAAATACCCCAGTACTTTTCCACACACCCCCCCCCCCCGCGTAGAAAATTGAGTGCTTAAAATTTAGAATTACACTTGATTAAAATAAAAAATCCCCCCCTCCAAAATAATATTTATGATGTATGTACATACTTGTCACAGAACAAAGGTGTCATATTCCAAAAATCACTGAAATTGATCAGGTAATTTTTTTTTTTTTAAATTAAGAAAATCAAATTTTACGAGTTTTAGCGATTAAAGTTTTAATTATTTTGGATACAAACAAAATCTCAGTAGTCGAATTGAATTGTCGCCCTTGAATTTTGGTAAGCTTTAAATCAATATGGCTGCTCCCGGCCTCCTTGCTTCCTCATAAAATTTGATTTTCTTAATTAAAATTTTTTTTTTTTTTTTGACAAAAGAATCACCACCTATCAAGGCCCGGAGGTCACTCGAGGATAAGGGTTAGTGTATAGCAGTCAATGAGAAAATGTCATAATCGTCAGTTGTGGAAATTTGGTAAATTGTATTACTTAAAGTGAATGACTCATCAAGAACCGATATACCGATACTCTATGGCTGACTGGGATAGCTTCCGTACATTCATATCTGATTTACCTCTGCACTCCATGTTTAAAAAGGAAGTGTCCTCTATAGTATCAGATCTGACCGAATGGTTAATTGTAGGCATAGACCAATTCATACCATCTAAAAAATTCCAACAAAAACCTAACAGCCAGCCATGGTTCTCCCCAGAATGTGCTGCTGCTATCGCGCACAGAAATCACTTTTTCCATAACTACCAACGTAATAGATGCACTGAGACTAAAGCTGCTTTCAGGACTGCCAGCAACCACTGTAAAAGAGTAATAAAAAATGCAAGAGAGCTATATGCCCAGTCTGTTAAATCCAAGGTAGCTGATCAGCGGCTTGGTTCCCACCAGTTTTGGCAAATAACAAATAGGATCTTGAACAGAAGTGTGCGTTCTATCCCAACCATTATCAATGGACCAGAGGTTATCTCGTCAGCATCAGACAAGGCCAAACTATTTGCAAAGAACTTTGCAGCTAATTCTACCCTATGCGACGAAGGCCATCAACTCCCCATATTTCCTCCTATAACACAGAACAAGCTAGGTAACATACAAATATCCGTGCATGAGGTCGCCAAGCTAATAAAAAACCTAGATTCCAGTAAAGCAACTGGCCCTGATGGCATCCCAATTATAGTGTTAAAAAAGCTTCAACCAGAACTTGCTCCCATACTTACGAAACTATTTAAGCGCTGCCTTAAGGAGAAGTGCTTTCCGACCCCCTGGAAGACCTCCTCAGTTTGCCCTGTATTTAAGAATTCAGGTGATAAGTCATCTCCCTCTCAATACAGACCAATAAGTCTTCTCTGTGTTATGAGTAAGTTACTGGAATCAATATTAAATAGAGAAATAGTAAACCACCTCAGCAGAAATAACCTTCTTAGTGACACACAATATGGTTTCCGCTCTGCAAGATCTACCGCAGATGTGCTGACGGTTATATCCCACAGGATTAGTGAATCTCTTGACAAAGGCTTCCTTTCTAGGGCAATTGCTCTCGACATATCAAAGGCCTTTGACAAAGTATGGCATAAGGGTCTACTTCACAAGATTTCCAGCTACGGTATAACTGGAAATGTTTTCTCAATCATTAAATCATTTCTCTCTGATAGGCTCATAAGAGTAGTGGTAGATGGACAAAAATCGGAGGCCTGCAATATAAATGCTGGAGTCCCTCAGGGGTCAATCCTGGGCCCAACTCTCTTCCTGATCTACATCAATGACCTCCCTAAACACATACTTAAATCATTCGTTGACATCTATGCTGATGACACGACCATCTACGGCAACACATCAAAGGCTGTAAATGACGAAGTTCTCTCGGATTCGCTCTCCTCTGATCTCGAGCGCGTGGTTCAGTGGGGGAAGATGTGGCTAGTTACCTTTAATGCATCCAAAACCAAACTCCTATCCTTACATCATCAACGCTCTGATCCCCAGCTGGCATCAATTGTGATGGATGGCTCTCGTCTGGGTGAGGCCCCGTGTTTTGACAAGCTTCTGGGTTTGACCTTTACTCCTGATCTGAAATGGAACACGTACATCAAGTCTGTGGCCAAGGTCGCAGGAAAGATGGTGGGATCCTTCTACCGCTCCAGAAGATATCTCACTACTGATGCAATTCTCTATCTATATAAAAGCCAAGTACGGCCAAGGATGGAATACTGTTGCCATATCTGGGCAGGAGCTGCCAAAAACAGCCTATCATGCCTTGACAGAGTACAAAATAGACTTCGTGGTTTAGTGGGGGATGCCCTTTTCTCTACCCTGCAACCCCTCTCCCACAGAAGAGACGTTGCGAGCCTATCCTTGTTTTATCGTTATTTTCATGGCAGGTGCTCGTCTGAACTCCAATCCCTGGTCCCCCCTCGCCAATCTTTCACGAAAAACACCCGTCTAGCTGAATCCACTGTGAAAAATTTCCCCCACTCTATATCTGTGCCTAAATCAAAACGCGGATTTCATGAGCAAAGCTTCTTTCTTAGAACTGCACGCCTGTGGAACTCTGTTCCGTCTGCCTGCTTCCCTCCGGACTACAACTTGGATGTCTTCAAGTCTAATGTTAACAAATTCCTAATGAACCGCCCCCCTAATTAAACACTTCATAAAATCTCCTCACTAACGTGATGTACTTACAATAACCCTTATCCCTGAGTGGCTTCCGGGCCTTGATAAGTGGTGATCACTGTGTAAAAAAAAAAAAAAAAAAAAAAAAAAGAACTTGTTTACGTTGGACTTGAAGAGGACCATCTTTTAGTCAGCTGGAAAGCAGGGGAACGGAACAGTTCCACAGGTGGGCAGTTCTAAGAAAGAATCAATTTGTGATTTTCTTTTAATATTGACATCTTCGTTTCGTGGCGCATATGTACATGATAAGGATTTTTGTGTATGTTTTTAATCAAGTGTAATAAATAAACACCGGAAGTTGAACACAAATGAGGTTTAACAATGGCTACAAGATTAATAGAAATTTAAATTTAAAACAAACAAATTTTTCTCATGTGAAACTCAGATAGTTGAGCTTTATCAGCCAGGCAAAGAAGTTAACATTCTTTGTATTTAGTGAGTACTAGCAAGGAGACCCGACGTTGTTCGGGGATTGAATAAGGATCACCAAATATTTCACACTTTCAATACTTTTATTGTTATCGAAATCAGTGAAATCGCCCATTTTCCAATCAAATCGTTTGATTGCCTGCTTTAGTTGGGGACCCACCATGGTTCAGATAGAGGAAGCTTCAATTGATAGATCTTAATTAAAATCAGAAGAAATAAAAATCTAATTTGTACACAAAAAAAATCTACATAATTCTAGAAGGTAGGTTTCTTTGTATTTTAATATAGCAAAAAGTGGATAAAGATGACGTTTTTTTACTTTTTTATTTAATCAAACTATTTTTTTTTTCATTTAAATTGGTAAATAATCTCAAACTAAGCTTTTTTAAATAAAGCTTTTAAAATTATCCATTAATTTGAGATATTTTAGTAAGAGTTTTCTAAAAATTTAAACACAGGCTATTATAAAGACCAATTTATAGACTAATTAAATAGTTCATTAAATATCTAGGTTATGTCGTATCGCTTTAAAATGTTATTGTCATTGACCTAATTTTTAAATTATCTTTGAAAGTGAGCTCAAAAGTTTTATTGATCGATCGATTTTTCGATGGTTTTGAGCTACCAATCTTCTCCTGCTCTGAATTAAGCATATTGCTTTGGTTTGACCATCTTGAACAAAAATTCGACCATCATTCTTTATCACTCAGAGAATTTCAGATTTAAATTTCAAAGCCATTGGGGAATTATTCCTTCCCACACCCTCCATAAAAAGCCCCCAAAAAACAAAAAGGGGTTGTCTACTCGGAACACCCTTCTTAAGATGGGGATGTTGGTGGTGCCTATTCCTAAAGCCGTTCTTAACATGATAATACTCAAAGAATTGAGGTGAAAAAGTTGTAATTGTTTTGTTTTACACGTTAAAAAAGGCTTCCACCGGGCAATGCTGGTTAACGGGTCCTGCTAGTCTAAAATAAATTGTGGTTATAGTACTTTCTAACTTCTGGTGTAGTGCTATTGGAAGCAGTGACATGGCAAATCAATTTCTTTGCTTTTTTTTCTCTCATGCCTAGATCTCCCCTGTGCATGTACTTTTTTCTTTTATTTAATTATTGAAAATATTTTTCAATCTTATTTTGATTAAAAATTATTGAAATTAGTTTTTTTTGTTTTAAGAATTAAAAACACGTTAATCTTTTCTTTTTTTTTTTTTTAACTATTTTAGGAAGATGCATACGTTGTGTTATGTGTCCAATTTTGTTATTTTGATTTTTATAATTTCACAAGCATATTAAACATAAAACATATTTTTATAATTTCATGAACATATTAAACATAAAATATTTTTATAATTTTATAAACATATTAAACATAAAATATTTTTATAATTTCATAAACATATTAAACATAAAAATATTTTTATAATTTCATAAACATGTTAAACAAAACATATTTTTATAATTTCATAAGCATATTTTTTAATCAAATTTCAGATAAAATGAAAACCTATTTTAAAAATTTTGTTATGAAAAGTCCAAATAAAGACTAATTGTGTTATTTTATCTGTATGATTTTAATTTTATTGTATACTTTTCAATAATGTCCTTTTCTTACATTTTATTTCGATAAAATCGCTTAACAATAGAAATACTGAAAAAGGAACCAATTTGTCTTGTCACCGCTTTCAGTAGCGCTACACTCAAATTGGTTAAAAGGAAAGTTATTCCCAACTCGCATTTAGGTAAAAATGCACTTTCATAAATAATTAAATTAATTAAAAACGTATCGCAAAAACAAATAACATATATATATTCTAACTATAGAAAGATCTTACAATCACAAATTTCTTATTTTATGTAGGTAATCTTGTGTAGTTCTGCTATATTTTTCAGTCTAATGACTATCAATGGACAGCTGATTCTATTTTTTTTTTTCTATCACTATTGAAACGTTTGTATGACAAAAAAGACAGTTTTCCTTTGGCTCGTAGCATTATTAACAAAAAACGTTTAACATTACCTGCAGACAGTAACATGGCGTGATTGTTGTTTGTTCTCGCTATTCAACCATCTTGGAACACATTTTGAAGCAAGCTGTCTCCTCCTTTGCTACAAAATCCACTGAAATTCACTGAACGGTGAATAACTGTTGAATAATCCTGCCATCCTGTAAAATATTATGTGGATATTATGTTCGAAGTTTTGGACGGATAATCTCGCACAGTTATGCAGTACTTTCCGGTGCAATGGTTGTTGGGAATTTTTAGCACTTTTTAGCAGATGTTTTTTTTCCAGTTGTGAATTGTTTGTGCAGTCATAACTATATCAACAAATACCTCATGAAAGTCCTAACATTGACTACCTGAGGCACCTATATATGCCGAGTGAGAGATTATAACTACGATCAGTTAAGGTTATACTAGTTTTAACTATTCTCATCATCATGTATCTTTTTTTTCTCTTTTTTTTTTTACAAGGGAGGTCTCACTTATCAAGACCCGAAGGTCACTCGAGGATAAAGGTTAATGAATATAAGGTGGTAATGAGGTAATCGTTAATGGTGTAGATTGGGTAGAATTTGGATTATTCAAAGGGATGGCTCAACCAGTACTTGTTTACATTAAACTTGAAGGCTATCATATTGTAGTTCCTCTACCTTTTGTGACTGTCCCCTATCTCTCTCTCTCTCTACCTTTTGTGACTGTCCCCTTTCTCTCTCTCTCTCTCTCTCTCTCTCTCTCTCTCTCTCTCTCTACTTTTGTGACTATCCCCTCTCTCTACTTTTGTGACTATCCCCTCTCTCTCTAACTTTTGTGACTGTCCCCTCTCTCTCTACCTTTTGTGACGTCCCCCCTCTCTCTCTACCTTTTGTGACGTCCCCTCTCTCTCTCTACCTTTTGTGACGTCCCCTCTCTCTCTCTCTACCTTTTGTGAGAGTCCCCTCTCTCTCTCTACCTTTTGTGAGAGTCCCCTCTCTCTACCTTTTGTGACGTCCCCTCTCTCTCTCTACCTTTTGTGAGAGTCCCCTCTCTCTCTACCTTTTGTGACGTCCCCTCTCTCTCTCTCTCTCTACCTTTTGTGAGAGTCCCCTCTCTCTCTACCTTTTGTGACGTCCCCTCTCTCTCTCTCTACCTTTTGTGAGAGTCCCCTCTCTCTACCTTTTGTGAGAGTCCCCTCTCTCTACCTTTTGTGAGAGTCCCCTCTCTCTCTACCTTTTGTGACGTCCCCTCTCTCTCTACCTTTTGTGACGTCCCCTCTCTCTCTCTACCTTTTGTGACGTCCCCTCTCTCTCTCTACCTTTTGTGACGTCCCCTCTCTCTCTCTACCTTTTGTGACGTCCCCTCTCTCTCTCTACCTTTTGTGAGAGTCCCCTCTCTCTCTCTCTCTCTCTCTCTACCTTTTGTGAGAGTCCCCTCTCTCTCTCTCTACCTTTTGTGAGAGTCCCCTCTCTCTACCTTTTGTGAGAGTCCCCTCTCTCTCTCTTTACCTTTTGTGAGAGTCCCCTCTCTCTCTACCTTTTGTGACGTCCCCTCTCTCTCTCTCTACCTTTTGTGAGAGTCCCCTCTCTCTCTACCTTTTGTGACGTCCCCTCTCTCTCTCTACCTTTTGTGAGAGTCCCCTCTCTCTCTACCTTTTGTGACGTCCCCTCTCTCTCTCTCTACCTTTTGTGAGAGTCCCCTCTCTCTCTACCTTTTGTGACGTCCCCTCTCTCTCTCTCTACCTTTTGTGAGAGTCCCCTCTCTCTCTACCTTTTGTGACGTCCCCTCTCTCTCTCTCTACCTTTTGTGACGTCCCCTCTCTCTCTCTCTACCTTTTGTGACGTTCCCTCTCTCTCTCTACCTTTTGTGACGTTCCCTCTCTCTCTCTCTACCTTTTGTGAGAGTCCCCTCTCTCTACCTTTTGTGAGAGTCCCCTCTCTCTACCTTTTGTGAGAGTCCCCTCTCTCTACCTTTTGTGAGAGTCCCCTCTCTCTACCTTTTGTGAGAGTCCCCTCTCTCTCTACCTTTTGTGACGTCCCCTCTCTCTCTCTCTCTACCTTTTGTGAGAGTCCCCTCTCTCTACCTTTTGTGAGAGTCCCCTCTCTCTACCTTTTGTGAGAGTCCCCTCTCTCTCTACCTTTTGTGACGTCCCCTCTCTCTACCTTTTGTGACGTCCCCTCTCTCTACCTTTTGTGAGAGTCCCCTCTCTCTACCTTTTGTGAGAGTCCCCTCTCTCTCTACCTTTTGTGAGAGTCCCCTCTCTCTCTACCTTTTGTGAGAGTCCCCTCTCTCTCTCTACCTTTTGTGAGAGTCCCCTCTCTCTCTACCTTTTGTGAGAGTCCCCTCTCTCTCTACCTTTTGTGACGTCCCCTCTCTCTCTCTCTCTACCTTTTGTGACGTCCCCTCTCTCTCTACCTTTTGTGACGTCCCCTCTCTCTCTACCTTTTGTGAGAGTCCCCTCTCTCTCTCTACCTTTTGTGAGAGTCCTCTCTCTCTCTCTCTACCTTTTGTGAGAGTCCCCTCTCTCTCTCTACCTTTTGTGAGAGTCCCCTCTCTCTCTCTACCTTTTGTGAGAGTCCCCTCTCTCTCTCTACCTTTTGTGAGAGTCCCCTCTCTCTCTTTCTACCTTTTGTGTCGTCCCCTCTCTCTTTCTATCTTTTGTGTCGTCCCCTCTCTCTCTCTACCTTTTGTGTCGTCCCCTCTCTCTCTCTACCTTTTGTGTCGTCCCCTCTCTCTCTACCTTTTGTGTCGTCCCCTCTCTCTCTCTACCTTTTGTGACGTCCCCTCTCTCTCTCTCTACCTTTTGTGACGTCCCCTCTCTCTCTCTCTACCTTTTGTGAGAGTCCCCTCTCTCTACCTTTTGTGAGAGTCCCCTCTCTCTACCTTTTGTGAGAGTCCCCTCTCTCTACCTTTTGTGAGAGTCCCCTCTCTCTCTACCTTTTGTGAGAGTCCCCTCTCTCTCTACCTTTTGTGAGAGTCCCCTCTCTCTCTACCTTTTGTGAGAGTCCCCTCTCTCTCTACCTTTTGTGAGAGTCCCCTCTCTCTCTACCTTTTGTGAGAGTCCCCTCTCTCTCTACCTTTTGTGAGAGTCCCCTCTCTCTCTACCTTTTGTGAGAGTCCCCTCTCTCTCTACCTTTTGTGACGTCCCCTCTCTCTCTCTCTCTACCTTTTGTGACGTCCCCTCTCTCTCTACCTTTTGTGAGAGTCCCCTCTCTCTCTCTACCTTTTGTGAGAGTCCCCTCTCTCTCTCTACCTTTTGTGTCGTCCCCTCTCTCTCTCTACCTTTTGTGTCGTCCCCTCTCTCTTTCTACCTTTTGTGTCGTCCCCTCTCTCTCTCTACCTTTTGTGAGAGTCCCCTCTCTCTCTCTACCTTTTGTGAGAGTCCCCTCTCTCTCTCTACCTTTTGTGAGAGTCCCCTCTCTCTCTCTACCTTTTGTGAGAGTCCCCTCTCTCTCTCTACCTTTTGTGAGAGTCCCCTCTCTCTCTCTACCTTTTGTGAGAGTCCCCTCTCTCTCTCTACCTTTTGTGAGAGTCCCCTCTCTCTCTCTACCTTTTGTGAGAGTCCCCTCTCTCTCTACCTTTTGTGAGAGTCCCCTCTCTCTCTCTACCTTTTGTGACTGTCCTCTCTCTCTCTACCTTTTGTGACTGTCCTCTTTCTCTCTCTACCTTTTGTGAGAGTCCCCTCTCTCTATCTCTACCTTTTGTGAGAGTCCCCTCTCTCTCTCTACCTTTTGTGAGAGTCCCCTCTCTCTCTCTACCTTTTGTGAGAGTCCCCTCTCTCTCTACCTTTTGTGAGAGTCCCCTCTCTCTCTCTACCTTTTGTGACTGTCCTCTCTCTCTCTACCTTTTGTGACTGTCCTCTCTCTCTATCTCCACCCTTTGTGAATGCTCTCTCTCCCTCCCTACCTCTTTTGACTGGAAATTTTGTAAAATGGATTACCTAAGAGGACGGCTCATCAAAAACTTGTTTATATTGGACGTGAAGACTATTGTAGTCAGCTGGAAAGCAGGCAAACGGAAAAGAGTTTTGCAGGCATGCAGTTCTAAGAAGCTTTGTTCGTGGGGCTACATTTAGGTTTAGGCACAGATAAAGAGTGGCTGGAATTATTGATATTATTATTATTCCTCTTTGAATGACCTTCCACGCTTTATTGTATAAAATGTTGAGTTTTGTTTAACAAAGCTTTATTTTCATCAATGAACATTCTTAAACAATTTGAGTGTACTTTCTATTAATATTTTAATGATGCGTTCCTGTTTATCTCTACTCACCTCTTGCTCATCCATTATTCTAAACTGATTTTCCGAATATGGTAAATGCAGTGGATGTGTTATGTAGACTGTTTCGGTTTGACAGCAATGATATGTTTGATGCGGATGAAGATGATGATGCTCCCAAAAGTCATTGTTGTATATACAGAAGTGATGGCAACAGTTAGAACAGTTTAGATCACGAAATAGACCGAGGAATCACATGAACAAAGGGGGTATCTTGTTACATAGGCATTTTGGAAAGAGTGAAATTTACCCCAAGTATCCAGAGATAGATTATTGCCACGGTTTCACTTCTCTATATTCAACAAACTGAATTATTGACAAGTGATCTTCATAAAGAAGAGATTCTATAAAATAATTTTTTTTTTTTTTAAATAAAACTTGATTTTAAGAATTTCTTCTCATCTGGAGTGTTACTACAAACATTAAAAATGTTTTTTTTGTTTTTTCTTAGTTTGGAATGTTTGTTACCCCATAAAGGCAGAGTTAAACATAAGATTGATTTTTAATGTAATAGAGGGAGGGGGAACCTGCTCCCTCCATGGTGGCATTCTGGATTGAGATGAAAATTAAAATTTCCCCAATCTGTTTCGTTGTTGAGTGTATATATAATTTTCTAGCTTGCATTTTTCAGTTACTTGCTAAAATCATATATACACCTGACAATTCTACCGTCGTTATTCTCAAAATCAGCACAGACGAATTTATCAGCACAAGTTTTATTTACAATTAAGCTTTTTGCCCCCTCGACAAAGAGAAAAAGACATTAGTATTAGGGGTTGGTTGGTGTGTGGCACGATGATGGAGAGATGTCAATCATACTCGCTGACTCTCTTCTCTTGTTTATATTATCTTTTATATAGGCATAAATCGACATTCCTGAAAATATAAATATTAAGATATTACATTCTTTTTCTGTTTTGCATTGTGCAGTTCATAACTCCTGACATGGAATGTAAAGTCTTTTGTTTTTGTGATAATTACAGCTTCGGTTATTTTTATGGGACACAAAAATGTAGATCAAAATCCACTTAAAATTGTGGGGTCTGTGTTCGCGCCTGGTCCACAAAGTATGGAAATAAAAAATTAAAAAATAAAAAAAAAAAAACGTTTACAAGTGTTTTTGATATAGATGTACAGAAGAATACTTTGATAAGTATGTTTTAACTTAAATAGGGATGGTATAATAAAATTGTGGGGTCTGCATTCGCGCCTGGCCTCCATAGAATGGAAATAGGCATAAACTTTAATAAAGACTTTTCATATCTATCTGCGTAAGTATACTGTGATAATTATGTTTCAGTTTGAAGAAATATGGTATAATAAAATTATGGGGTGTTCGTTCGTGCCTGACCTCAATAGAAGGAAATATGTCACAAAGTTTAACAAGGTTTTTTAATATAGATTCACAGAATATTGTGATAAGTGTTTCAGTGTGAACAGGTATGGTATAATAAATTATGGGGTTTATCTATTCTATTCTATTTTTACTTGCATCATATTTTGCTTTGGTGTTGATACCAACCCAAATTCACAACCCTTCCTTTTCATAACCTATCATAGTTTCATAAATCAGAGTCCATTTTCTGTAGGCTGTTTTTGAACCCAGTCAACGACTAGTACTTTTGCTAGTGTATATATATATATATATATATATATATATATATACATATAAAATATTTCTCTCTCTCTCTCTCTCTCTCTCTCTTTCTCTCTCTCTCTCTCTCTCTCTCCATAAAAGTTGAGTTAAAAAGCATGATTCTCAAAGGTGGGGCGGGATGGGGGGTGATTTTTTATTTTTATCTTTCAAGATTTATTTAGAAGTTTGACTGAAAACGTTTTTAATATCTTTGTTGGTTTTATTCAATTCTTTCTTTTCCGGACAATAAAATTTAACCCTTCCCTTAAGATTGCCAACTGCCTGTGGTCAAATTTGAGATAATAAGATGTTATTTATAGACGATTCAACTAAAGAGAGGAAAGATCGATCTTGTCTTTATCACCGACTTAAATAGAATGGTCAAAAGAAGGGAAAGTGTTTTCCTCGAAAAAGATTTGTACATTATGGTTGTATCTTAGTCACGTGAATGTTTTTATTGTGTGTGTGTTAAAAAAAAAGAAACAAACAAACCGGAAAGATTATTGAGATTTAAAATAGTTTAATACGAGTATCCGTTCCAAAAGTAAAGCTTCCTATTTTTTTCAAAAAGTTGAAAAGCTATAAAGACGAGAATGGTATGATTAAAACGAGCAACCTTTTCCGAACCAGAATTTATTTTTCTACATAGTCACCACCATTCTCAATGCCATTTTGCCAGAAATTCAATGATGCATCTCTGCTTCTGATGCACATCTATGGTAGATGTTGCTTCTTTAGAATCTCACACCGTCCATATCTGTAACAGAGATGAAACTTTAAGGTCATGAATGCACAAGTTCAGTCATCATAACAATGCACTTTGCAATCCTTTCTGATCCATTCAGGCGGAATAAAAATAGAAGGCATTACTTTTGGAACACCTCTCGTATTATTAGTTGTTCATTTTTTATCTTTTTATTTTTTACTAGGAAGTCATCACTTATCAAGGCCTAAAAGCCACTCAATGATAAGGGTTAAAGAGTGTCAGGTGACTAGTGAGACACCACCGTGATGATCAGTAATGGTGTAAATTTGGTAAAATTTTATTATTTTAAAGGACGGTCCTACAAGAACTTGTTTACTTTGGACTTTAAAGTGACCTTGTTATAATTAGCTGGAATGGAACCCCATGGTATTGAGCTCTCCAGGCAGGCAGTTTTTAGAAAGAAACTTTGCGCATGAAGTTTTTGTTTAGTTTAGACACTGATAGAGAATAAGGGAAATTATTAACAGTTGTTGTATCTAGACGAGTGTTCATTAAGAATGTTTTGAGATTGAAGCTCAGTCGAGCACCTGCTATGAAAATAACAATAGAGTAGAGAAAGACTAGCAATATCTCTTCTGTAAGAAAGAGATGATAAAGAAGAGAAAAGGACATCACCCACTAGATTCCAAAGCTGATCCGTTATCCTGTCAAAGCAGGAAAAGGTGCTTTGTGCAATTCCTCCCCAGATGTGAAAACAGTACTCCTTCTAAGGATGTATTTGGCTTTTATACAAGACTAATGGGGTGCCCGGCATTCGGAGGTATGTGTGTTGCGCGGAGGTTGGGGGTAAAGCAGAACAAAATGGAAACTTAACTCTGTTTAATATTAAAAAAAAACAAACAAAAAACAGCGATTTCAATATTAAAACTTTAAAAATGGAAAAAAAAAATCTTTTTTACGTGTAAAAGGAAAAAAAGGAGGATTGGTGGCAGGTAGGCTCGAACCCAGAGCCTTGAGGCCAATAGGCTGACAACATACAACTGCGCTATGGTGACGGAAGCAATGTAAGGCGTTAAATTTAGCGATTAAAAAAGTGAAGGAGTTCAAACAGGTGTTTGATTTTATTGAGGTCAATGAAATCCCGCAGTTCACTATTTCTGCGAGACGACAGTTTTTTTTGTTTTTTTGGTTTTATTTTTTCTCTCCCCAACTTGTTGGGGGGGAGCAAATGAATAACAATTGTCTGATATGACGGTTTTCACCGACATTGATCAAAGCACTCATTGCTTTTCTGGGCGCGCCACACGCGTGCTGAGGTTTGTTTCAGTCTCACTTTTTCTATACGGAAAAGCCAAAGACATGCATGGGCCAATAAATATGGCAAAAATTGCGCGTAAAAGTTACCCAAATTAAGGATACATGCCACGTCGTTTCGTAAATCTTAGATATTATCATCTAGGTAGCATATAAAAAATTATAAGAATGCGCGACTAACCTGAAAAAACACCCTGAAAAACGCCTTTGCCAACCATACACAAAAAACGCACACTAACACACATTTGCCTTTTATATATATAGATTGAGGATTTTTAAGGTTTTAATTAATTGGTTCTAGTCCTGACAAAGGCCCTATGATTGTCGAAAATTTGATTTTTTTTTTTTTTTTTTTTTAACAAATATTTGTTTATTTCAAAATAATCTGCATTGTATTTTGGCTTTCTAAAAGTAAACTTAGGCATTTCAATCGAAATTTAAAACAATCCTTATATCACAGAAAACAATCTTAACTAATTCATTTTATGCATGCCATGCGTTCCTCCTTTGAAAATATAACCATTGAAGAACAACACTGAGACAATGGACCAACCAACAGCATGCCAAGTTATTTTTGGGTGAACTCACTCGAGACTATATAAGGAAGGTTTTATAGACTGGCTAAAAAGAGTATTGCTCCATTATGGTCAGAGGAGAATTATAACGGCTGCCCAAGATCAAAGCTTGATGACTAATGCTGAGTGGTCCCAGCAATGACAACAAGTGCAGGTTCTGTCACCTAGAAGTAGAGTGTGAGCCCCTGACATCTAGCTGTAAGGTTCTGCTGGGGGACACACTACTATATGATGTGACACAATGGTGTGCAAACATCTGCACTGGACGATCTGTAAAAAGTTGAATATCGAATGCAGCAGCAGCAAGTCTTGGGGACATGTTTACCAGAAAGAACAGTTGGAAATAAGTTATACACCATCCACTATGACTATGCAGTTTCTACAGTTATGTATCTAGAAAACGGGGCTATTAAACCTGACATAGTAATATGGGACAAGAAGAAAGAAGCAACCTTAGTAGAAGTTAGTGTCCTCAAGGATGCTGGGTCAAACAGAGTTGAGAGAGAAAAGATAAGGAAATAACATGGCATGGAAAGAAGCTGGAGTCTTAGGAAGCTCTCCATTATTCCGGTAATTATAGGAGCAATTGGACTCATGAAAAAAATTTTAAAAACTTCTTGGCAAATATACCCAGTGAACCAAGTGCTAGAGAGATTTTAAAAATTGCACTTAAAGGGATTTAGAATCTTAAAAAGATCTTTCGGTTGAAATACAAGATAGTGGGTGAATGTCTAGCATCTGGTAAGTTTCTAACAAAATGATTGGAAAAAAAATGGTGATTGGTATGTGGTTGGGTTGGATAACACAGCCATGTCAAAACTCGCGTAGTAATACATCGTGTGTGTCTTTCAACCATTTCCAACCAAAACCTCGTTCCAGTTGAGATGCTAACGTGACAGGACGTCATATTTAATTGCGCCGGAGGTGGGGAGTGAAAAACTATTTTGCAATGTGCATAACAAAATTTTAAATGTAGAAACGTTTTTAAATTTATTTATTGATCGATTTTTGTAATTTGTTTGAACATTTCAAAGAAAATTCTTTATTTCACAGCAATAAAAATGGATGATAATGTCGGTAAATGCAGAAATATTGGCACAATTAATCTCTAAAAGCAACTTTCCCCAGACGCATTCATTGGAGATTCCGTGTTGGATATGGGGAGCCTCTGAGTAGCAATATAGGATAACATTGTGTGAAAGATTGTTAACAGGAATTCTGACTACGAGTCAGAAGTTGAATAATGAGGATGAAGATGAAAGATAACTTTTAATTCCAAGAATCGATAGTTTCATTTCTATCTGTATTGATTTCTCTTGACTTGTTTTTTTTTTTTTTTTTGCATGGTACTCAGTAATTAATTTTTTTTTCTATTTGCAAAATTACTGTTAATTTGTATACTAATTTTTTTTTTTTTTTTTTTTTTTTTTTTTTTTTCAGGTAAGTTGCTGATTGTTTTTTCTGGTGAAAGTTAAGTGAGTATTGAATTATTATTAAAGACTAGCAGGACCCATGGAAATTTCAGAGAATGAGAAAAATATATTTTAATCCAAAAATGTTTTGATAAAACTGATTTTTCTGGAAAGTAAAAACAATTAGATTTTTGGACAACAGCAAATATAAGTTTATTAATATTTCTATGAAAATGGTGTCCATTGTATTTTACATATTAAACTAACCCAAATGAGATAAATAATAATTACTAATAAATATTCAGAAAGTAATATTGTGCTACATAGTTCAATACAATTAATAAAATCACATTGTAAGAGACCATCTTTAGTTTACTCCAGCACCTCTTGGCAGACAATGTTCTTTTTTATTTTTGCCCTGTTTCTTTTGAATGTTCCTTTTTTGATGTAAAGTTTTGAAGACTTTCTGGATAGTGCCAAAAAATTAGTGTTTTGGAGAGAAACATGCAGCAAATATGAGTTTTACATTTCTATGTGTCCATCATATTTTCAATATACAACTGACCCAAATGTGATAAATCGATAATTACTAATAAATACTCAGAAAGTAATATTGTGCTACATAGTTCAATACAAATAATAAAACCACATTGTAAGAGACACTCTTTACTTTACTAATGTTTTTTGTCCCCCCCCCCGCTGCTTTTGAGTGTTCCTCTTTTTTATCTAACGTTTTGCAGACGTTCTTCAGTGAAGAACCACTGTACATCGAAATTACTAAAAGTTCCTTTCTCAAGTGATGTGTTAAGTGAGTCTACTGGAGATTGAAGGTTCAATCCTCAGCGCAAGTGATACTAGGAATAGAAATAAAAATTACTTAAAATTTATCTGGTCATGGCTGGCAGGACAAGAACATGAACATTCAAGCCCTGTGTATTAAATAAAGGTTTTCATTTGAAATTATATACAGATTCCAAAGCTCAACAAGACGCATCTGAAGAAAGTTGCACATGACACCACATAAATGCTGCACACATACCCCCCCCCAAAAAAAAAGAATAATAGTCTAAATAATCCAATTGTATTAACATAATCTCTCCAAATACCTTTAAAATGCATCTTATGGTTCAGATAATTCTGATGCACCATGTCGACACCGGATCTTCTTGTTCAAAGCGCAATAACATGAATTTCTTTATGATTTAATAACAAGATAAAACGGTGACACGTAATTCAATAAATATTGGTTATTTATCTTTACATAGTCATGTTGTCTTCTCAGTTTCCCCATTCTGAAGGGTGGGTTTACGTTTGTCTGTTATCAAACCCTAATTAGTTATAGATAATCTATCTTTGGTACACATGCAGAGAGTGATCCGTGCTGAAATAATAACGTTATTATTTAAAAAGCCATTCTTAACATGGGGAGGGTGTTTTATACCTATTCTGCACTTTAACCTTACAATTGAATAAAAAAACATAAAACTTTAATTAAATGTGGACATACGATTTAAAAAATAGTGCGGATCACTCTCTGCATTAGCACCCTATCTTTTAATGTGATTGAATATCCTGCTATCTCTTTAATCTATTATTAAGATTCGTATTGCGTCACAAATATTTTTTTTCTGTTTATCAAAGATTTAGTAAATATATTGAAAAATAATATTTCTGAATTTTATTTTTTCGGAAGCTTTTCAAAAATAGTTTTTGTTTTGGTTTCAATATTTAATTTTTAGCTAAGTTTAAATTGCATAAAAAAACGCATTTTTGAATAACGAATTTTATCTTTTTATTTCCCCTTGCAAATGGTGGTTTGCACGTCAGATTTGAACATGTTGAGTCTGAACCTTAAAATATGGCGACAAACATGAAGACTATGAGATTTTTCTTGATGTTTAAGATATTGATTATTATTAAGATTGTTTATTGCTGTTCAATTCTATTGGGATATAAATTGGCTGTTAACAGCACTTCATCAAACAGCTACTTGCTGTGTTATTTTTATAAATTCTATGAAATTGTACGAAAAGTGTATGAGAACATTCAACAACCAAATCTGATGAGTTCTACCTCTACTGGTTTTGATGACTTCAAAAATTCTTTGGTGCATGCTAGAAATAAGCGTTTCCATTAAGGTGTGAGGGATGTTGCTCCAGCTTCACGAAGTGGAGATATATTGATATATTAGTGGCCTCGCAAAGCCACAGGAGACAACAGCCAAACCAAGAAAAAAAGAACCCTACATTCATCCCAAAGCAGCAAAACTAAAGCTGGCCTGCCAGGACACTATATCTGCAAATGTAGACAAATTTGGGCATATTTTATTGGTTTGAAAATATAGTTTGCTTTTTACCAATTGTCATAAAATTTTAATCATAGAATAGTATTATAATCTTCCAAAAGTTTGCAAATTTTCATGTAGTTTTGTCCAATAGAACCAAACATATGAGCATTTCAATATTCAATTTGTCTACGAGTATCCACTTCTTTTTGCAATTTCATAAGTTCCAAATTTCAGCGACTATTGCTCGGAATTTAACAAATGATGGCTCGTTGGAAAGGTAATGACCTGAATTGTGTAGTGGGCTACTTGATATTTGCCCTTAAGCTCGTACATTAACTGGATCATCCATCATCCAGATCCTATTTTTGGCACTTTTTTACAACCATAAAATGTTTCAATCATAGTCATTTGTTTTCCTAGTTTTGCATATGAATTACAAAATATCTGATATTTCCCTAAAGCCCCTGGCCTTGGAGGAGAGACTAAAACTTGCTGCTATGGTTTCAAATGATCTGAAATGACAGCAAGAGGAGACTTGATTTAAAATATTTCTAATATGTTATATCTCCTCTTTGGTTTTCATGCATCAAGTACATTTCTCAGTGTATAAGAATTATTTCATACTAGAGATATTCATAATGGTACCCTATTTTCAAAAGAGGGGAGCTATAACATATGGAATCAAGTCTCCCCTTGCTGTTATTTCAGATCATTTGAAACCATAGCAGCAAGTTTTAGTCTCCTCTCCATCAAGGTCAGAAGTTTTGGGGAATATATATATATATTGGGGAGTGAAATAAGAAACTGCCACTAGCATATAATGCAATGCTCTTTCTGTAAAAAAAACAAAACAAAAATGGAGCTTAGGCGTTTGAACAATGTTTGATCATTGTAATTTCACAAACCCATCTTAGCAGTTGCTAAATAGCGTAATGGTTAGAAGCACCGACTGTCGCCTAGGTGGTTGAGTTTCAATCCTGGTTTGAGGTAATAGCCACTTTGAAGATCTGTGATACAGTGAAACAGTAACTTTCTTGAAGTTATATATTTGGATTTTACCGTCACTGGATTATTTATCTTCCACCAGACTATCCATTCATGTGTAATCACCTTTTTCTTCACCATATTCCCTCTGCTTCACTTTTTTTGTTATCAAGTAAGATCTTTGACTTACTTGTTTCATCAAATATTTTTGCATGCAAAATCCGATCCCGCATTTTGCTAATTCCTACCCTCTGATGAGAAGGAAAGTATTTCTTTGAAACTCCACGGATTAAGGGCTATCCACTTATCTAGTGGTTCCTTTTCAGATTAAATATGTTTTTAACTCATTTCAAAGTGTTTTTTAACATATTTTATTAACTATTTGCTCATATTATAAGCTCTATTTCCTATTTGGTTTTATCGAGCTTTTACATCTGGCTGAGATAACTTTATAAATATTAATTCTTTAATATTTATAATATGCTTTAATTTTACCATCTTGGATCATTTTGGTAAATTTAATTGTAATTTTATATATATATATATATATATATATATATGTATATATATGGTGTCCACATTATGTAGCCAGACTTTTTGGAAGCATCCTGTAGATTATGTAGCCAGACTTTGTGGGCACCCTGTATATATATATACATAATCTACAGGATGCTTCCAAAAAGTCTGGCTACATAATGTGGACACCATATATATACATATATATATATATATATATATATATATATATATATATATATATAATATATAATGAAATAAGAATTACAATTAAGTTTACAAAGATAATCCAAAACAGAAAACTTAAAATATAGATCTTAAAAACTTAAAGTTTATTTATATTTTTCGATGACATCCAAATTATCTTCTAGTAATGCGATTCCTTTGGATTTTTACTCCTGGGTACCGGACTTTTACCAACTTTTCTTGGATTTTGCGGTTATTGGATATTCTACCCTTTACTCGCCCATCTATTCACGTGAAATCATTTTTCTTTTTCCTTCTGCTCCACTGTCTTAACTTTTACCAAGTAAGCCCTATGGCTTATTTGTAGTTTCATTAAATTGCAAGTAAAATCCGATTCTGCATTTTCCTAATTCCTACCCTCTAATAAGAAGGAAAGTATTTCTTTCGAACCTCCGCAGATAAACGACAATCCACTTATTTTGTGTTTCTTTTTTGAAAATTAAATGTTTTAACTCTTCTTAAAGTGTTTTTAACATGTTTTATTAATTCTTTGTTCTCATAGATATAGTTGTTAATTGTTTTTGTTTTTGCGATACGTTTTGAATGAATGCAAATATTTATGAAAGTGCATTTTTACCTAAATGCGAATTGGGAATAATTTTTTTCTTTAACCAATTTGGTATCCTCATATGGGGAGAGGCATGTGTAGTTTTTTTTAAATATAGTAAAATATAATTATATTTATAAAAAAAAAACAAAAAAAAAATATATATATATATAATTATTATTACTTGTGTAAGAAGGTATGTGATCCCTTTGGTCTGAGACAAGCAGAGATATTGTTATCGTTTGATTGTAAAAAGCTTTGTATAAAAGTTTATGTGTCATGATTGTTAACTACATATATTTGTGAAAGAAGCGCCCGCGCAACGAACATTTTATATACATGCAGGACAATGAATATTTCTACACTCTGTATATACACTTTTATTAGATATCCAAGACACTGTTATATATACCATTAGATGATTGACACAGCTAAGAAATACAGACACACATATATATACAAGACAGACGTATACACGCACATATATATATATTATATATTTATAAAAAGGAACAAACCGTATTATGTGTTCATCAACGTTTCATCTTTATTTCGAGACTTCCTCTGCATGAAATAAAGACGAAACGTTGATGTACACATAATACAGTTTGTTCCTTTTTGTTTCTCTATTTTGTCGGAATACTACTTCCATCATATATATATATACGTTTTGAATGAATGCAAATATTTATGAAAGTGCATTTTTACCGAAATGCGAATTGGGAATAATTTTTTTCTTTAACCAATTTGGTATCCTCATATAGGGAGAGGCATATGTAGTTTTTTTTAAATATAGTAAAATATAATTATATTTATAAAAAAAACCCAAAAACAATATATATATATATATATATATATATATATATATAATTATTATTACTTGTGTAAGAAGAATTCATAGGTCTGAGCCAGAATTGTTTCTTTAAAAATCTCAGTCAAAGTTGAGCATTTAGCGTACCAACTCCATAATTTTGATTATAAATGCGTATTTAAATAGGATTTAAGCAAATGTCCCCTCAATAAATAGTAAGAATGACCATCGGGTGAAAGCGCTTATCAGAAACCGTTCTGTTATGGTGGACAAATTGATTTAAAAACAGAATGCAAGACATTTAATCGATTTAGCGATTCCAATGTTATTTTTAGCAAAGAATTTTTTTTCTTTTTCTGCCTGAAAATGTTTTCTTCCACTTTGGAAGTGAGAATTTGTACATTTGACCGATTCCACTAAATATATTTACCTCGTTGCTTAAAACCCAATGCTCTAACCATCTAGTTTTCCTTTGGTTCTAAATTAAAGGAGTTAGAGAACATGTATTAGCCATAAATGCTGATTGTAGAGCTATAAAACCTGTCATTTGAAAATTGACCAGTGGTGAAACGAAGAAGAAAAGTGAAAACTCAAGGGCAACGACCAATGGAGACCTATCATTCTAATGAGTTCCACTTGGTCAGTTATGTCCAAGAACAAAATGTGAGCTCGTCATTTGCTGTCTTTTCTTCTATTGCTTCTAAAAAGCTTTCGTGGAGACATGCTCTCAAGACCACAGTTTCTTTATTGAATCTAAGCAAGTTTCTAAAAGTATTTGGCAATTTGGACGTTGTCTGGATTCGTGCATAGGATCATAATAAAAGTGTCAGGAATTGCTGTCACGATAATTCTTCAGTCAGGATGTAGAAATGTAAGCATTTTTGCTTTCACGTTTTTTTTAAATGGTAAAAAAAGGAAAACATTAATATACTTCAAGAGGCATGTAACCCCCTCCCCTCTTTTTTTCTTCCCTAAGTTTAAAAATTGCATTAACATGTGTATATATAAATGCTGATGTTCAGTCCTCAAAAGACACTGGATAACTGTGTGTAATTGTGAGGCAAGGGTTGCACAATCTTCAACCACACTTCTCTTCTGAATTGGCACTGTATCAGTCCAGTGGTGAGGAAAAGTGCTAGATGACTGAAAACAATGCCGAGCTAAGCGGAGACCACATACAGTGCCTGGAATCCCAAAATGGTCATTCATTTTAGTACTGACCAGACTCAATGTTAATTAACTTTGGTGATCTAACGGGAACCACAGTGTCAAGGTGATTATGCCATATATATATATATATATATATATATATATATAT
Organism: Euprymna scolopes; assembly: GCF_053919585.1. NCBI lineage: Eukaryota > Metazoa > Mollusca > Cephalopoda > Sepiida > Sepiolidae > Euprymna > Euprymna scolopes. The sequence continues at coordinate 159,521,257 of NC_136488.1, forward strand.
ATATATATATAATTATTAATTACTAATTTATAATTACTACATGCATAGATAGATGTATAGATGACTTACTTTTATGCACGTAGTAATTATTAATTATTATTTAAATAAAATAGTAATACATTCTAAAAAAATGCGGGCGAAGAAAAATGTAAACAAAGGGCAAATAACTCCTTTCTTACAATTAAAAAAAAAACGCTCAGGGAGCGGAAAAAAGAAATTAATCGCTAATAAAAAAATAAAAATTCAACAATCTGTGTATATATATATATATATATATATATATATATATATATATATATATATATATATATATATATATATATATATTGGACCATCTTCCAATTACGTGATTTCCTTGGATTTTACTTGTGCGAATGGAAATTCAATTAACTTTCTAGTAGTTATATTTTTGGATTTTACTGTCATTGGATTATTTACCTTTCACCAGACTATCCATTCACATGTAATCACTTTTTTCTTCACCATATTCCCTCTGCTTCACTTTTTGCTATCAAGTAAGATCTTTGACATACTTGCAGTTTCATCAAACACTTTTGTATGCAAAATCCGATCCCACATTTTGCTAATTCCTACCCTCTGATGAGAAGGAAAGTATTTCTTCGAAACTCCTCGGATTAAGAACTATCCACTTATCAAGTGTTTCCTTTTCAGATTAAATGTTTTTTAGTGTTTTTTTTAACATGTTTTATTAACTGTTTGCTCTTCTCTCTCTCTCTCTCTCTCTCTCTCTCTCTCTCTATATATATATATATATATATATATATATATATATATATATATATATATATATACGCACACATGGGGTGATGTCCCTGAAATATTATGATATTCTGACTTCATACGTACAATTTCAGTGATTGAGAGAAATCTGAAATAAGGGAGTAGATTTAAAAGAAAAATACTCACTCGTCTGGTCTTTTAACCTTCATATTTTGATTTTCATTTTCATAGTTTTATAAACTATAGAATTTCTATTGTTTTAACCGATGTGCGTATAACCGAGCGCTGACACACTGAATTGGGCAATACAACATCAATCTTCAACAACTAGAGACGGCACCAAACACCATCATGGCAAGTAAGAAAAAAAAAATAGTATTGTCTAAATCTTCCTGATGAAGGCTTTTGTACAAGCCGAAAATTAGAATTTTAAATTTAAAAAAAAAACAACAAAAAAAATATACTGCAGTTTCCCGGTTTTTTAACCGTCAGGTTTTGAATTTTATTTTCATAATGCTTTATAAACTTGATTTTTTTTATTTGAATATATATATATATATATATATATATATATATATATATATATATATATATATGTATATATATAAAAAGGGGATTAGAACAGAAGTCTAAAGAGCAGAATGTATTTTAATGTGATGGTAAAATCACTAATGTAATTAAAATACAAAAAAAAAAAAAAAAAAACAGTGCTCATTGTATTACAGATATATAATAAGCTCAATAGGCATATATATCCTAGAGCTATTTTAATATTTAGAAAGATGATTGATAATTTATAATTAAAATTGAAAATCGGTTTCATAAGTTGTGTTCATTATGAACCCGATTTTTAATTTTAATTATAAATTATCAATCATCTTTATATATATATATATATATATATATATATATATATATATATATATAAATTAACTTTGAAATATTTTCATATTACCACTTGTATAATATTGTAAAATTGAAGTCTATATTAATATGAGTAACGATATTTATAAGACAATCCTAATCAGATGAAAAAGCTCATCAGCAAAAGATACAGCAATATTATAAATGAAAATTTGCAATAAAATTCAGTTAATTAAAAAATTTACATCAAATTTTTTTTCAGCAAGAAATACAGAAAGATAGTATGAATTTTTTTATATAATTCCGTGTGTGTATATATATAATGTGTAAATTCGAGAGCGAGTTGATGCAGTGATTAAATGACTTACTGACTAGATGGTTTTCTAAAATCCAAATGTAAAACTTCAAGAAAGTTAAAAGAATTTCCATCCGCACAAGTAAAATCCAAGGAAATCCCGCAATTGGAAGAAGATGGTCCATAACAATCCAAAGGCAGAAATCCATGGAATAATTCACAAAAATGTGTACAAGGAAAAAATAATATTAATAAATGAAAAATAAGATGTGCTTTTCACTCTACTTCCGAGACATCTTTCTTGAAGTTTTACATTTGGATTTTACCGTCACTGGATTTTTTATCTTCCACCAGACTATCCATTAATGTGTAATCACCTTTTTCTTTACCATATTCCCTCTGCTTAACTTATTTTCTTTTCAAGTAAGATCTTTGACTTATTTGTTGTTTCATCAAATACTTCTGCATGCAAAATCCGATCCCGCATTTTGCTAATTCCTACCCTCTGATGAGAAGGAGAGTATTTCTTTGAAACTCTGCGGATTAAGGACTATCCATTTATCTAGTGTTTCCTTTTCAGATTAAATATGTTTTTAACTCATTTCAAAGCGTTTTTTAACATATTTCATTAACTGTTTGTTCATATATATATATATATATATATATATATATATATATTGAGTAAAATGATTCATAATTGTGAATTAAAAATCAGTTTCAAAAGGAAAAACAAAATCAACTCGAATGTACGATCATTTCAGAAACGATGTTCATTTTATTGAAATTAACAAAAACATATTGACAATAATTTGACTAAAGTTTTGTCCTTTACAAGCAGTCTCCTTATCAGCAAACATAGGGGGGGGGCATTTAAAGAAATAAAATAAAACTATCATTTTAGTCGTGAGTAAGGTAGATATTTCTTTTTTATATCCATTATAAAATCTGTTTCAATTTCAGTCAGTCTATCTTTTGGCATACTGTTATATATACACTCCTATAAATTTATGGTTTTTTTTGTTTTTTTTAGTATTGATATTCGTATTTTTTTTCTATTTATTTCAAAAGAAAATATAACGTTGTTATATATGGGTCATGGAATTGCATTCATCTGCAAAAGATCTAATTTGCATACTCTTTTAAACATTCATTTTAATTTCCTATTAGTTTTTTCGTTTTTTTTAGGGGATGATCATCTTTAGTTAACAATTATGTGTCATTATATTCATGCAGATATTCTACATGATTTATACCTGCTAAATATTTGCATAAAAAGGTTATAGTAAACACAAACCTCTTTTTATATATATATATATATATATATATATATATATATATATATGTATATATATATATAATGTATGCGTATATATATTTGTTTAAAAATTTTTACCTACCAATCTCCGGTCAGTTTTTGATTTACAGATATGAAACCTAATATATAGGTATCTGAACTCCTATGAAACTTTATATTTGGGATTTAGCCGAGGAATATTGGTGCACAAGTGTGAAAATTAAAAATAAAAATGGAATTTGCCAGGTGAAGGTCTAGCAAGGGCATTATGAATATACTATCAGTTCATGTTTTAATTTTTAGCCTTGCAGCAAACATGTCTTCATAGTTCAGGCATTAATGCCAAAGGAAAAAGTAAATCATAAGCTAAACGTCTGGGTTTCGATTCTCTTTAACTTTGTCAAATTATTACTATATATTGCATCCAATATAAGATAATAATAAATACAAAATCTGCATTAATAAATATCATTTAAGCGTATTTTACGACCAGCAATGCCGGCAGCCTACCAGTATGATTTATATATATATATATATATATATATATATATATATATATATATATCATACTGGTGTATATATATATATATATATATATATATATATATATATATACTTCAAAATAAAAATGATCCAATAATCAGCTGGTATGGAAACCTGTGATTATAAGATTTACAAGATATTACTGGCAGTAATATTTAATATGTATTCTTTGCATTACATAGAATAATAAAAATCTTTTGATCTGAAACTCAAACATTTCACATCATAAATTTTTAAATTCATTGAATAACTAAAATGTTATATATATATATATATATATATATATATATATATATATATATATAAAGCTGAATGTCTGTGTGTGTGTGTCTGGTCATGGTCTCATATATAGTTGACTATTTTAAAAAAACTAATTACATATAATGATAGAAGATGTATCAAGACAGGAATGGGTATGTTTGATCTGGCAGAACGGTGGTTCATTAAAATTGTGGTGTCTGCGTTCACGCCTAGGGGTCCACAAAGTATGGAAATAAAAAATTTAAAAATTAAAAAAAAACGTTTACAAGTGTTTTTGATATAGATGTACATAATAATATTTAGATAAGTATGTTTTAACTTAAATAGGGATGGTATAATAAAATTGTGGGGTCTGTGTGCGCGCCTGGCCTTCATAGAATGGAAATAGGCACAAACTTTAATAAAGTCTTTTCATATCTATCTGCGTAAGTATACTTTTATAATTATGTTTCAGTTTGAAGAAATATGATATAATAAAATTATGGGGTGTTCGTTCACACCTGACCTCCATAGAATGGAAATATGTTAAAGTTTAATAAGGTTTTTTAATATAGATCCACAGAATATTGTGATAAGTGTTTCAGTGTGAACAGGTATGGTATAATAAATTATGGGATTTATCTATTTTATTTTTATTTTCATCATATTTTGCTTTGGTTTTGATACCCCCAAAGTCAACCCAAATTTACAACCCTTCCTTTTCATAACCTATCATAGTTTCATAAATCAGAGTCCATTTTCTGTAAGCTGTTTTTGAACCCAGTCAACGACGGGTACTTTTGCTAGTATATATATATATATATATATATATATATATATATATATATATATATATATATATAGTATTTAGTTCTCTCCCACTGCAAGAAATGTGACACTATGGTGGGATTGAGAAGTCAGTGCCCCCGAGGAGGGTGCATTCTGACCTGCAAAAAGCAGCCTCGTCAAGATATATATATATATATATATATATATATATATATATGTATGTATGTATGTATGTATGTATAATGGTTGTATAGTTCGGTTTCCTAGATATAGATCTACCGAAACCTCTTTGTTTATTAAAGCGGGCTCGGTGGAGGACACACGTGCATATATATATATATGATTGCAACGTCTTGTCAGACGAGTGCCATTCCCTTAGACACTTAAAGTCCATGAGCCCAAAAATGACTTCCATCGCCACAGGACCATTTTATAGACAAATGCCTGAGGGAGTATCTATGCACACATGATGTTACAGAGTCTTAGCTTTGTACGACAGCTAAGTCTCTCGCTCGGTTCAAAATGTTGAGATCCAGCAACAAGCGCAAGAGCAAGATAGCCAGCAACAAATTAAACTGCAGACCAGCTTAATGTGGGTACTGGTCTCCCGCTTTATGGTTTTTTAAATCAGAGATTTGCTTCTCCTCAAAAGGTTGCCTTCACCACGGCTTATGGGAGCCCCCTCCACCCAACACACACATAGATACACACAAACACACACGGTGCTAGTTGGCCGTTGACCCCGAAAAAGGGTTCATTCGCCCTTTGGAAGGTTTTGTTTTTAATCCTTCAGGGAGACTAGCCACCCTCCTCACCAAACAAGTCTGGTGGGAGAACCAGTTTAGTCGCCGGTGACCCGACCATGAGGCAGGTAGTACTTGGTTACATGGTACCAGTAGCATATGACATGAGTTGACATACAATATATATATATATATATATATATATATAAAATGTATTACACGAGTAATCTACATTACCCGCCCTGCTTAACTTTAGTTTATTTTGGTTATTCATAGTGATTATGATATCTCTCTCTCTCTCTCTCTCTCTCTCTCTAGCTTCACCACATGACTGAGAACAGAACTTCCACTCATGGTAGGGGAATGTTCTCTTGTGTTAACATGGCGGAATTAACAGTTTATACTTAAGTACTAGCGAAAGACATTTCTTTCTTTTTTTTTAATTTTTTACAGAATTTTCGCTATCCTAAGTTTTGTCACCGTAATAAACAAATATTTTCTAGCTTGAATTTTAATGGCAAAGTTCAAGTATTATGGTTCATTTGTGATGTTGAACCAAAGAAAGGCATTAACTTTTTGTTTTTTAAATGCGCCTCTGCTGTATCAAGGACTTGTCTTTTATATGTTTATTTAGTAATTTCTTTTTAAATATTTCTTTTTAAATATTTCTTTTTGAATATTTCTTTTTGAATATTTCTTTTTACTCCATATTTCAACAAGTTTTTAATCTTATTTTCTTTTACTTTGTTTTTCAATAATGAAAAAAAAAAAAAAAATTCTGATAAGATTGCAACAAACAACAACAAAATGAAACTAATTGTTTCTTTTCGATTGTCTGCAAGAAAATAACCGCTTATTGGAAAACATTAATCATTTAACGATTGTGTTGTTTTTTTTTTTGGGGGGGGGGTTCGCGAGAAATCTTCCTAGGATATGAGACATGATTCTTTGGCAACTTATATTTAGAAAGCAAATATAGAGATATTAATGATTTTGAGCAATGCCTGGGAGAGCGGGGTTATATTCAAACTTACGTTCTTAAACCTTTCGTTATAGTTGATATCTCCTCCAAGTCTCATTTCTCTTTCTATTTAAATCGTGTTCCATCCAACTGTAGTGTCCATATAAACGTTGATATGTTGCTGGTTTTTTTTGTGTGACTATTACATTTTGGCCGGTCTGTTTTCTGGTCATCTTTTGGTGTATTGTTTGTGTATGATGAATTAGAATTCAATAAAAACATAATCTGGTTAATAAGACAACGATCTGTGTGGAAGCCATTATCCACAAATAAACAGCAGACAACACTTGGATAAAGTATTCAAAATAAAAGAAATTTATGTTCATAGGAGGCAGAACAATGCAGGGGTTTAACAGATAAACTCAAACTGAAGCAATTTAAGATGTTATGGTGGAACAAACAAGCTATGCAGTTTCACCTTTATTGATTCAATAAATACGTGTATACATGTACGATTATATATGCATATTCATGAATACACAAGATAAAGGATCAAGGTTAGATATTATTTAAAAGAAAAGTATAGCAATAATATTGAGTGCCAATTAAGTGATACATCTGAAGCAAAGAAATTAACTCCCCAATTTTTGCGGAATTCACTCAGCTTACAAAAGACCCATCATGCACGTTTGAAAATCGAACATGTGCTTGATGAAGGGAAGTACTTCACGAAATATTGCAACATTGATGTGCCTCCTCACTCTCTGACGCAAGTAAGAACATTCTGCATCTAAAAATATTATTTTAAAAAATAAATATAGGTTTAATTGGATGGCTGATTGGTTGTTTTTGTTTTACGGCATATCAACCCTTTTCAGGTTATTTAATGCCGAATCCAAAGATTTTGAAGAAAAAATTCTAATAGAATATTCGTTGTTTTCAAGTCGGTTTCTATTTAACCCATAGTTGGGACCCTAACAGGTACTACCACTCCGGGTCAGAGTGGACCTGGGAGCAATGGCAATTTATCGTTATTTCCATGGCAAGTGCTCGTCCGAGCTCCAATCCCTGCCCCCCCTCGCCAACCCTTCATGATAAACACCCGTCTAGCTAAAACCACTGTCAGTAATTTTCCCCACTCTTTATCTGTGCCTAAATCAAAATGTAGATTCCATGAACATAGCTTTTTTCTGAGAAGTGTACGCCTGTGGAATTCTCTTCCGTTTGCCTGTTTCCCACCTGACTACAACTTGAACGTCTTCAAGTCCAACATAAACAAATTCCTGGTTAATTGCCCCCTTAAGTAAGACACTTTATTAAATCTCCAATACTAATGATTACTACGATACTATCCCATTGATTATTGTACACAAAATAACCCTTATCCCACACACAAAAAAAATTTATAAAAAAAATATATATATAATGAGCTAGAAGTAGCTGAGCATAATTTTGAATACGTTTATGTATCAGATATCAGTTATATTAATGCAATTCTTTATCAGTTATTTACTGTCCACCTACTTTTGGCTCACCCAGTGTGTGTGTGTGTGTGTCTCTCTCTCTCTCTCTCTCTCTCATATATATATATATATATATATATATATATAGCTGAATGTCTGTGTGTCTGGTCACAAATAGGCTCCTATGTGGTTGACTATTTTAAAAAACTGATCACATATAATGATAGAAGATGTATCGAGACACAGGAATGGGTATGTTTGATCTGGCAGAAGAGTGGTTCATTAAAATTGTGGGGTCTGTGTTCGCACTTAGTCCACAAAGTATGGAAATAAAAAAAATTAAAAATTAAAAAAAAAAAAACGTTTACAAATGTTTTTGATATAGATGTACATAAGAATACTTTGATAAGTATGTTTTAACTTAAATAGGGATGGTATAATAAAATTGTGGGGTCTGCGTTCGCACCTGGCCTCCATAGAATGGAAATAGGCACAAACTTTAATAAAGATTTTTCATATCTATCTGCGTAAGTATACTTTGATAATTATGTTTCAGTTTGAAGAAATATGGTATAATAAAATTATGGGGGTGTCCGTTCGCACCTGACCTCCATAGAATGGAAATATGTCACAAAGTTAACAAGGTTTTTTAATATAGATCCCCAGAATATTGTGATAAGTGTTTCAGTGTGAACAGGTATGGTATAATAAATTATGGGGTTTATCTATTTTATTTTTACTTTCATCATATTTTGCTTTGCTTTTGATACCCCCAAATTCGAAGCTATCTCTTTACAACCCTTCCTTTTCATAACCTATTATACTTTCATAAATCAGAGTCCATTTTCTGTAAGCTGTTTTTGAACCCGGTCAACGACGGGTACTTTTGCTAGTATATATATATATATATATATATATTGTGCTACGAGACAGTTACTAACAAGAATTGTGAATGTTAACTGAATTAAACAAATAAATTGTAAGATGGTCAACATCATTAAATTTTGAGTATATAAGCTTGTCATTTATTTATTATATGCTCTGTAATTACATTGAACTTCTTAAATAAAGAATGGTATATATAAAAAGGGAAATATATATATATATATATATATATATATATATATTAACAAACAAGAAACTAAAAAAATAAACTATAAAATAAGAAAATCGAAATTCAAACCATCCTGCACCCATCTTTATAACTAAAAAAAAAAAAAAATCTATAAATACACCAATCCTGAAAGAAAAAGAAAACGATAACAACAACAATCACTTCTAGTAACAATCGGATGCACCAATAGAAAGCACTTGAGAAGAATATGGCTGAACAACAACTTTTGGGTGCTATTATATACAACATGCCAGAAGACACTCGGCGAATCGAAAAGATAACCAGAAAAATCGGAAAAAGAACAAATGCGTCCTGTTCAATCAGACGTGCTTGAATAATGACTTGTTGCCAATATATATATATATATATATATATATATATATATATATATATATATATATATATATGTGTGTGTGTGTGTGCATTTATTGAATCAATAAAGGTGAAACTGCATAGCTTATTTCACCATTACATCTTAAATTGCTTCAGTTTGAGTGTATATGTTTAATCCCTGCATTGTTCTTCCTCCTGTAAATCTAAATTTCTTTTATATACACATTAAACAATGCTTCAAGAAAACTACATTAACCAAAATATGTTTTGTTTCGTATTTGTTTTTTACAATACTTTGCGTAATTAGTCAATTATTATCAAAATGATTACAATTAACAACTTGAAATATAATTATGTCCAAGCTACAAAAAAATTTTTTTTATATATAATGATGGTATTGGCTGTATGAAAAAAAAAGTCTTTGTAATAAGACACCTTCAGTTTAAGTAAACTGAATTAGTTGCTTTTTTACAAAATAACAAATAACAATCTTGTATGTTTTTTTTCTAGCTCTCATTAACACCATTTAAAGAAAACTTAGGAATCAGACTGTGTAAACCGAATTAGTTGCTTTTTTTTTTTTTTTTTACAAAATAATCTTGTATTTTTCAGCCCTCCCAACACCATTTAAATAATAATTCATTCAGCTCGTTCGTTGAAACAACAAAGACTAATCATCTAAGGGATGATGGAGGAATCACGCTGTGAGTTCATTTAAAGTGAAGCTAGTTTTCACAGAGCCAGCCTTTTGCTCTTGTTCCAACCAGCCTGATCCAACTGCAGGACAGGGTCGAAAGACCTCCTCCATACAGTTATTCCCAAATAATCACCCACCTAGTATTGACCAGGCTCAATGTTGCTTAACTTCAGCGATCGAATAAGAACTAGTGTACCAATGTGATGGTGGCATACTACTAATAATAATAATCTATATCTATAAAAGTGAGAATGTGTGCGTGTGTGAGGACACTTCTCAACCTATATACTCAACGAATTTTTTATCTATAAACTTGAAATTTGGTATATATGGTATTCAGACGCGTGCAAAACTTAATTGGTTTTCATCCACAAAAAAAGTGCCGCTAAGGGGGCAAAATTGCAAAATTGGTACGTGGGGGAGGGTCATCAGATTTTCATCTGTTTGTCAACATGTGTGAATCGTTCACATAAGAGATTCCTTATGTTAAGAATAAGTAGGTTTGAAAACACTGGTAAAAATCGTGGCCTAATGATTATCGTACTTGACTCACTGTCTTTAGGTTTTGATTTTGATCTTAGCTCAAGTATTTTCTTTTTTCCTTACAAGAAGTGAACTGTTTAGAAAAAAAACATAATACTCGCATGCACATGTCTTGGTTTCTATATAAATTAAACTATAATATTGATGCGGATCCGGGCAATGCCGGGCAGCCCTTTTTTTTTTTTTTTTTTTTACACAGTGATCACCACTTATCAAGGCCCGGAAGCTACTCAGGGGTAAGGGTTATTGCAAGTACATTACGTTAGTGTGGAGATTTGATGAAGTGTTTACTTAAGGGGGCGGTTCATTAGGAATTTGTTAACGTTGGACTTGAACACATCCAAGTTGTAAGTGCCACCTGCAGTTGGGTCTGCAGGTAATATAATGAAATAGCAGTGACAATGACATATATACACTCATTGAATTTCTAAAATTGGTTCCAGATATTGTATCCTCATGTACTACTAATTCTTAGAATCAGCTGTACTTTCCTTAACTCACTTGACTTCCTTTAAAATGTCCCACATTCAAATAAGTCTAATCTGGCAAAAAGCCATTCAATATTTTACAAAGAGATGGAATTCTGTCCGTAACCATCTAATTATGCAAAGTTAATTCAATAAAAATGAATGAGAAATCAGTAGCTCCAGTTAAGTTATTTATTAAAAAGAAAAATTGATTATATTGTGCCAATAAAAAGTTATTTTCAGTAGGTGATATTTTTTAATGTTTTTGATGTTTGGTAATTATTGTTGTTGCAATTAATATTTGAAATATTGTAACCTAGTATCAAATTCAACTAGCATAAAGTGAAGTTCTGTAAAGAGGAAATAAAAAAAATTAATGTGTTTACATTTAAATAATGTATCCCTCCTTCCCCGCCCCATCACCTTCTCATATATATACATATATATATATATATATATATATATACACACGCACACTAATAAACTAATATGAATGTGCAAAATGTATGACGATTTTTTTTTTTTTCAATTTTTACCCATTTTTTACCCCTTAAAAACTATTTTAACCAGCTAAAGAGCCATAAAAGAAGAGTTCGTAAAAATGCAATCATTTGAGGTCCCTCTGCCACTTTCAGTTTCGGAGAAGATAGTTTGAAAATATGGAGGCAGACAGACCAAGAGAGATATAGCCTTTTATATATATAAGATTATTTGACACCTGAATTTCCAGCGCATTTTGTTTAGGGAAGTAATCCTTGATTCTCCCCTCCCCCTCGCTTCAATTATGCCACCTGCAGTTGGGTCTATCTTTAATTGCCACTAGGTTATCCTGTCATGTACTTAATGTCACCCTTGCCAAAATTCATACTAGTTAACATAATCTCTACTTACTTGGGTAGTGTCCGTATATATAACGTAAGTACTTTGACTAATTAAACTTTTCGTTTCTTAGCCAATCACCAGAGAACAATATTTCAAACAATTTTACTAGGATCCCTCTCATAAAAGTGAACAACAATAAACACGTACATCAAATCTGTTGCCAAGGCCGCTGGAAAAATGGTGGGATCTTTCTATCGATCCGGTAGATATCTCACTGTTGATGCTATTCTCTATCTATATAAGAGCCAGATACGTCCAAGGATGGAATACTGTTGCCACATCTGGGCAGGAGCTGCTAGAAAGGACTTATCCTGCCTTGATAGAGTTCAAAATAGACTTCGTAGCCTCGTAGGAGATGTCCTTTTCTCTTCCTTGCAACCTCTATCTCACAGAAGAAATGTTGCGAGTTTGTCTCTGATGTATCATTATTTTCATGGAAAGTGTTCGACTGAGCTTCAATCTATGGTCCCCCCTCGCCAAACTTTCACAAGAAACACTCGTCTAGCTGTAAACACTATCAATAATTCCCCCCACTCTTTATCTGTGCCTAAACCTAAACGTAGATTCCATGAACAAAGCTTCTTTCTTAGAACTGCACGCCTGTGGAATTGTCTTCCGTTTTCCTGCTTTCCGGCTGACTACAATATGGTTGTCTTCAAGCCTAACGTAAATAAGTTCTTGATGAGCCGTTCCATATAAGTTATCAAATTTACCATATTTTCATTACTAATGATTACTATATTGTCCAATTTCTACTGTACTCTCTTTAACCCTTATCCTTGAGTGGCCCCTTGGCCTTGATAATGTGGTGATGCCTATGTAAAAAAAAAAATAAAAAAATAAAAATGATGAGGATGCTTATTATGATTATCTATATCTTAATACCGTAGTACCTTTAACGTATGTACGTGTGTCACGGTTTCCAGATTATAAATTATTCGATCGGGAGATCCTATTTATTAAAAAGAAGGATAAAAAGTGATAATGTACTATAAACATTGAATTAGTATATAGATGTTTAGTAATTTGATGTTCGTGGCACTTTCACTTTCTATCTTCCTTTTTAATAAAAAGGATCTCCTGATCACCGAAGACGCAATGTAAAAAAAAAAAAAATGATGTCGCTTTTAGGCCATAAGATCTAAGGGTAGTATCTGTTCTGTCTAAAGATGGTCTAATGATATCGTGGGGTTTCCGTTAGCACCGGGCGTCCATTCAGTGGAAATGTCACAAACTTCTATAAAGATATTAAAGATACACCGTAAGAACCAGAAATATTTTGACCTTACATTAACCAGATTATTTAGATAAAAACTTTCACAGTTTTAACAGAAGGGCTACAATAATATTGCGGGGTCTTCATTCACGCAGAACGTCCACAGAATGCCCAGCAGCAGTATATTAATTTCCACAGGTCTCGTTAGTTATAATAATCATGGATAGTAGGGACGCTCGTCATAAAATAAAATATGCTTAAATATATTTTAATTTATGCTAATTTTGTACATATTATTATACAGTTAATTTTCTATTGATTCTTATATATTATAAAGTTGTCATTTCAAAAATATATCCGTATGACTTGGGTGCATCAGCTTAAATTGAAACGAAAACTTATGAAATATATATATATATATATAACTTGAGTGCCATCAGCTACGAGGGATGTGCAATAAGTAATGCCCCTGACCCACTTCCCATAGCAGTAGAGCAACGAAACTTGGCACAGTTATTAGTCTTTCTCTACATAGGAACCACCCAGAGTTATGCATTTCTCCCATCGTTTGATGCAGCTCTGGAGACCGTTTTTGTAGAACACCCCAGGTTGGTCCTACAACCACGATATGACTTCAGAAATCAAGGCTGCATCATCTGGGGAACGCTTTCCTTTCAAAAACAACTTCATGACTGGGAAAACGTGAAAGTCAGAGGGTGCAAGGTCAGGAGAATAGGGAGGATGGAGGAGGATTTCATAACCACACGCCTGTGCTTCTGATCTGGCGACATGCAAGTTGTGGACCGAAGCGTTGTCCTGCAGAAGGAAGGTACCTTTGCTGATCTTGCTTCACCTCTTGATTTTGATAGCTTTCCTTGATTTCCTCAAAAGTGAAGCATAATAGGCTCCCGTAATTGTGGTACTCTTTGCCAGGAAATCTGTCATCACTATTCTGTCTTGGTCCCAGAAGACTGTGAGCATGACCTTGCCAGCGGAGGGCTGCACCCTTGTCTTCTTTGGAGGTGGTGAGTCCAAGTGCTTCCACTGCATTGACTGGGCTTTGGTCTCTGGATCATAGTGATGGACCTAGGTTTCATCCTGTGTAATCAGTCTTTTGAAAAACTTTGACTCATCTTCTTGGCACATCTCCAAATTCATCATCAAGCATTCGACGTGTGATCGCTTCTGGAATGGTGTGAGCAACCGGGGAATCCATCTGGCAGACACCTTATGCATATGCAAATGGTCATGAATGATAGGTTCCACAGACTCTGTACTAATCTTGACATTTTGGGCTATTTGGCGAATAGTAATGCGCTGATCTTCCAAAATGGCAGCCTCAACTTGACGGACAGATGCCTCATCAATGGCAGAAGGGGGGCGACCAGGTCTTGGGAACTGTTTCCAGATTTTGGGCCATGTTTGAATTCACGATGCCAACGTTTTACAAGGTCATATGATGGGGCGTTATCACCATAAGTTTCTTTCATTTCATGAAAAGTCTCCTGTGGAGTGCGTCCTTTTAAATTCAAAAACTGGATCACTGCTCGACATTCAACAGGCTCCATTTCACACCTGACTCCATTCAAACACCTGTAAAACAGAAACCACAATTAGTTCAGAGCTGTAATTTGCCACATAACCCGTAGAGTTATAAATCATTACGCATGCAAAATTTCAGCTAAATCAGACAACTGGAAATGGGTCAGAGGCATTACTTATTGCACGCCCCTCGTATAACCGACACCAAAACTTCTGAAGAATTCTTAGTAAAATTGTTTATTACAAGAAATGGAAGGTCATAACAATTAAACGACAGTCACTCGGAAGAAAAAAAATTTAAGTGTGACACACAAAATAACACACACGCTATCGTGTTAATATATAGATAATGATTATAATAATAAAGAATTTCTAATCCATCCATAGCCTTGATCCCCTCGAGGGACATAGGCCATCCACAACTTTGTAGATGCTTTTGTAGCGAGGAGCTCTTTTTTTCAAGTGAGGGTGCTGGCCCCATGCCCAACCTTCCCAAAAGGTACATACATCGCCTAGCGTTCCCAAATGGTTACCCGTTCAGTACTGGCCAGGTTCACCGTTGCTTAACTTTGGTGATCTGGCGAGAACCGGTGTGTCAACGTGATTGTGCCGTACAAAGCATTTCTAATAATCTAATCATAATTTATTGTATTTAATTAGTGTTGACATAATTGATTCGACTTCTGTTTTTCTCTCGCCACCGTGACATTTTGTATTTTACTAATCTTACGCACAGAAAATTGCTATTTCACTTTTCATAAAAGTTATCGAATAACCAATATTAATGCTTGTCCATAATAAATCTTAATGAGATCAACTCATTTGAAGACATTAGCACAATTAGTTTATTCCATTTAATTTTTACCTGTGATTGTTTTGAAAATTTCAATTAATCTCTAGACTAACAGTCGCGACTCAATAATCTATAGAAATATGGAGAGAAAATTAATAATTTTTTTTTATTTTTGACGTGTGTGTCAACCTCTGAATTGATTTTCTAAAACTCATTAGCCTTAATTATTCGATTTTCAAAAAACTTTATTTTATCTTTTGATTCAATCAATTTGGTTTCATTGAACTTTGATCTTTCGTTTTCATTCTTTTTCATTTGTTTGAAATGTTATTGAATTTTTAGGATTTTCTATGATTATATATTTGAAAGAATTGGTGAATTTTATTTGAATTTTGAATAGAAATTAACAGTTATTTGGTTTTGTAAAGATTTCTTCTTTTCATGTGGTTAATTTAAAAAATGAATGCGAGTTTATAAGTTTTGTTTATTCAAGAAATTGCCAAAAGATTTTGCTTCCTCCTGTTTTTGTCTTGAAAGTTGATTTTAAGTCCAAAAACAATTATAACAATTATTTTTGATCTGTAGTGATGGTTTATGTGAGATAAAGGACGGATATAAAAACAACTGGATAATACTTCCATATAAGTCAACATTTATTTTCTGTTACAAGTAAAAAAAAGAATCACTTAGCCCTTGAAAGATCTAACATGGAGAGGAGGTCGGTAACACGTATTAATCCAATATTTCCTCCTTCTGGAAATAAGCCAAGAGACATAACTTTATTCTCCAAATCTCTTTGAGACAAGCGAGATCACCAAAGCAAAGAGTTATTTCCATTTTAATGTTATATCAACGAAAATCTGTTTCATCTAAGAATATTCCGTTCATGTACATAGTTCGGAGAGCTTGAGAATAAAACTCTGGCCAGGAATCAATTGTTTCGTTGTTGCATACCATTCATATATGTGGTCTAGCAGATTATACTGTAATTGTTAAAAGCATCTTTATGATTGGATAAGTATATGGCTTGCTTAACCTTTATAATTTAAAATTTTTACAGTTCTCTGCTCACTGGAACAGTGCACCTTCTTATTGTCAAAAATGGTCTTCTGCAAAGCTGTGATGTTTTCCCTGTTAAAACATTTGATTTGTCAATGGGCACAACAGGAACTATAAGTACCTGTAAACAATAGAGGGAAGGTTTTTCAAAATTCACTATTCTAGATCTTTTGTGTTCATATTCATGCATGTTAACAGGCTAACCTTATGAAGGCTGTGGTTCTTAAATAATTTTGCACATAATGAAAATACGATGCCATGAAAAGATAATCTCAAAAAGTTATTACTTCTCTACAGAATAAACTTCTTTCTTGCACTGTTGAGAAGAGATATTTTTTCTTTCCAACAATCATTAAGACCGATGTAAGAATCAGCGCAAATTCTGAAATTATTATTTTTTCTTTACATACACAGTATTCATTGTAGTTCGTTTTTTTTTTTTTTTTTTTTTTTTTTTTCATATTACACCTTGCTTTTCTAGTTTAGCTCCTTATTAATTATTTCTACTGATGCATGGGGCTCAAGTCTTTTAGGCCGGAAAATTGGCATTATATTTTCTTTTAACTCAAACTTTACTTTAGCTTTAGAATGAAATTTAAGTTCTGAAAAAAAAATGTCTGGGAAATTTTCTTTTTTTTTTCTTTTAGCTTATCTGAATTTTTCGTAATACCATTTTATTACAGAAATTAATTATTGGAATGTTAAATAGATCGAATTTCTTCATCGAATTTATTCCCAATATATTCTGTAATTATATATATTTCTTGTAATTTTCTTTCTTTCCCATTGAATAATTATAAACTGGATAAGGAAATAGAATTGCAGAAGTTAGGAATGAATATAGTGTTCAAAATATTGTTGAAATACTTCTAAAATTGTATTTCTCACAGCATTCTATCCCAGAGTGAATTAAACCAGCTCTAAATGAGTTTATCACGTCCTGTATCAAGGTGGTCTACCCACGTTTATTGGCAACTGAGTCTTCATCGTACTTCAGCTATACTCAGTTCCAGCGACAGATACCAAAAATGTCAGCTACCCGCTCTGTCTGCCTTTACCATTGTAATCTGTTTTTAGTTAACCACTGATCAGTTTTCTCCAACCAGCAGGTGCAATTGGTGGCACCAACTTGCAGATAAATTCCTCCTTAGATTGTTGAAGAATGTGTCCACACATTCTCTGACAATATTAGGCATTGGTAAATTACTAGCGACTTCGAATAACGAGTGGTTATTTTATTGAGAAGTTAAGAGACGTTGCGAGCCTATCTTTGTTTTATCGTTATTTCCATGGCAAGTGCTCGTCCGAGCTCCAATCTCTGGTCCCCCCCCTCGCCAATCCTTCATGATAAACACCCGTCTAGCTAAAACCACTGTCAGTAATTTCCCTCATTCTTTATCTGTGACTAAATCAAAACGTAGATTCCATGAACATTTTCTGAGAAGTGCATGCCTGTGGAATTCTCTTCCGTTTGTCTATTTCCCATCTGGCTACAACTTGGATGTCTTCAAGTTCAACATAAACAAATTCCTGATTAATCACCCCCTTAAGTAAGACACTTTATCAAATCTCCAATACCAACTATTACTACAATATTATCCCATTGATTATTGTACACAAAATAACCCTTATCTCCGAGTGGCTTCCGGGCCTTGATAAGTGGTGATCCCCATGTAAAAAAAAAGAAGAAATTTGTGGCAATAACTCTTACATATTGAGTAGTAAAATAAAAGAAATAGAGAAACTTGATCGTTGAAAACATTGATTTGAACATTTTTTTAAACTTACAAAATAATATTTTTTCTAATCAAAATTCATGCTAAATGCGCATTGATTCAGACTTAACACATTTTTTTCTCTCTCTCTCTCTCTCTCTCTCTCTCTCTCTCTCTCTCTCTCTCTCTCTCTCTCTCTCCTTGAGAATCTGGAACTACAATGAAAATCTCAAAAACCAAAAAAAAAAAAAAGAAGAAATTTATTCATTTAATAAAAAAAAAACAATAACTCTTTTATGAATAAGTTTGTTCTACAATGAAAATCTCAGAAACCAAAAAAAAAAGAAAAAAAAAAAAAAGGAAATTTATTCATTTAATAAAAATTAAAAAAAACTTCTATTGCATTCGGTTTTCTACAATTCAAAAGCTGAAAGTGTTAATTTTTTTTAGAAATCTTTAGCAAATTCTGTATTATTTGTATTACTCAGACTACTGTTCTCATTCTCAACACTCAAGATGAGAACAGTAGGCCGAATAATTCAAATGATCCAAATTATCAATCTTCACCTAAAAAATCAAACAAAAAAATAAAATATAAAAGCAAAATTTTAAATTAATATAAATTACTGTCAGCAGGAGTTACTTCCCTTCGTTTGTTCAGCTCCATGGCATGAAATCTCTCATGTGTTAAGTTTGCAAGGTGATTTCACGCCTCTTCTCAAGCTGCATGTGTCAAAGAAGATACAGGGGTGTGAACTCAACAGATCAAAAAGCTTGTGGTCTATATATAAATTATCAAGACTATTCGGCATGTTCCCGGGCCAAACGTATGATATATTTCTTTTAAAACTTCTCTCTACCAATCTCTATCCATCTCTCTTTCCTCCTCCTGCTCCTCCGTTTTCCATCTCTCCCCTCTTTTTCCTCTTCCGCCCAGCCCATTCCTCTGTAGCTGAACATACACACAGATAACTCTCCTTTATATATTTTCTAGGAATGAGTCAGCATTTTTTTTCTAAATTAGTACATAATAAAGCTAAAAAACCGATCGCCCTTCCTTTGATGGAACCTAGTCCAGTTGACTCTGCGAGAAGTTTTTCTAAATTTTGGATATTATTCATCTGAGGTAACACAAATCAAGAATTTACCAACTTTGTGGATCTTTGTTTTGTAGTTTAAAATTTTTTTTAGCTGGATATACATACACACAAACCTGTCCTTTATATTATAGACTAGCAGTGCTATCCGGCATTGCTCTCTTTCTCCCTTTCCTATTTTTATCCCCCACCCCCTCTCCAAACCCCTCTTCTTTCTCTGCCCAACTCATTCCTCTTGAGCTGGATATAGACACAGTCAGCTCTCCTTTATGTAATAGATTCTATTGTGGAGACGCTCACTAATTAATATAGGTGGGTGAGTGATATATATAAAGGTATCAATCACCAATACCGGGAGAGTTCTGCAACAACTGCCAAATAGGCAAGATGCCTATGTTGCCTCCAGTAAGACATGCAACACGCCACCTGCCGGAATATCTCCAACTGAAGTATATCTGAAGACATGTAAATATGTATATAACTTCTCTTTCTAATATATTATTGTATACCTTTACTTTCCGTGTTCTTGTTAATTCTTTGTTCAGACACAACAGATTCCTTGTGGAATTAGTATTTTAGTTTTAAATTGGTACATAATAACACTAAAAAACTGCCTCCACCCCTGATGAAATTCAGCTCAGTTGACCATCAGAGAATGAATATTTTTGTTTTTTCTAAATATTGGATATTATGCATTCAGGGCAACGCTGATCAAGAAAATGCCAACTTTGTGAATCTTTGTTTTGTAGTTTTTTTCCTTTTAGCTGGATATAGAAGCATACACTCAGACAACTGCCTTTTATCTAATAGATTATAGATTGTTCGAGGCAAAAATGCTTTTATACTATGCCGTCAAGTTATATAACAATATTTGTTTCACAAGAATCCCAATATATCAAAGAATTTACCCTCATGCACTAGCAAGGCTACTCTGCGTCACCCGGGTGAGTTTTGAAATCATAACCTTTGTGTCTTTATGAAAATTAAGAAATTAACCCTCACTAGATTGTAGAATCGATTTTGAATTTGATTTTTTTTTGCTTGTTCTTCATACAAAAAAAAAATTGTAAGTTAAAGCAAGAATTTTGTATGTCGGATAGAAGCAGTTCAAATATTGCAATGGAGAGAATTCGAAGACCACGTTTTCTCCTCTCATATCTTCGTTTTCTCCTCTCGTATCTTCGTTTTCTCCTCTCGTATCTTATCCGCTATAACCTTTTCTAATAGTAGTTTCTGATCTGAAAGAGGATTGCAGAATAACGTTTGCACTAATTATTTATATAAAATGATGTTTCCATTGATGAAGTTAAAGAAATAAAAGGTCTCAAACTGAAAAGTTTAAAAAGAAAAAAACAAAAACCTTATCAATCAGTATAGAAAGAAGATAGCAGAAAATAGAAAGAAAATATCTCCTTATGGAAATAGTGAAGCATTTCTTTTTAAATTAATTTTAGACCGGGGGAGGGGTCTGACTTGCTATTTGCTTCTTAAACTTGAAATGGTTTTGTCTCAGTTTCTTTTACTCTAAAAAGCATATATATATATATATATATATATATATATATATATATGAAAATTTCAAAGCAAAAATATGAATATTGACATTAGTATTAATATTTATAGCTTAATCCTACCCTGAAAAAAAGGCATCAATATGTGAGGGGAATTATGCAAAAACAAGGAATACAACATAGAATGTATTATTTCCTTATTCCATGGAGTTTCAAAAATTTGGCTTTTGTTCTTAAATTTTGTAAATGTTAGTTTGCATAATTTAATTCCCCTTGTGTGTGTGTGTGTGTATGTATATATATATATATATATAAAATCTCAAAGGATATTAAAGAAAAGTGAAGGATTAGAGACTCATCAAGATATCAGAATCTCAACATGTGGGGATGGAGCATAAACGTATAAAGAAATTTGACAATATATAAGAATGGGCTTATGTTGAGGGCAAAGGGGAGGTGAATTATTTCCAGCTCTCTACTCATCTAATTTCTTATTTCATTTTAACATTTTCTTCCTAATGTACCGCAAGCTAGATATCGCATTCCCCTATATCTGTAACCTAGCTCGCTTCTCTACTGATGAGAAGCATTAGGCTTCAAAATGCCTAGGTATAAAGAGCATTTATAATCTTTCTTCCCATTGATGTTTTTTTTCCTCATTAAACTGATAAATTCATATATACCTACATTTATTTTATCGTCTATAACTTCTATATTTTATTTATATATATATATATATATATATATATATATATATATATATATATATATATATATATATATATATCACACACACACACACACGTGCATTGGTTTTTCAGGCCGGGATCAAAGTGTAGTATCTGTTCTGCAGATGCTGCACTTAAGATAATTTGTACCAGTCAATGGAGGGGAAACCCTCTATACTGGGACAATTATTATTTTTGGTAACCAGAGTGCCCCTTTTTGCCTACTTTTAGGGGAGCTGGTTTTTAGCCCACATTAAAAACGGCCTTGTGCTTAATTTGCTCACTGGGGAAGCAAATAAATACAGCCTTTTTTCTGTTCTTGGCCTTCGGGCCAAGATCAAAGTGTAGTATCTGCCGGAACAGATACTGCAATCAAAGACCATATGTGGGGGCAACCCCACATATAAGACCTTGGTCAATGTAGGGGCAACCCTTCATACCAATTGTCACTATCCAGCTGCCCTACTCCCCGGGGAGTTGGTCCCCATTTACCCTTCACTCCAGATAATTTGTACCAGTCAATGGAGGGTGAAGGGGAAACCCTCTATACTGGGACAATTATTATTTTTGGTAATCAGAGTGCTCCCTTTTTGCCTACTTTTAGAGAAGCTGGTTTTTTACCCCACATTAAAAACGGCCTTGTGCCTGATTTGCTTTGGTGGAGAAGCAAATAAATACAATAAGGTGGAGAATGACTTCTCTTTATGTATGAGTGTATAAAACTAACGGCAATAGCAATGTTCATCCTGTCTTCCAATTCACTGCATTTCATATCCACTTGTTTACCCCTGCCGATCGGCAGCTGAATCTTTGGCATAAATCAGCCATTCCCAGTTCCAGCATCGAACACCAAAAACGTGGTGGCCAATCAGCAGATCCGTGTCTGCCCTCACTGTTCCCATACAAGTTGGCCATCTCTGTTCTTCTTCCAGCCGGTGGGTTCGGTTAGCGTTGGGGTGACAAACTTGCCGATAAATTCTTCCTTAGGGCATTGAAGAACGTGACCAAGCCAACAAAGTCTCCTTTCAAGAAGACTCTGTGATGCTGTTGCATATTGTAAGGATGGTGCGATGTTCTTAACGTTTCATCCTTCTTAAGGTATTTTTGTTATGGTCAATAAGTAATATAATAATAAATACGAAATCTGCATTAGTCAAAATATCATTTAAGCTCTCTCTTTCTCTATTTTTAAAAACCACTCTCTCTTTCTCTATTTTTAAAAACCACTCTCTCTTTCTCTATTTTTAAAAACCACTCTCTCTTTCTCTATTTTTAAAAACCACTCTCTCTTTCTCTATTTTTAAAAAGCCACTCTCTCTTTCTCTATTTTTAAAAAGCCACTCTCTCTTTCTCTATTTTTAAAAACCACTCTCTCTTTCTCTATTTTTAAAAACCACTCTCTCTTTCTCTATTTTTAAAAACCACTCTCTCTTTCTCTATTTTTACAAAAACCACTCTCTCTTTCTCTATTTTTAAAAAGCCACTCTCTCTTTCTCTATTTTTAAAAGCCACTCTCTCTTTCTCTATTTTTAAAAGCCACTCTCTCTTTCTCTATTTTTAAAAACCACTCTCTCTTTCTCTATTTTTAAAAACCACTCTCTCTTTCTCTATTTTTACAAAAACCACTCTCTCTTTCTCTATTTTTACAAAAACCACTCTCTCTTTCTCTATTTTTAAAAAACCACTCTCTCTTTCTCTATTTTTAAAAAACCACTCTCTCTTTCTCTATTTTTAAAAAAACCACTCTCTCTTTCTCTATTTAAAAAAAAAAACACTCTCTCTTTCTCTATTTTAAAAAAAAACACTCTCTCTTTCTCTATTCAGCAAAAAAGGAAGATGTGTTGAGCTTATTTACTGCATCTCATTATCAACTGTTTTTGACACAACTCCTTTTACATATAGCTTAAACTTTACTTCTCATGGAAAATGCTTTTTTAAATGAACATTTCAGTTCACGAAATAGCTTAACACACGAACTGTGAGAGAAATTCATCCAAAATGAGCCAAGGTGCAAAACGTAATGGAAACAGTTGGACAGTGGTCCAAGGTTTTGCCCTTGCCTCATTTCAGAGCAATTTCTCTTACAGTTACCAATTTCGTGTGTTAAGCTATTTCGTGAACTGAAATGTTAATTTAAAATAGCATTGACGAAAGAGTTTTATTTTCATTATACATCTTCATTTCGTGTGAATTTCTCCTTCGTCATGCCATGCAAAACACTGCAGTTATACTGCCAGACCTATGAGTTACCCAACCACTTCAATTTCACCCTGGTAACCGTTTTGGGGCTTAAGAAGGCAAGATAACAACACTTTGATCTTAGACAAAGAAATCCGTC
The DNA here is from genome assembly GCF_053919585.1 of Euprymna scolopes. Taxonomy (NCBI): domain Eukaryota; kingdom Metazoa; phylum Mollusca; class Cephalopoda; order Sepiida; family Sepiolidae; genus Euprymna; species Euprymna scolopes. The sequence continues at coordinate 159,545,225 of NC_136488.1, forward strand.
CGTATATAAATTATCCCGCATTTTTTATTGGTGCCATACTAGTTATTTTATATTTACTAATATAGAATTACTCATAATTAAAAAAGAGTTTGATATTGATAAGTCTGATAGTGTTGGATTTTTAGTTGATGAAAATGGGGGTGGGGAGGGTGGACGGTTTAGGCAACTCTAAGTATTAAAACCTGAACTCAACGTGAAAGGAAAAAAAAAAAAAAAAATTAAAATAGAAAATGAAATTCTTACCTTGTGTGGTGACTCCTTCACGACTTTTGGGGTAAAATTATTTGAAAGTTGCAATAAATTGCCTCATTTCTTACGATGACAACTCGTTCTTGTCATCGTAACAAAAAATGTAGTTTTCTTGTATCTTCGTTAACACGACCGATTGCTTCTGTAACCACGATCACTAACAACTTTTCTAAACACAAAGCGACGGTTAAAATGCCACAGCAAAAAAAAAAAAAAAAAAAAAAAAAAAAATGCCACAGCAAAAAAAAATGCCATAGTAAAAAAAAAAAAAAAAAAAAAACGTCAGTAAAAGAATAAATGAACTAAAACTGACCCAACGGATCGATTATAGGGGTGCTTTATAATCATCTGATCGATCCTATACAAATGTTGTCACATCTAATTTACATGGCTCGACATCAAACCGACACTGTAAAGTCAGTCTATCAAGCAGCTACAGATTTTTTGCTTGAGCGACCCCCACAGAAAATTCTATCACTTCACCCCTCCCTCCACATCGAGTTTTGGTAAGTAAAAATTACTACAATATACATTTTGAAACTCCTAGGAAAAGAAGAAAAATTAGCAAGGAAAGAGAACGCAAGTGTGTATGGAAGATAATGTGAACAGTTTTTGTAAGAATATATTTGTTGTATACTGACGATCATTCAAATGGAAGACCACATTGGAAATGATCATTAAGCTTAGAGATAGGAAATAAAGAAATTTAAAAATGAACTTATTTGAGATTAATGAGATATAAGTAAAGGAATTCCTTATGGGGGAAGATCTTCAGTGGAAGCCGATTCTTTTACTTTTTTTTTCTGTTAAATATTGTTTGAGATTTGCATCACTCTTTGATGAAGTTTCTTTTTCTTGCAAATAATAATAATAAAATAAACAAAATAGACAAACGAACAAATGAATTGCAATATAAATTGATTCCAAGGAATTCTTTTCTCTGTAGGCTGGATTTTTCAATGAATATATTAGATTGCTAATCAAACCTCTGCTAATAAGAATTTATTTATGCTGACATTCGTGTGCGTGAAGATAACTCTTGGAATGCTCCACTTTTTTCAAGAAAGAAAACAAATACGAAAGATCTTTACTTTTCGCATTCTTACTTTGGCAACAATTTCGTCCTGCAGATTTTAGAAGTTTGGTGATTTTTTAGAAATAGTGTATTTTATAGGCACCAAAATTAATCGACCTAATTGCATAAAAAATTTCTAATATGGCAGGCCCTTGGATGTTTACTTTTGTCTTGAAAAGGCCTTATTTCTATTATTTCTTTGAAAAATCCTTAAAATATGGAAAATGTTTTGAAGATTGAGATAATCAAAAACGAGGCTGACCGGGCTAAAAAAAAAAAAAAAAATGAACAGTAGGGATCTTCGCAGCGTTTTGTAAAACGTCAGCATTGTACACATTAACAGCAACATCATCATTTCATGTGTTTATGTCAATTTCTACGGATGGGCATTGGTGCTAAAATGGTTAATGGAAGTAACGTTTTGTTTTGCTATGGATAAAAAAAACAATATAAGACTTACCTTTTGTAAAACAAATAGATTTTTTATTAACGAACTACACAGACGATAGAGAATATAATTAATTTTAATGTCTTCTGTTGACACTTATGTATCTAAAGATGATGTTGCTTACAGGCCTCCGTACTTTTTTGGAAAAAGGTGCAAAAAAATAATGATCACCCTCTATCAATTTAAATAATAAAATTAAAACGAATTTTTTATGCCGATTTGGGATTTGCAATTTTTATTATCTCAAGAGTCATATATTCTATCATATGGATAGATTTTTTTATTATTGGAAATCTGTTATAAAAAAATCTTTGTTTAAATTTCATATCGCCTAATATTGTAATTTAATATCATTTAAAGTTTTTAAAAAATAATTATATTTTAGAAGTCTATGTTTTTGTTGTAATTCAAATAATTATATTACAGAGAAACAATTATCAAGAAAGTGTTTTTGTTTTCTTTTTTAAACATAATATTGAATTCATGTCCAATTTTATCTACAACTTTAAGGTAAGTGAAATAAATAACGGGATTTTATAAATATATAATTAACTATCTTTTAATTATTTGATCTTTTCAGGAAATGAAAATCACCAATAAAAGATATACAACCATAAAAACAACCTAAGATATGGGAAATTTTAAATCAAGGGCAATAAATAACCGCCAAGCTAAAAGAATTACTTAACACCTCCCTACTAATGACAGCTTCAACACGGGGAAACAACATTCCCCCTTCCCCTCACCACACTTCCCAAAAGAAACCTATTGCTCACATTCACAATAAACCAAAATTTTCTCCAGAATGTAGACCGCACCCAAATGTCTTATAAAAACCAATGTAATCTTGACACCCGGTTCATTATCAATTTTTTTGTTTTTGTCTGATGAAGTGTTGTCTCTGAATTGGGACTCTACTGAAACATGTATGCACATCTATAACCAATCATGTTTGTATAATAAACATACTATATACCAGCTCTGTTCTGCATTGGGCACTCTTTAATAATCACGCGAGTTTCATTGTGTTTACATCTAGGAAACCAATCGATACAACCGGTGTGTGAGATATATATATATATATATATATATATATATATATATATATATATATTCTTCAAATAAAGCTTGGTCATATTTGAAAGAAAAAAAAGAGAAAACAGTTTCAAACTTAACAAGTGTTGTTGAGTTTGAAACCGTTTTCTTTTTTTTTCCCCAAACAACACAGTTAACCCCCAAGATGTTCATGCAAACATGTTCTTTATGAAATCATTGTTTCTGTAATATTTATAACAGTAAAATATTTTTTCATCACAACTTTTCACAGAGCAATATCAATGTTAACACAAGCATATTTGAAGAAAACTTTACCCATTTCCGACCTGTCGATACTTCCTTTGTCAATACTGCCGCATTTGTAGATTAAATGACCAGTAATGGTAGATCGTTTCACAATGGACGTGTCCAATGACGACATTGTTAATATGTTGCTTCTCTTTAGGCGTGCTTGTCTTTGGCTTTAAACAAATCAATGGAACCAGACTTACATTCTGCTTACGTCTTTTCATGGTTGGATGTACAGGAAAACGTCATTCGAAAGCAAATATATTTGTTAGTTTCAAACTAGGGACATCAATGAGACGTTTGTTGTAAAAATTAAATTACCATAACAAAGATTATTGTTTGTATGTAACTTTTCTGTTACGTAACAAAACAAACGAAAAGTCGTTATGTTTGTTTTCAGTTAAGCAAGGTAAATTACTGATTCACATTGCACACACAGAAATATATTATGTAAAAATATAATATACTAGCAGGCTGCCCGGCGTTGCCTTGTCATAAAATACGCATAAATATATTTTAATTCATACAGAAACTGAATACACAGTATTAATGCTGGAGTCCCAACTCTCTTCCTGATCTACATCAATGATCTCCCAAAACACATACTTAAATCATTCGTTGACATCTATGCTGATGACACGACCATCTATGGCAACACATCAAAGGCCGTAAATGACAAAGTTCTCTCTAATTCTCTCTCCTCTGATCTTGAGCGCATGGTACAATGGGGGAAGAAGTGGCTGGTCACTTTTAATGCATCCAAAACCAAGCTTCTATCTTTACATCATCAACGCTCTGATCCCCATCTGGCATCAATTGAAATGGATGGCTCTCGTCTTGGGAAGGCTCCACGTTTTGACAAGCTTCTGGGTTTGACCTTTACTCCTGATCTGAAATGGAACATGTACATCAAATCTGTTGCCAGGGACGCTGGGAAAATGATGGGATCCTTCTACCGCTCCAGAAGATATCTCACTACTAATGTAATTCTCTATCTTTATAAAAGCCAAGTACGTCCAAGGATGGAGTACTGCTGCCACATCTGGGCAAGAGCTGCTAAAAAGTCTATCCTGACTTGACAGAGTACAAAATAGACTTTGTGGCTTAGTGGGGGATGCCCTTTTCTCTTCCCTGTAACCTCTCTCCCACAGAAGAGACGTTGCGAGCCTGTCTTTGTTTTATCATTATTTCCATGGCAGGTGCTCGTCTGAGCTCCAATCCCTCGTCCCCCTCGCCAATTTTTCACGAGAAACACCCGTCGGGCTGAAACTACTGTCAATAATTTTCCCACTCTTTATCTGTGCCTAAATCCAAACGTAGATTCCATGAGCAAAACTTCTTTCTTAGAACTGCACGCCAGTGGAACTCTCTGCCGCTTGCCTGTTTCCCAACTGACTACAACTTGGACGTCTTCAAGTCCAACATAAACAAACTCCTGACAAACCGCCCCCTTAAGTAAGACACTCTATCAAAACCCCCAATACTAATGATTACTACAATACTATCTCATTGATTACTGTACATGCAATAACCCTTATCCCTGAGTGGCCTTGAGGCCTTGATAAGTGGTGATCCCATGTAAAAGAAAAAAAACAATTGTATGCGAGTATTATTCCCCCCCCCCAAACACTTTACTTCTTGTAACTAAAATAAAGAAAACATACGCAAGCTGAGATCGAAACCAAAACCGAAAGACAATGAATCAAGTACGATAACCATTAGTCCAGCGTGACACGTTCTATAAAAGGCGTTTTTAAACTGTACTTATTAACATGCGCATTCGTGAAACAACAAACTGGCAAAAATTTGACGACTCCAACGTATCAAATTTTCAATTTTAACTTCTTAGGGGCCTCTTTTTTTTTTTTTTTTTTTTTTTTTAGATGAAAACGGGTTACAAAGTTTTCAAAATGTCTAAATATCTTATATACTAAATTTCAAGTCTGTAGGTAAAGTGTATAAGTTGAGTAGTGTCCTCGCACGCACGCACGCACGCGCGCGCACACACACACACACACACACACTCACATTCTCACCTCTCTCTCTCTCTCTCTCTATATATATATATATATATATATATATATAGAGAGAGAGAGAGATTATATCTCTACTATTATATACAAGGAATTTTGCTTGTGTGAGTTTGTTCCCTATGGACTCTAAAACGGCTGGTTCGATTTTTATGTAATTTCATATAAAGGTACTTTATGTACCTGGCAGTGTTCTTAGATAGGTTTTGTATCGGAATGTCTTTAATTAGTATTGATATTCGAAATAATCCAATGAAAGAAGGAACAGGCGATTTTGACCAAAGTTAACACCTTACACAGCCTAACAAAATCAACTGGAGGTTTTCTACAGTGCAATGTAGATTACAATATATTGTGGACTGTCACTGTGGGGAGGCATGTGAAGCTTCCTTCCGGTGCACCGCAATGCGTCCTCAACTAGAGCAGGCAATCAATCGACTTGATTGAAAAATGGGTGATTTCACTAATTGCGATGACAATAAAAATATGGGAGTGTGAAACATTCTTTGATCATCGTTCAATCCCGGGCAACGTCATGTCTCCCTGCTAGTGTTTATCTGAGAAAAAGTTTTGATAATATTCGACAAAATGTAGAGATAAGTGGACAGATCAAAACAATAAAACCATTTAAGTTTAGATTGTATTGTTTTTCTACATCTGTCTCGTATGTATGTATGTATGTATGTGTATACGAGGGTTATTCTAAGAGTAAAGCCTCCCATTTTTTTTTAAATTTTTCAAGTAAAATATAAAAAAAGAGTTACGAAGACGGGAGTGGTACCATTAAAACTAGCGACCTTTTGTGCACTAGAATTTATTTTTCTACATAGTCCCTGATATTCTCAGTGCATTTTTGCCAAGAATTTGATGATGGATCTCTGTTTCTGCATATACTTAGTCTCACACCGTAAATATCTTCAACAGAGAGGTGAAATTTTCAAGTCATGAGCGCATCAGTTCAGTCATCTGACCAATGCAATTTATATTCTTTTTGGATCCATTCGGGCGGAATAAAAAATAAGAGGTATTACTTTTGGAACAACCCTTGTGTGTGTGTGTGTGCATGTATATATATATATATATATATATATGTATATGTATATGTATCATCTTTCCAATTAGACTTTTACCGTATCCTTTTTCTCCCTTTTCCTGTTTTTTGCTGTACCATTCAAATTGAATCCCTATAAAATGTTAAATGACTTTTTATGCAAATATTATAAACTTCATATTAATTGTTTTTTCTAATGCATTAACCTGCAAAATTTATTGTATATTTTGCAAACCTCTTTCACTCTGATGAGAAGTGTATTCTCCGAAATTCCATGGAATGAGGTTTGTCTTGTTTTATTTGTACTCCTTGTCGAATAATTAAAATTTTGTCTATCTTCCTTACATGTTTAATAAAAGGTTTTCTGAAAATTTGAAAAGATTTTTCAACATCAAGATTTTTATTTATAAGGTCCCGATTTCGAATCTCGCTAGATTCGGCCACTCTGATGAGTCGTAGACGACAAAACACGTGTCAGTGGATAATTATATTATATTTTAAATATAATATATATACCGCTCCCCATGTGGGGGTATCAAATTGGTTAAAGGGAAAATTATTCCCAACTCGCATTTAGGTAAAAATGCACTTTCGTAAATAATTGAATTCATTCAAAAAACGTATTGCAAAAACAAATAACATATTTCAATGAACATTATACATTTATGTAATCTTCCATTGATACCTTTGGTTTCACGTAAACACTGAAAACTCAGCCCACATGGCTAAAGATACCGAATGCAACCAGTTGTAAGCTACTATCCCCTAATGAGAATAATAGGTTGACTAATATACAAAAGGTTTATTTGTATTGTTGGGTTTATCCACTTTTTTTTTCTAAATCCTACGTATGTTTTTATGGTTTTCAAAATTTAGTTAACTTAAACAGACATCGTAACTTACATACTTTTTTGCCTCTCTAAATATTAATCCGAGCAACAAAACAAAATGAGAGCAAATTAACTTTTACCCGAAGGCTATTTTTTGTTCTCTTGGTCGAGAAAAGAGTGAACCTAAGACCTTTTTTTTTTCTTTCTTTCTCTCTTCTCGCGTTTGGCAGTTATCTTATATTTCTGTAGGTTAATTGAGGTAAGCAAATCTTTTTATTTTCGTTTTTACATATAAGAATACTTTTTTTTATATTTTGCTGACATATATTTTCCCTTCCAAAGAAGTTCAGAAAAGTTTACATATTCTTTTTCTTTGCTTGCATATTTCTTTTTCAGGCAAACAGGAATTTAAAAAAAAAAAAAAAGCAAATTTAAGTAAACTACAATTGAATAATAATTTCCTTAACATTCGTTATTTTTATTTTACAAAATTTTCCTTTTCTGCATTTTTTGTTTTTCTTTGGCAAACATTTTCCTAATAGTTATAATGACTTACATAAGAAAATTCTTCTGAACGCCAGGAAGAAAAATGTCAAGGAATCTTCAGTGTCTTATGAATAGGATATTGTTCATCATGAGTTTCTGTTTTAGATGTTATAATTTTGAATATAGTGGAACCTCTAGATACGAACATCTATAATATAAATCTCACCTCTCTGTTTAAATGTATGCATGTTTGTATGTTTGCAGAAAACTTTCGATAGAGACGATAGATTATCATGAGATCGATATCATTTTGAAGCTCGACGTCTCAGACGACAAATATCGAAAGATTGGCCAAAAACATTAATTCCTTCACGCTCAATTGGGCACTTTTCTACAAGGAGGGGTCACATTTTTCGCCGATATTTTTGAAAGTCATTCCCTCTTTTCGATTGAATAGCCTTAATTTAAACTTTCGTCACTTCCAGCGATGGATGCAACGTTAAAGGCGTCACTATTTTTTCATATTCTTTTCCTCCTTCACAGTACGGGTTCGAGCCTGCCTGCCTACTACCACTTTTTTTTTTTTTTTTTTTTTTTGCTTAACACACACCTCCAAACACCTGGGCAACGCCGGGCACCCAGGCTATCTATTATATAAATCTCACCTGTCTGTTTAAATGTTTGTATGGCTAAAGATTTTGACAGAGGCAACGGATTTTCACGAGATTGGTATCGTGTTGAAGCTCAACCCTTCGGACAGCAACGCCGGACACCCAGGCTATTATATATATATATATATATATATATATATATATATATATATATATATATATACAAATAGGTGGCCTGGCGTTGCATGGTCACAAAATACGCTTAAATATATTTTATGTAGATTTTGTATTTATTATTATAAAACTAATTCTCTATCAATTATTATATTGTACCTTATATATAGTAGTGGCCGCCCGTTGTAGCCCGATTATAAAATATGCTTAAATATGATAATTTAATTTATGCAGATTTCGTATGTATATAAATATATATAAACGTTACCTTATTTGTCTGATGAACAGTCTCTACCAAATTCCTGTCAATTTTTCATCTACAGACTTGAAACTTGCCATCTAGAGGATTTGGACGTGTGAAACAAATTCAATTTAGTCTTCATCCGCTAAGGGGGTCCAAATTGAAAAACAGAAAATTGGAACTTGGCAAGCGTAAGTCGACTTAAGTGCACTTTTACACGTGAGCAAATATATATCTATACATTAAAGTTGATTAAATTTTGAGAGTTTTTTTATTCATCTGATGATAGCTCAAATAGTAACAACTAAGGTTGGAAAGCTATACGTTTTGGTTTCGATTCAAGCTGATGTCTCTAATCATTTTTTTTTTTAAATCAGTACTATATATTGGGTACAATATGATAATCATAAATACGAAATCTGCATGAGTTAAAATTTCATATTTTAGCATATTTTACAACCCGACAACGTCGGACAGCATAGTTGTTTATTCTAAATTTAGAAACAAGACTGATAGCATTTTATTATCATACCTCAATACGTATTATGAAAAGACAATTTTATTCAATTTTTGCTTCTGAAAATGTAAAAAAAATTTTTTTTTTTTTTTTTAAACTGAATGTCAATTTTTCTTTTTATTTAACACATTTGCTGAATCCAGACAATAAGAAAATTATTGATTAGTTCGATATGAAGTTTGCAAATATTTATTTTTATTTTAATCATGTTAATTATTTCAAAAGAATTTTTTTTTTAAATTTTTTACATGGACAAATGAATTCACTAATTAAATGATTTATAGTAGCAGGAACGCCCGGCATAGTCCGGTTGTAAAGTACGCTTAAATATGATAGTTTAATTCTTAAAGATTTCGTATATATTATTATAGAGCTAATGTTCTATCGATTTTTATATATTATAAAGTTGTGATTTCAAAAATAAAAAAATATATCCATATGACTTGGGTGCATCGGCTTTAACCGAAACCAAAACTCATGAACTATATATATATATATATATATATATATATATATATATATATATATATATATATATATATATATATATATATATAAAAATGATCCAAGATGGCAAAACTAAAGTAAATTATAAATATTAAAGAATAAATATTTATAAAGTAATCTCAACCAGATGTAAAAGCTTGATAAAACCAAATAGCAAAAATAGAGCTTATAATAAGAACAAGAACATGTTAAAAAACTCTCTGAAAAAGAGTTTTTTAACATGTTTAATTTTAAAAAGGAAACACTAAATAAGTGGATAGTCCTTAATCCGTGGAGTTTCGAAGAAATACTTTCCTTCTCATCAGAGGGTAGGATTTAGCAAAATGCGGGATCGAATTTTGCTTGCACAAGTATTAAATGGAACTGCAAGTAAGTCATAGATCTTACTTGATAACAAAAAGTGAAGCAGAGGGAATAGGGTGAATAAAAAAGTGATTTCACGTGAATGATAGTCTGGTGATGGGTAAAATCCAAAGATGCAGAATCCAAGAAAGTTAGTTAAATTTCCATTCGCACAAGTAAAATCCAAGGGAATCGCGTAATTGGAAGATGATCCAAAGTAATCCAAAAGGTAGAAATCCGTGGAATAATTCACAAATAGGTACAAGGAAAAGGGAAAGAATTCCAATATATGATTAAAAGAAAGATTAAATGTGTGTAAAAAAGGAATGGAAGAAATATACAGCTCTAGTGTCGAGGCAAGGCTGAATTAAGGAAACAGCTCATAATAAATAATAATAATAAAATACTCATATTCCACCTATTTTCTTTTAATGTTGATGAGTTGCTATTCTTCTGATGAGTCAGGACAAAATAGATTAAAAAAAATTCACATGATAATCACATGAATGCTTCTGTGCTACGAAACAGGTGATGTCAACAATTGAACATTTTAACATGCTGGAAGAAATAAATGGTAAGATGGACAACATCTTGAAATTTGGAATATAGACATTTTGTCATTTATTTGTATATGCTCTGCAGTTACATCGAGCTTCATAAATTAGAGAACTAGTATAGGTAATACGGTGACATATAATTGAATAAACATATTTTTCCCATAAACACACACACCCACAAATATATATCAGTGAGAAGAAGGGCTGTAGATGCTTTTTATACCTAGGCATTTCGAAGCCTAATTCTTCTCATCAGGAGAGGAGGAGGGAGTTAAGTTACAGGTATAGGGAAATGCGACATCTAGCTTAGAGTACATTAGGAAGGAAATGTTAAAATGAAATGAGAAATTAGAAGAGTAGGGAACTGGAAATAATTCACCTCCCTTCTGGCCTCAACATAAGCCCATATTTATATATTGCCAAATTTCTTGATACGTTCATGCCCCATCCTTACATATTGAGTTTTTTATATCTTGATGTCTCTAAAGAATTCCTCAATATTCAATGTTGATTATTTATGTTGATATTTTTTACGTATTTAAATTCGATAAACTGATGATTTCAACATATACTTTCAAATTAGTCAACAGTCTTCTGAAATGTTTGAATCTTCTTAAACCCTGACACTTGACCTTGAAAACTTTATTTGCAAGGCACTATCGTGAACAACGAAAAGAGAAAAAAAAAAGTGCAGACCAACAAAGATAAGGAATGCGAGTTCAAATCTTGCTAGAGGCCTGTTCTTTATCTCTATGATAAAAATGCTGCTTGCTGTGCAGTTATTGATTGATTATTTGAACTATCGATAGTAGTTGCTCATCAAATGTTATCCACTTCCTTTTAGAATTTTCATGCTTTTTTTTTATAAATTTGAGTAACATTATTCAATACTATGTTCTTTATTATTGTGTTGAAATGTCAAGTTGACAAGAAAATCCTTGCGATTTTTAACTTAAATTCAGATGAACATATCTCGGCTCAAACAAAAATTTATCAATCGAGCTAAAAACACCATCAGAATCAACACGCTTTTGCCAACACAAAACAAGTGTATTTATGCCAGTAACGTAAAAATCTTGCATTCTGGTGGCGATGAAGTCATTGAAAGCGTTTTTGATATCGCTTTGGTTTTTTAAGCATTTCTCACGCAGAAAATTGTTGAGATGCTTGAAAAAGTGGTAGGTGAGAGGTCTGGAGAGTATGGCGGATGAAGCACAGTTTCATAGTCCAATTCGTTCAACTTCTGTGGTCGGGCATTGTTGTGGAAGAGAATTGGGCCTTTTCTGTTGACTAATGCTGGGTGTTGTTGTCGAAGTTTCTGATGTGTTTAATCTATTTGTTGACAGTACTTCTCTGCCGTAATGGGTTTGCCTGCATTAAAAAAACTGCAATGGATGAGACCGACCGCAGACCACCAAATAGTCAGCATGATCTTCTTTTGGTACAAATCTGGCTTCAGGAAGTGTCGTGGAGCTTCATCGGCATCTAACCACTGAGCTGAGTGTCGCTGGTTGTTGTAAAGAACCCACTTTTCATCGCAAGTCACAACCCGGTCAGGAAACAGAAAGGAAGATGACACTTCATAATGGCGTTTCTTTTGGTTGTCATTCAATGCGGATCAAGACTTGCCTTCCAATCTCTTTCAATTGGTTAGAAATCATATATGTTATGTCAAATTCAGAAGCAAATTATCAAACAATTGTACGTTGATTGGCTTCGACTAAGGCTCTTACTTGATCATTGTCAACATCTAATAGCTGACCAATATACTCATCTTCTAGACTCTCGTCGCCACAATGAAATTTCTTAAACCACCATTGTCCTGTGCGTTTAGTAGTGGTTCCTTGTACAAATGCTTTGTTGATATCGTGAGCTGTTTCAACAGCTTTTCAGACTAGCTTGAATTGAAATATGAAAATGGTGTGAATTTACTTTTATTTTTCCGTCTGGTATTCAACGTTCTGAGAGGAAGATATAAAACGATTATAATTTAAACGAATAAAGTGAAAAACGCTCTTTAAAATGATATATAAAGTAAAGGTATTATAATGAAAACTTATTTGAAAATACATCATTTGGAATCAAAATTAAAAATTCCGCAAAATCTTGTCAACCTAATATATATATATATATATAAAGAACAAGTAGTTAATAAAACATGTTAAAAAACACTTTGAAAAAGAGTTAAAAACATATTTAATTGTAAAAAGGAAGCACAAAATAAGAAGATAGTCCTTAATCTACAGAGTTTCAAAGAAATACTTTCCTTCTCATCAGAGGATAGGATTTAGCAAAATGCGGGAACGGATTTTGTTTGCAAAAGTATTTACTGAAACTACAAGTAAGCCATAGATCTTACTTAGTAACAAATAGTGAAGCAGAGGGAATATGATGAAGAAAAAGGTGATTTCACGTGAATGGATAGTCTGGTGAAGGGTAAAATATTCAATAACGGTAAAATTTAAAAATCCAGAATCCAAAAATGTTGGTTAAATTTCCATTTCCACAAGTAAAATCCAAGGGAATCGCGTAATTGGAAGATGGTCCAAAGTAATCCAAAAGGCAGAAATCCGTGGAATAATTCACAAATGGGTACCAGAAAAAGGGAATAAGTTAA
>NC_136488.1:159559859-159564859 GCF_053919585.1 Euprymna scolopes
ATGGCCAGAAATCTGTGGAACAGCTCCCAGAGCTGGTCTCCCCCCCCCCTTCTGCCATTGATGCGGGATCTGTCCGTCAAGTTGAGGCTGCCATTTTGGAAGATCGGCGTATTACTATTCGACAAATAGCCCAAGATGTCAAGATTAGTACAGGGTCTGTGGAAACTATCATTCATGACCATATGCATAAGGTGTCTGCCAGATGGATTCCCAGGTTGCTCACACCATTCCAGAAGCGAGAACGTGTCGAGTGCTCAAGGATGAATTTTGAGATGTGCCAAGATGAGGAGTCAAAGTTTTTCAAAAGACTGATTACACAGGATGAAACCTAGGTCCATCACTATGATCCAGAGACCAAAGCCCAGTCAATGCAGTGGAAGCACTTGGACTCACCACCTCCAAAGAAGGCAAGGGCATAGCCCTCCGCTGGCAAGGTCATGCTCACAGTCTTCTGGAGTAGTGATGACAGATTTCCTGGCAAAGGGTATCACAATTACAGGAGCCTATTATGCTTCACTTTTGAGGAAATTAAGGGAAACTATCAAAATCAAGAGGCGGGGCAAGATCAGCAAAGTTACCCTCCTCCTGCAGAACAACACTCCGGTCCACAACTCGCATGTCGCCAGATCAGAAGCACGGGCGTGTGGTTATGAAATCCTCCTCCATCCCCCCTACTCTCCTGACCTTGCACCCTCAGACTTTCACCTCTTCCCAGCCATGAAGTTGTTTTTGAAAGGAAGCGTTTCCCAGATAATGCAGCCTTGATTTCTGAAGTCACGTTGTGGTTGTAGACCAACCTAGGGTGCTCTACAAAATGGTCTCCAGAGCTGCATCAAACGATGGGAGAAATGCATAACTTTGGGTGGTTCCTATGTAGAGAAAGACTAATAACTGTGCCAAGTTTCGTTGCTCTACTGCTATGGGAAATGGGCCAGAGGCATTACTTATAGCACACTCCTCGTATATATATATATATATATTAGGCACCGCCAAAACTGGGGGGGGGGCAGGTAAGTATTTTTTGACGGACCGTCTTTTTAAAAATCTACCAAAAATCAGGTAATTATCCAATCAATACGAAATTTTCAGCGATTATTAAGAGAAGAATGAACTTTATAACAGTGTACTTATTTTTCATAAACGATATTTATATATATATATATTTTTTTTGCTTACAAAACCCCCCTTGTTTTGAGGGAGCTCCAAATATGCTTAAAATAATCATCTGAAACTGAACAAAACATATTTTGATGTCTTAATATCAGAACTTCGATTGTGCTTAATTATCCCGCTTTTGAGTTTTGAAGTGTGAAATTCGATGAATATGTTAAGTAAAATAATTAATTTAAGTTAAGCAAAACAAAAAAAAAATTTTTTTTTAATATTTATACGAAAAAAGGCATTTTAAAATCTTTGTTAAATAAATTAACAATTTCTTTTTAGTGAGCCGAATAATGCATGACCATTATTAAACAGGGCATGCTTTGAAGAATCGATACAAAAAAAAACAAATTTGATAAATATTGTGCCCTTTGTGTTAAAAATAGCATTTTTCGATCCCGTTTGAAAAAGTTTGCCGCCTTTCGACTACGGTGGACCAAACGCGCTGAAATAATTTTTTTTATTCTGCTTTAAATTGCCCCCCCCCCATTTTGGGGAGCCTGCCCCCCACACACATACACATTAAAAACCAAACTCATACAAATGGTCACTCATCTGGTACTGGCCAGCCTCAGCATTAATAATACATTGAAATTTTCGTCACTGAAAAATAAGTCTTTTTTTGGCCTGTTTGGTCTTCCATAGTTTGCTTTTTATCAAGTACAAACGTAAACATTGTCTAGATCAACGCGAAGTAACTGGTTGCCTATATGAATAAGTGGAATTATTTGAAATCCAGGTACTTATATTATAATATTTTTGCATATTCTCATAGAAAATCACCCTAAATCTTAGTTCGACAACAAATAAATAAATTATTTCAAAAACCTTTTTTTTTTAAATATTTATGTACGTTTTTTGTGCAAGACAAAAAATGTCAATTAACTTTTTTAACAATTTGATTTTTCGGCCATTTTGGGCGGTGTCTAATATTTATATTTATATATATATATATATATATATATGAATTTTAATGTTCTCTAAACTTTTGTTAATGAAGAGAGCTTCCATTAAGTAATCAAATTTTTATCGGCATACAATTGTTTCGTTCCTTCTAGAACACATCCTTGATATACAATATTATTCAGAATATCAACAATCGTTTTTTTTACCTTGAGGTGGGTGGATTTCATCAGTGTCCAAGAAGGTGGCGCATACAGCAGGAAAAGCTATAGCGCAATTCAATATTCATTTAACAAAGGAGGGACTTAGTAATTCACTCCCATTCGTCCATTCATTTGTTTGCAATTTTCTCAATAACCACGTCTTGGATTTTTTTTGAAATTTTGCACAAACATTAGTCATGGTAAAAGTAAATGCTAAAACCAAACAACAGAAGAGAATATAGGTGGGGGACAAATTAAGAGAGCTGTAGAATTTTGGTACAAGTGATATTATGGTTTCACCTACCACAACAAAAGAAGTTTTTGAATCTTTTATGTTTACAGTAATTATTATATAGATATCAACAGCTTGTGAATTAGAAACCAAAAAAATCAAGGGAGGTAAATTGAGCTTTTGTTTTCTTTTATCAAGTGTAGATACATAATTTATATGGGTTGTAAAAACAATTAACTTTAATGTTTCTGATTTTTTTAGATGAGGATTGGTTAGTTGATTCTTCAGACTAGACTACTGTTCTCATCTTTGAATGGGCAGTTGGAAAAATCAATTGTAAAGTGATATTCTCTTGAAGATTGAAGGTTCAATCCTGAGTGTGAGTGACCGAAAAATACAATTACGAATTACTTAGGACCTCTATCCAGTTTTGGTCTCTCTCTCTCTGATATATATATATATATATATATATAATGTACACAGAAATATACAGTAATAAAATAGTGGTATTTACAACTAGAAATAAAAATAAATTTAAGGCTCCCAAAATTCGTACTAGAACTGTCTGCAAGGATCCATGGTGCAGTGGTTAGAGTAATTGAAAAAATCAATTGTAAAAAGTGATATTCTTGGTTGAAGGTTCAATTCTCAGTGTGGGCAATCGAAAAATACAATTCCGAATTACTTTATTCAATCATGGCTGACGGAAGGAGAGCTTATAAGTAAATTAGTAAATATAGGTTTTCTGTTCGAAATTCCAAGTTCGACAAGATACACCTGAAGAAGGTCAGAGTTTACATCAACCGAAACATGCAAATAACACTCAAGATAAGATCAATTGGTCGAAGAATCCAAATAATACAATTATCTTTAAGTTAAACTTATTGCTGATGCAATTCTCTATCTATATAAGAGCCAGAGGTACGTCCAAGAATGGAGTACTGTTGCCACATCTGGGAAGGAGCTGCTAGAAAGGACTTATCTTGCCTTGATAGAGTTCAAAATAGACTTTGTAGCCTCGTAGGAGATGTCCTTTTCTCTTCCCTGCAACCTCTTTCTCAGAAGAGATGTTGCGAGTTTGTCTCTGCTTTATCGTTATTTTCATGGCAAGTGCTCGACTGAGCTTCAATCTATGGGCCCCCCCCTCGCCAAACTTTCACAGGAAACACTCATCTAGCTGAAAACACTATCAATAATTTCCCCTACTCTTTATATGTGCCTAAACCTAAACATAGATTCCATGAACAAAGCTTCTTTCTTAGAACTGCACGCCCGTAGAACTGTCTTCTGTTTGCTTGCTTTCCAGCTGACTACAATATGGTTGTCTTCAAGTCCAACGTAAACAAGGTTTTGATGAGCCATTTAACTTAAGATAACAAATTTATTGAATTTCCATTACTAACGATTACTATATTTCCAATTGACTACTGTACACATTTTAACCCTTATCCTCGAGAGGCCTATGGGCCTTGATAAGTAGTGATGCCTATGTAAAAAAAACCAAAAAAAAAAACCGAACCAACTAGATGAAGGTAGATAAATAATAACAATCAATGACTTAAAGAAGCAGGGTGCGTGTATATAGAAAAACGTTTACCTATATAATGAATGATGGAAATGTCAAATTTCACAGCTATCCTAGCTAGCTTATTGGATTATGAATCACGAAAGATGAAAGCTTGCAACACTTCTCCTTCATGACCTTCTGTTCAATAATCTACCCATTGCGTTATTCCTTAAGTGTTTCATAATTATCTCAGATTATCAAAGTTTGGTTGGAAAAGCGCCATCTGCTGGAGGCATCAGAGATGGTTTTCAGAAGAATCCATATCGTTTTCATTTCCCGTTACCCGTTTTGATTTTCGAGGTTTGGCCGAAATGAAGCGGACAATTTGCAACACAGGAAGGAGGGCCGAAAGTGCTGGCAGTGGAACTCTCCATACATACGGAGGTGAACCGCGCAATTATGCATCCTCATTATGTCCTATTATTCCTATTGGCAAAGGATCTTCGCCTTTATTAATGATCAACAGAACATATCTCTGCTGGCAACTGCGTTTCTATATTTGGGACGATAAAGGTCTTATCGTAACATTCAGAGGTTTTGCTTTCAGACAAATACCTCTGTGGCATGTTTTGGCATTCGATAATTGTGCAATTAGTGAAAGTTAAAACTTTACTACTGTGTCAGCAGACCTATCTTCACGCGCTAGGAAATTATATCAAAGAGTATTCTATAACTTTACAAAACCACCATTCACCCATGCGTCGAGTATTGTTACCACATATGGGCTGGTGCATCTACCATTAGTCTCCCGCTCTAAGACATGATTCTAAAAAGAGTTTCAAATCTAATAGGTCCCACACAATCGGCCAAGATCCAATCTCTGTCTCATCACCAAAGTGTTACATTCCTGTTCTTGTTGTACAATTGCTTTAATGGACTGTATTCTGATGAACTCCTATCACTTGTGCCCCCTCAACGTACATACTCCAGACTA
>NC_136488.1:159569859-159577359 GCF_053919585.1 Euprymna scolopes
ATCCCCCAACGCGGGTGATTACAGAAACATGTCTGCACATATGTAGCCATCAATGTTTGTATAAATAACTTTAATATATATATATATATATATATATATATATACTCCCAAGCAATAGTAAGATGGCGTAAACATTTTCATTCTCAAACTTTTACCTAAAAAAATCTTTATATAAAAATATCCGAAGAGAGCTGAACAAGGCTTGAAACGCGTTATAAAAATATTTTGAAATATTAAAAATAAATCTGAGAAACCTTCAATTGTTGATGGCTACACTCTTTTATATATATATATATATATATATATATATATATATATATAACTCTCTCTCTCTCTCTCTTTCTATCCCTATATATATATATATATATATATATATATATCCCCCCAAAAAGTAGTAAGATGGTGTGAATATTTTCATTCTCCAATTGACATACTAACCATTGAGGCACGTCTGAGGAATCTCGCCAGCTCTGGCGGAATGAAATGAATTATAATACAAAATGTCTAAAATGTTGGTTTGAGTTCATTCTTTTTTACTTGCATATATAATCAGATAGATAGAACGAAAATGGTTTATTTATTTTTTTACTAACCCCCAAGCCAACATGCGAAATTGATTATGCAATGATATTAATGTATTAATTTAAGTGCTACCCTAGGTAAACCATGCAGCACTAATTTGCTGCCTTTAACAGATGTGTATATCTTTTCCTGTGAGTAACCATAACTCTACAAACGACATTGTGTTCTTCAATTGAATAGTACCTCCACACTCTGTAATTAAAAACTAGCTAACTTACACAACAAAATCTCAACATGTAAGTACGAATGCCTCCTATTTTCTTTTATTCCGCCCGAAATGATCAGAGGGGATTGCAGATTGCATTGTTATTTATGATGACTGAACTTATGCATTCATGACCTGATAGTTTCATCTCTTATTTGCAGATATTGATTGCTGACTCACTGCGGTACAGCAAGTGCATTGCAGTCGGATTAAAGTATTTCGAAAGGGAGTATAGTTTCATGCCTGTACTATCAATAAAAATGCCCATACGTAAAAAAAGTTTGGAAACTTATTGAAGGCACCTCATAATTTTGTCCGCCCCTAATCATGAACTTCAGTTGTATGTTTGCACGCCCTACATCATGCCTCGCCTTGGCTAATAAGGATATTATATTCTTTTAAACGCATAAACCGGAGAAAAAATTGATCTGAATCCTAGATATTTTACTAGAAAAGAATCTTATTCAATGAAAGACTAGACAGACGGCTGACAAACATGTCTAAGACAATAATGCAACCATATTTAAGCTTGAGCAAATGCATTATTTTCCTAAACATTTTGGTTTATAGAATTGACGACACCAACTTCATTATTGACATTATGACATTATATGAGTTATTGTGATAATTTATTAACTAATACTGATAAAACCCATAATTTTCCCCAGCTATGCCTAAAATAGCAACTTGTATTCAAATAGTTGTATACAATGTATCATTTCTAGTTGGTATTGATTTTTTTGCATTAAATAACCCTAAGATTTTATTTAGGTAGACTTGTATTTAAGATGGAGTGTACTTCTGTGAAACCAGAAGTATCTCCATATCTTACTAAAACATTTCTCGGTCATAATTATTTAGTTGTAAGTAGTAGGGACACCCAACGTTACCCGGGATTAAATGATGACTAATGAATGTTTCACACTCCCATATTTTTATTGTCATAGAAATCGATGAAATTGACTATTTTTCAATTAAATCGATTGATTACCTCTTCTAATTTGGAACCCACCATGGTGCATTGAGAGGAAGTTTCATATGCCTTCTTGTAGTGACTGGGTCCACAATACATTGTAGTCTACATTGCACTGTAGAGAATCTATTGATTTTATAAAACCATTTTTATATATAATGGCTTTAATTAAAGTTTAAAATGCAAAATTCAAGTATCATGGTTCAATTGTGCTCTGAACCGAAACATTTATTTTGAAAGTGCTCCTGTCATATCATGTTAATTTTACATGTCGGGTCTTTCGGCTTGTTTGTTAAAACATTTCAAATGCACTTGTGATGTTAAGCCGTGTAAGGTGTCAAAATCGCCTGTTTCTTCTTTTATCGGATTATTTCAATCATCAATACTTATCGATAAAATTCAGATTCAAAACCTATCTGAGAACACTGCCAGGCATATAAAGTACCTTCATATGAAATTTCAGAAAAATCGTCCCAGCCGTTTTCAAGTCCATAGGGAATGAACTCACACACACACACACACACACACACACACACACACCACACACACACACACACCACACACACACACACAGTTCCTTTTATATGATATATTAGATCGATAGATTTTGGTCTTCACATATCCGACCCTAGTCATGAACCTTAGTCACATCGTGAATCGCTTGGTCTAATAAGAATTCGATATTATTTGAAGCACATAAACCAGAGAATATCTTTATAACTGATTGGATTTGGAGAAATTGTTTCATCCGTTTCCCAAGAGTATCCGTACACATGAACTCACCTGTTTTTAATGGAACTCAAAACTCAGCTTGCTGACGCCTCTCAGTCTGCAAGGATAACCATTTCACCAATTTCCATCTACAAAAGCCAAAACCAAAAATGGCACAAAATAAAAACAGAATTCGTATCCCTATAACTTTCGTGTGTTTAAGAGTTTGAAATCCTTATGTGCTGGAAGTTATTCTATTCAACAGAGAAGCATATTACTTGGTGTAATTAGTTCTTTTGTGGAAAAGAATAATAAAAGCGTTTTTTTTTTTGTCTGTTTAAAAAAAAGGTGATGAATACTCATGAATGTATGTGTTGACGTGTGCGTGTGCGTATACTTGAATTATTATACTCATTATAAATACATACTTTGAACATGCGTTTAATACTAGCGGTCCTGATCTTAGTGTTTTCTCTACGGTTATATAAAAGTCATTTTTTTTTTGTGTGTGTGTGAGAGTTCAGTTCCTCATAGGTTCCAAAACAGCTGAGCCTGTCTTTTGCAAATTTCACACAAAGCTAATTTATATGTCTGGCAGTGTTCTTAGATATGTTTTGTACAGAAATTAATCCGCTAATATCGATCTTAAAAATAAATTTTCTCTCTTATAGATAAAAAGAATTTTTACAAAGGAATATTTTATGTTACACCGGCCAAGGGACATAATAAAATCTCAGCAAATCATTTCTTCTTAAAAAAAACAAACAAATAAAAGCAGATTTATTGTCATTCAGAGATATAGCTCAATGGTAAAGCATTCAACTAAAGATTGAATGATTTTCCGTTCAAGCCCGGGGGGTATCTCACCAATTTATTTGAATTTTTTCTTATTAATGAGCTCAATTTGCGATAAAAGAGGTATCATTTAAAATCGCTGCAAATCATTTCTTCGTTTGCATATTTTAAGACTAAACATTAATCAGAAGTGACTTTTGCAGCAGACCATTCATCGTCAAGCCCAAATATCAGCTGACGTGATATTGTAAATAGAGGCAGAATTTAATGAACGATATTAATGTTATTTTTTATATTAAATTTTTTTTTTTTTTTTTTTTTTTTGCGAATTAGTCCACCGGGCAAATTATTCCTCGTAATATATAATAATCAGTAGAGGATTGATTTTATAATAATAAATATGCAATCTGCATAAATTAGAATATCATGTTTAAGCGTATTTTATGACAGGCCAACGCCGGCCGGCCAGATAGTATGTATATATATTGAGGTGATAAAGATTTGATGGAATCACGTGTTGCTTTGACGTCATGTGCCAGAACTGAAACATGTCGCTACCCCCCTCTTCCTTGAACATAGCCATTTGGTAATAATAGTACTCTACCAAATGTTCGAAAAAAAAAAAAAAAGAAAGAAAAATAAATAAATTACACAAAGAAATGAAACCAGAAATCGCTTATCTCAAATGATTATTATAATCATTTGAGATGGACGATTTACGGTTTCACAGTATAAAAATTGAGGCGGAAGGGACGGGAGAGAACGTTGAGTATAGATATGTTGGATGTTTTGATCAATTGCTAGGAGTTGGGTTTTAAAATTAAATTTTTGGTGTTTGAGTTCTCTTTATTCTATAGCATTTTTTTTAATACCTCCTTCCATTGTACCGAAGCAGCACTCGCCCTTGGCTAGCTGAACTGGCTTCTTCCAGAGGAGGAAGTTTCATGGAAGTATGAAATTCACAAGTGTTCTCTAGTCTCACATATATATATATATATGAATCAATGACAAAAGTCTATATTCCAAATTTTATGATGTTGGCCATCTTACAATTTATTCCGTTAATTCAGTTGACATATACAATTCAACCGAATTAAAGGAATAAATTGTAAGATGGTCAACATCATGAAATTTGGAATATAGACTTTTGTCATTGATTCATTATATGCTCTGTAATTACATTGAGCTTCTTAAATAAGGATTGGTATATGTAAAAAGGAAATATAAGTGAATAAAGAATATTTCTACAAAAATATATCCATCAGGGGAGATGACAGCATTAGGTTTTTTGCTTTTCTTGCAGGAAGGTGTCAACGTTCTCCCTCATACAGCGCCTGGTATTCCAAAATTGTCACCTATCTGGTACTGACCAGGCTCGACGTTGCTGAACTTAACCTTAAATAAATACAATGAAATAATTTCAGTAAAAGGGTAGGATGATGCTGTGAACAAGGGAGAGAAAAAAAAAATCAAAGAAAATAGATCATTTTGCAGTTGACTGTATTTTTTTCTTTTTTCTTTTTTTTTTTTAGATATAAATTGTCTATGATAGCAGTATATATTATAAGATTCATAATGGACGAATTAGGAGTATAATATGATGTAGTTAATCCCTGCATAACAGAATGAAAACTCTGGCAGTGTTTCCTAATAAATTCTGATCTGGGTGTTAGCAAGCAAATTCAGGCATTCTAAGACAGAGTAAGGTCGTAGGCTGAGAAAGACTCGGACCAAATGACGGGAAGGTGGGGGGTTCATAACCGTTTAAGTGCATATGTGTAATGGCGCATGTTCAGTGACTCTGACTCTATCTTTAATTCATGTATTTTATTTGTGTCTCTATTTGGTTGTAGCATGAGCCACACTAGTGATAATGAAGTCTGCTTGGGAAATATTACTAAAAAAAAAAAAAATGATTAGTAATGAATTTTAGGATCGATATGTCAAAAACAACAACAAAAAAAAAATGGAACTATTGCCTCAGAATGCTCGCCAACAAGGACTCTAGCAGTAATGTCAAGACTGACTCGATTCGTACTTTGAGCATTAATGTTGACACAGACTCAACCAGTAATATCAATAAAAACGGTAACATCCTCACTGACTCGACCAGTAACACCAAGATGAACTGAGCAATAACGTCGACACGGACTAAGAGCAACCTACAAAACCACTGTGACGAATAACTCTAGTGTCATCCTTCTGGGTGAGTGAATTCTTAACATCAAGGGGTGTCCACTAAAAGCACGGATACATCGTTCTCAGGCATTTCCACGCATGTCCGTCACAATTGAAATTCAAAATTTTATAAAATTTGAAAAAAATTTTTTAGATAAGATATGCTATAGTTTAAGATGAAGACAGAGGTGTGAGGTTTGATGGATCACGTATGGCTGTATAGCCCCCATATGAGAAATGGAGAAATCTTACTCACTCTTGCAGCCATAGTAGACGTGAGAAGTAATGCCCTCATTCGGTCCAAGTGGAGGTTTGTACGTATAAATATTAGTGATGAGATGATTCCAATATTTTTCCAGATTCCAATACAATTATCGATTCTGTACTAAATTCCTGATTCCAATACAGTTACTGATTCTGATTCTTTAGAAATCTCTAAATTAGTTTAAAATCCACAAATGTTTATTATTACTACCAGAAGTGGAAGATTTTGTTTTAAAAAATTTAAAAAAAAAAAAAAAAAAGATAATTATTAGGAATCATTTTTGGCATCGGAAAATAGGCTCTATTTTTTTTTTTTTTTTCAGATTCCAATACCCATAAAAGTTCCAATTTTTCTGATCGCGATTTATCGTCCCAACACTAATAAATCTATGGACAAGCCAATTGTTTCTTTGAGCTCAAAATAAATTTAATGAACAAACAAAAAAAAAAAATTGATATAAATCCTAGACTGTCTTGTAGGTATTTCACTCGAACAGAATCTTAATGAATAGACGAATGGCTGACCAACACGTCTAAGACATGAATGCAACAGTATTTACGAATGTAGGAATGAATTCCTTTCCTAACCATTCTGGTTTATAGAATTAACGACACCAAGTTCAAATCCTATTTGATCTATTGTGATTATTAATTAATACTGATTGAAACCCATAATTTCTCCTAGCTATGCATAAAATAGCAACGTATGCAATTATTTGAATACACCATTTATAATTGGTATTGATTTTTTGGCATCCTATGATGGTCGATTTGCTCTAGAAGAGCTGAAACGAAATTGTATTTACGCAGACTTGTATTTACGATGGAGTGTACCTCTGTGAAAGCGTGAACTGATGTCAGAAATTTTGAAACGCCTTTACATTTAACTTGAGATTTGACTCATTGTATTTCTGAATCCGGTTTCCGGGTTTGTGGGCCTTAATCACATCAACGCGGCAGACATATGCCGAAAATTTATCGTTTAATAAAACGGACCACATCTTCTTGACGTTATTCTACTCTAAGTCATGACCATTACAATTTTATAATGTCATTAGTCTCTTTGTGGTAAGTCATCCAACCACTTCTGAAAACGCAAGACAAAACGTTGGAACTTCAAAAGAACGTCATAGAAGACACTTTGAAGGAATAAGACTTTCGTGCACATGAAACAAAGATATTAGTTTCAGTGATTTATGAATCCTTATAAAAACTTCAATTATAGAAATGTATTATGGCCTTTGCTTTTATTGATGCAAATAACGCGGACAGAAGTTCTGAATTTGTATAAATGTCTCGGATTGATTTCTCTTTCTTCTTGTGTCATTCGATAGACTGTAGCTGCTGTCGTTCAAGACGTGTTGAATTTGTACTGTTATATTTGAATGGCATCAGAAAATGAGCTCGGAGTATTGTAAATGAATATTTGAAATATCAATCTTGATATTTGTTGGCAATAAACGGTAATTAATTATCGCATTTCAAGAGTCTCATTTCAAGAATTGTACGTCTCACCTGACATGACTTTCTCATGCTACTATTTCGAGAAATAGCATTTTATTATGCATCATCATCATCATCATCATCATCATCATCATCATCGGTTCAACATCCGTTTTCCATGCTGGCATGTGTTGGACAGCTTTTAAAAATTGATTTGCAAACAAACCTATCTCTGACCAGGTCTTTATTTATCCCTTCTTCTCTCAAGTCCATCCTTATGACTGTCCATGTTTTGATTGGCCTTCTCCTTAAACGATCATTATGAACTTTAGAACATAGCTGCTATGTG
>NC_136488.1:159582359-159762359 GCF_053919585.1 Euprymna scolopes
CAAACTTTCATGAGAAACACTCGTCTAGCTCAAACCACTATCAATAATTTCCCCCACTCTTTATCTGTGCCTAAACGTAGATTCCATGAACAAAGCTTCTCTCTTAGAACTGCACACCTGTGGAACTCTCTTCCGTTTGCCTGCTTTTCAGCTGACTATAATATAGTCGTTTTCAAGTCCAACATAAACAAGTTCTGGTTGAGCCGTTCCCCTTAAGTAATCCAATTTACAAAATTTCCACTAATAATTAACCACTGTATGCTTATTAACGCTTATCCTCGAATGCCCCCTGGACCTTGATAAGTGGTGACTCCGTTGCAAAAAAGAAATTTCATTTTTAAATTGTATGTGTGTATAATATATTATCATTATTATTATTATTATTGTTATTATTATTATTATTATTTCTATTATTATTTTTAATTTTTATATATTTTTAATAAGAATGTAAATATATAAAGTTCTAATAATAGTAGGGGATAAGTATTATAATGGATTAATCCGAATTGTATAAATACAACTGACTGATAAAGTAAAAAAAAAAATCCATTTTGAATTTGGAGACAAGGATGAGCGTTACCGGTAAGGAAGACATTTTTTTTTTTTTTTTTTTTGATAGCATAAATAGGTTAGCCAAATTAATCTGGAGCAGGAAACTAGATCAAATATTCGGAACATGTTTTTTGTTCTTGTAATTAAGGGAGGTGGTGTTTGATCAGCCATGATTTAATATATTGTTTTTAAATTCCTGAAACAGTTTCATGGTAGATAATAGCACTAGGACTATTGTGAATTCAAGGAAGCAAGTTGATGTTGCGATTGCAAGTAATTACATGACTTGCTGACTAAATCGTTTTCCAACAAATGATAAAAAAGATAAAAATGAGTTGTTTTTTTTTTATATATATAGTTGCAAAGGTTGAAATACTTTCAAGACATACATATTTTATTTTTATAAAAAAATATTTTTTCATTTCTATTATATATATATATATATATATATATATATATATATATATATATATAGAGAGAGAGAGAGAGAGAACATGTTATTGTTGAGACATATGTTAAATATAACAGCTCTCTTTTTTTTCTTGACTTTTCTGCTAATTTTCTCAATTTGATGAGTCTTCCTTTTGGTATCAGGTGGTAAATAAAAAAAAAATCCTCTTTAGCATCAACAAAATTATTGTGATTGATCGAAAATGCTCGAGGATAAATATCAGGCACAGAATCACTTAGTTACATATCATACAATTTTCCACCTGTAGCCAAAAGAAATGCTCATCGAATCGAGAAAATTAGCAGAAAAATTAAGTAAAAGGAAAACTGTTGGAAAGTAAGAATACTTAAGGATGGGCCCTGTCTGCGGATTAATAACTAAAAGGCAGTCAACTAGTGTTTATGCAATGTTCACAACTTCCGCTTGTTCGAACACTCTAGATTGTCTAATATATTCATCCGAATTCGGCATTCAAATGTTTAATACTTCTTAATTCCCTTCATTGCCCTGGCAGTTGTTCGGTGGTCCTGAGATAAAGGTTTAGAAAATCGAGCAAAAGGTGGCTTCATGGCTTGGTTCGAATCTCATGACCAGAACCAATTGCCACCCCTATACTGATGATTGCATAAGAACTAGTGTTGGGACGATTAATCAGAATAGGAAAAATCGGAAGATTTGTAGGTATCGGTATCAGAATCGAAAAAAATGATGCCTATTTTCTGATGCCAAAACGATTCTTTTAATTATCTTTGTATTTTTATCTGATTTTGTTTAAATCAAAATTTTCCATTGCTGGTAATAATGATAAAATAATAAATATTTATTGATTTTAAATTACCAGTAAAACTAAAATCGATAGATCATCCGCCACATGTGTATTTTGGCATTTAGGAAAATATTTGCATATTTAACATGCATTTTTACGAAAATTGGGGAAAATAATAATTTTATAGTTAAATAATTAGAGATTTATAAGGAATCGGGAATTTAGTGCAGAATCAGTAATTGTGTTGGAAAAATATTGGAATCATACCATCACTAATAAGAATGAAACGCAAGTGTCTTTAGGTATAAAGAATAATTATATCGGAGGAGTTGCCTTTTGGCAATTTTTGCAGGAATCGACAGTGTTCGTCTGGATTAAGGATAGGTATTTTTAAAACCACCTTCCCAATCATGGCACATAATATTACATCGATTGACCTTGTTTTTTAAACCTAAAACGCATTTAGATATTAGCATAGGGTTCATGTGTTTATATAATCATCCAAGAGTTCAGATTTAAACCTTCTGGTTTCAAATTTAATTCCAGCAATTTTTTTTATTCCACTACAAACGTTATGCTTGTTGAAGCTGAGCAAACTATTTATATTAATGCAAGCCTTCCATTTGAAGAGCCATTTCTTTTTTTTATTTCTTGGATGAAAGATTTTGTAAGAATAATATTTTGATGCCTAATTCTTAGACATGCAAGATAATTCAAGAGCTGACAGTTAAAAAAAAAAAAAAAAAATGTAAAATTCCAAACTTGAATCAACCGATATATAATCCGTTTTCTTCAAATAATATTCTTTAGATTAATATTCATCCAGTCTCGGTTTTCTAATCCTTTCTTTAGGAAACCATTTCTTTCTCCAAACTTTTTTTTTTCTTTTTCTTTTTTTTTTTTTTTTTGTACTTTATATATTTCTTTTGTCCGAGTATATGATTTGCTTTGAACCCTCATCGTGTAATCTTTTATTTTCTTTTAATGTTCTACCTTCTCCCCCAATTAGTCTTTTTAAATATGGAATAATTTCTTTTCGCAACAGTGCCTACATCACGAAGAATTTATAGTGAAGCACTGGTTGCACAGTCTACAACAGCACTTCTTTTAACTCCGCGTGACGTAAGTTTATTGGCAAGGAAGGATCCAAGATGACTGGAAATAAAAAGTGAATAAGCTGAAAAGAACAGAGCTACGTTTCTGAATTTTTGAGATGAGGATTAATTATTTAAATTCTTTGGATTACTGTCCTCATTTTAAGTAAATTGAAGAAGGCCAGAGGTTACATCGACCAAAATTTTGTGCAAATAACACTCAAGATAAGAGCAGTAGTCTGAAAAATTCAAATAATACAAAAGATTGAGTTATTTTCAAGTTTTTCTTTTCCTTGACATGTTGCCTTATCAAAGCGTGAGAGTCCAGTCTGCTTTGCTGTTTCACTCATAACTGGAAAAAGCATCCCATAAAAAGTAACTTTACAATCATTTTTATTTCCGGCCAACCGAGATCTTACCTGACTTAACGTTGCTTAACTTTGATGATCTGATGAGGATCGGTTTTTGAATTTGATCTTACTGTAAACAATTTAATATTGATCCATTCTTGAATGGACTGTGAAAACGATTCTTTTTGAATTGTTGACCGGTTTGATCATAAAAAGAAAAACTCGCTTTTAGTAACTACTAGCGAGGGGTACCCGGCGTTGCCCGGGTGTTTGTAGGTGCGTGTGGAAACTCCGGGGTGGGGTTAAAAAAAAAAGTAAGTATGAGGATCGAACCCGAAGCGTTGAGGCAAAGTTGTAAATTAAAGTGTGAAAAAAAAAAGAAAAAAAAAAGAAAAAAGCGCGACATTAACCATTGCCCCACCGCGACATGCTAACAGAAACACGTTTGAATTTATTTAATTACTTGGATTTAGCAGGTGCCCGTTTTAATGAGTTAATGAGGTCAAGTTTGACTGCGGGATGGTACCTTCATTTACTGCTGAACGCTTTCCCCCCCCCCCAAGATGTTATAGGAAAAAGACTAACCCACATGCGGCGAGCAACAAATGTTGAATATTTATTTTCCCAAAATCAAGTAAATTAAATAGACAGGCGAGCTTCATTGTTAACTGTGAGATATTAAGATTTATATGTGATATAAAAAGTTTTAAAAAGTTTTAAAGCGATCGACCGCTTATGTACGTATGTATGTACGTATGTATGTTTGTATGTTTGCCTAAAATTTTCGACATAGGTAACCAATTTTCATGAAATAGACATCGTTTTGACGCTCAACCCTTGGGATAACAAATATCAAAAAGTTGGCTAAAGATTTTAATTCCTTCACCCTCAATTGGGCACTTTTCTACAAAGAGGAGTTGCTTTTTTTGCCGATATTTTCGAAAGACATCCCCTCTTTTCGATTGACTAGCCTTAATTTAAATGTTCGCCACTTCCGGTTTGGCGATGAATGCAACGGCAAAGACGTCACACTTTTTTTTTTTTTTTTTACATTCTTTACCTTCTTCGTGGTACAGGTTCGAACCTGCTTGCTTACTACAACTTTTTATGCTCAACACACACTTCCAAACACCCGAGCAACGCCGGGCACCTAGACTAGTCATATTATAAATGAAAGTCTTAATTCTCAGTGCATGTCAGAAAGTCACAAAGTACACGTTACATCATCAAATTCCTGGTGACCTTTGACCTGCTTATGGTGAAAAATAATGTAATATTCATTTTCTTGTGTTCACCACGAGGAACCAAATTAGTGCATGAAGTGCAAATAAAATTTTTTTTAGTTTTCATTGAAATTAGGCCAAACAATCAGTCAACTTTCTTTCTGTCTACTATATTAAACCAGTCGAGATAGTAGGAGTTTTAAAAGAAATATATTGCACACAATTTTTTATTTAATGACTCTATTTTGTTATCCATGCATCTCCACCCCAACCTGCCCCAACCCGACCTCATCTCGGGCAAGAGTTGGTAGTTCTTCTAGTTTTACATGTCTTATGACTTGTTGGTTATAGATTATGACCAACGTCATAAGATAAAATCAGTCAAACTCTTTGTTCTAGTAAAAAGACAAAACTTGTATGAGAGAGATGAAGAAAGCGTATTCAGCCCCTAGCCATAACACGGACTACCTAATATGAATTCAAGTGTTAAATTCAAAAACATTACAGAGAAGACAATGATTTATCATTGCTTCAGTTCTCTTCAACGCCTGTCAATATTGTTTTGATTTTCTGCAAATTCAACTATTTTTGGCCTTCATCCAGTTTTCTAATATCGAAACATTTGGTCTCTATTCAAAGGTTAAGTTAATTTCCTGAAGATAAGGTTAGTGCTGAGATCAGCCATTTTTATGTTGAATCGTAATTGGGGGGGGGGGACGGCATTTGTCTCTATACTAATTGATGAATGTGAAAGTCATGGCTTCGAGCTCATTTTAAGGATTCTTTTTAATTTAAGCACCAAGAAAAAAAAAAAAAAAGAAAATTCTTGAAATTAGAAAAATACAATTTCGCTTTTGTAAATTTAAACACATGTTGTGGTACTTGCAGGCTGATAAAAATCAAGGCAAACACAGTGGTATGAGTAACAAAAATGTATTATCAAAACTATTTTATGCGTTATGGCTGTGGAGGCCATTATAACACGATCCGCCCGTAAGATCAAAGCCATACCTGAAATGTTGGGTGTGGCCGTCTCCTTCACTCGGGGCTGCGTTCCCCTCTGGTGGTGTCATTCTGTATTGGAGTATTCTTTGTCTTCAAGCCTGTTAGGCAGACATTTAATACAGGCACAAACAACGCACAACACAATTGTATATAATCTTAACTATTTTATTCCCCATATGCTTTCATACAATAAACTGTTTCGTACAATAAACTCCTTAAAACTAACTAACCTAACTAATGATGAGAAGAGGTGGGGTCCTTCCTCTCATCTACAGAGGGACAGAAAATACGTGCTCACCTCATGCCGTCCAGACGAAAAGAGGCCGAAAACAGGAAAGGGAATTCTGGGCTGCATTTCTATGCATCCCTCTGCCTACAGCCAAATTATCACCTGGCCCTGCAGGGGGAAAGTGCATAAGTAACCACTAACTGTGGCACTACGATATAGTGCCACACCATGACTCTCTTTGATCATAAAATCTTCAAAAAACGCTTGCTATATTAATTTTCTCCGAACATTAACATAAATCGCCCATGTATGGAGTATTGTTGTCACATTTGGGCTTGTGCATCTGTTACTAGTCTCTCACTTCTGGACAGGGTTCAAAAGAGAGTCGCCAACCTAATAGGTCTTGAACTGTCAGCTAAGCTTCAGCCTCTGTCCCATCGACGAAATGTTGCAGCCCTCTGCCTGTTCTACAAGTATTTTAATGGCGAATACTCCGATGATCTACAAGCGCTCATACCCCCTCGACGTAGATACCTCCGACAAACCCAACGAGCTGCAAAATCCCACCCCTACACATGTAATAAAGCCTTCTACTCCAATAGTTTCTTCCCCCAAATTACTAGACTTTGGAATTCCCTTACAGGATTCTGTTTTTCCAACTGTACTGACATGCAGAAGTTCAAGTGTAATGTGAACAGATATCTTGCTACTCATCTCCCTACATAGTATCACTGCAACTTATGTCCCTGACAGTAGCCCCCTTGTTTGGGGTGAAAATAAAAAATTTTTAAAAATTAAAAAAAAAAAAAAAGAAAGGAATAGTCTGGCATGTTGAGCACTAAACAAAACTTGTTTAAAGGAGAAAATACTAGGAGAGTCGTTCCATTCCTTCTATTTTGTAACTCAAAAGTTGAAGAGTTACAAAGACAGGAATGATATTAAAATTGAGCGACCTAAAATTGAATCATCACGATTCTCAATGCAATTTTGTCAGGAATTCAATGACACCTCTGTTTCTGGTGCACATCCATGACAGGTGTTGCTATCTTAGATTCTCAGACTGTCAATATCTGCAACAAAACGATTAAACATGACGATGAGTGATGTGGATTATATTTAGTTTTGATATGGGGGAGGAGGGGTAAAATTCAGATACCTCCAATTGTTATATAGTTATTATTATTATTATTATTATTAGACTATACCACTTGTGCGCGTATGTTACGTGAGTTCTTATTAGTAATGATATGAGTCTTAGTGAGAGTTCTTGTCTTATTACATATGATGTTGTATCTTGGAGAGAGAGATGTTGTTGTAATGACATTTTATAACACAGACATATAATAACAATACAATTTACCTTTTTGTAGAAATCACAAACACAAAGATGAGCTTTATCACAAACACATGATGAATTTATTCCCTTACGACCGATCGGGATTTCCTCATTAAGAACTCAAAGTTTCACATTTTAGTTTCTGAAGTAACGTCTCGCTTCAGACGTCCGCCTGTCTCTGAGTTTTCTCACTGACTGTCTCCCCTGACTGTCTCTCCTGACTGTCCCTCTGACTGTCTCCGCGACCAACTAACTCCCACTTCCTATATTGAGAAATCCATGCATCCCGGCCACGTGAGCAAAATTCACGTGTTTCAACATGCGCGACTTTGCATGTTTCCGACATTGATTTCCCAATAACCTATTTTTCTTGTGTTGTTTCCACAAAGGAATTTAACCTACATATCTAATTTATTTAACCAATATTTTATTATCCACATTCTTTTAACAATTGAATAGTTTATTTATTATTTATTTCATCCGAATTAACAATTTACTGGACATTGCATTTAAACCTATTGTTCTTTAAAACTTATGTCCAGGGTTCGATTTCTGCTTTCTCTTATTTTCATTTTAACTAATCTCTCTATTTTTATACTTACATGAACAGGGGACAGCCCTTATCATGTAACACAATTTCTTAGGAAATTTTAGCCATAAGTATTTGTTATGGCCTTGCAGGTTTGTGGAATGTAAATGTCGAGTCCTTGTTTTCAGTGTTGTGCAACACACGTTTGGGTAATGTTCAAATAAATCCTTAATGTTAATGTTGTAAGATAAAAGTCTCGAATCCTTGCTGCCAATGTTGTAGCAATGTAAGCTTCGGATCCCTCATCGTCAGGGTTGTAGCCATGCAGACCCGTAATAATCAAGAGAACCACAATGGTATGATTAACAAAAAGTGTATTTGCAAAAATAGTACTAAGCTGCAAAAGTTTAAATGTAATGTGAACAATTTGTATTATTTGGATTCTTCAGACTAATGTTCTCATCTTCAGTGTTATTTTTTTTTTTTTTTTACAACGTTTCAGTCGATGTAACCTGATTTCTTATAGTGTATTTTGTTGAACTCGGGAATGTTTCTGCCGAACTCAGGAATTTTGACAGAATTTCAAACATTGTGAAAAATGATACTTAAACTGAGAACAGTAGTCCGATGAATCCAAATAATATGAATAATCAATCCTCATCTCAAAAGTTCAGAAATGTAATGTGAACAAACATCTTCCTGCAAAACTCCCTCAGTCCCCTGTTAAATCCCACTTACGTTCCAAGCGGTTTTGTTTGGGAGGGGGGTAAAAAAATGTATGTTACAGAAGTATACGTCATGATTCTGGGTCCATAACTGCCACAAATCATTACTTCAATATTTAAGTGTAACTATATTAATAGTTTCTGGGTAAATCCATTATTCCTGAATTAGGTAAGTTAGCTTATCCAATAACAATACAGTTTACATCTAAAGCAACTTAGTAGTGAAGTTTATTTTGATCATGTTTTCAACTTTGTTCAGAACAGTGAGGAAATTCGGGTGGGGGATGGGAGTCATTGCAAGTTCTGACTCGGCGAACAATCTGGTTTGTTTTGATTTCAGCCATAAATGTTGATAATACTAATATTAAAATGGCAAAAAAAAATTTAAAAAATCAACACTTTTATTTTGTCTTCTGGACAAAGACCTGATGAATCAGAGTTAATAAATTGCAATTAAATATCTCTATTTCTACCTATAAATAAAAAGCACTTTGATTGTGTGGGGAAATGAGTTTGTTCTCTATGGACTCCGAAACGGTTGAGCCGATTTTTTTTTGATTTTTTTTTCCAAGTTTCACATAAATTCCTCATGTTTCTGGGAGTGTTCTAAGATAGGTTATATATTGGAATGCCTCCGATAAGTATCGAAATAATCGAAAAAGATCAAGTCTGTTGCCAAGGTCGCTGGAAAGATGGTGGGATCCTTCTACCACTCCAGAAGATATCTCACTACTGATGCAATTCTCTACCTATATAAAAGCCAAGTACATCCAAGGATGGAATACTGCTGCCATATCTGGGCAGGAGCTGCTAAAAACAGCCTATCCTGCCTTGACAGAGTACAAAATAGACTTCGTGGTTTAGTGGGGGATGCCCTTTTCTCTACCCTCCAACCTCTCTCCCACAGAAGAGACGTTGCGAGCCTATCCTGGTTTTATCGTTATTTCCATGGTAGGTGCTCGTCTGAACTCCAATCTCTGGTCCCCCCTCGCCAATCTTTCATGAAAAACACCCGTCTAGCTGAATCCACTGTCAAAAATTTCCCCCACTCTTTATCTGTGCCTAAATCAAAACGTGGATTCTATGAACAAAGCTTCTTTCTTAGAACTGCACGCCTGTGGAACTCTGTTCCATCTGCCTGCTTCCCACCTGACTACAACTTGGATGTGTTCAAGTCCAACGTTAACAAATTCCTAATGAACTGCCCCCTTAAGTAAACACTTCATCAAATCTCCACACTAACGTAATGTACTTGCAATAACCCTTATCCCTGAGTGGCTTCCGGGCCTTGATAAGTGATGACCACTGTGTTAAAAAAAAAAAAAAAAAAAAAAAAAAGATTAAGGAAGGAACAGCAAAATTTTGACCAACGTTAATACCGTAACATCATGGGTGCATTTGAGAGATTTTATCACCGCACAAGCAGAAGGGTCCAGCATATAAAATAAATAGTAGGTTCTTTGTTAAGATAGAGGTATGTTTGAAATTAATGTTTCTGTGTAGAGCACAGTTCAACCATGATACTTGGTTTTTGCATTTTAAACTTTAATTCAATTATATAAAAGTAATTTAATAAAAAATCAACATTAGGTTCTCTACATTGCAATGTTAACTGCAATGTATTACGGACTAACTCACTGCATGGAGCTACCAAAAGCGCCTTCACTGTGCACTGTGGTGGGTCCCTGACTACAGCAGACAATAGATTTGATTAAAAAAACGAGTGACTTCACCGATTTCAATGAAAATATTGGAAGTGTGAAACATTCATTGATCCTTATCCAATCCCGGACAACGTTGGATCTCCCTGCTAGTTCATTATAAAATTCAAATGTTCGATGTTAATAGATCGTAGGTCTTTTCATTTTGTAACAGTCTGTTAATTTTCATGAGAGAAATCACCCCAGAGAATGCATGAAGCCACTTGATGTAAGGTGCTGTAATTTATATGTACAATACATTTTTCATAGTCGCGTTGACGCACCGGTTCTCATCAGATAACCAAAGTTAAGCAACATTGAGCCTGGTAAGTACCAGATGGGTGACCATTTGGGAATTCTAGGCGCTGTATGTGCTCGCCGCCTATCTTGGCAGTTGTTTTCAGTCGTCTTGTACATACACTTCACTTGTCACTGGTATTTAACAATGTCGACTCAGGAGAGGTGTGGTTGGAGATTGCGCACATCCTGCCACAAAGAATTCATGCGCAAGCACCCCTACGTGGGTATCCACAGTCTGTCAAAGACTGAAGGAGCCTGTTACATTTTAGATACGGTTCTTTCACAACGCTACAATAAGCTTCCTTGTCCGCTTGGCACACTTGACAAGGTAGACATACCTTCTTGTATAGTTTTTTTTTTTTTTTTTTTTCTCCGGTGGTTGTTTTTGTCGTGAAGTCCTGTAATAAAAAACACTTCCCTCCAAAGGAAACCCATAACAACGAGTTATATTTTTTTTTATTCTTCTTTATAGATGATCCCTTTTCTTGCAGTCGGCATGATGTATCTCTACATTTTTTCTGGTGTGTCCACTGGAATGCTTCCATGAACTTTCCCGTCTGTTTGCTCAAACTGGTTAGCTCAAACTATCTAACTAACTGCCTAACTAATTAATTGCGTGTATTTCCAAACTGTTGTTAACTCCACGTGACCAACGACACAAATTGGATGATCCACCTTCGTCACGTATTTTGTTTATGTTGATATTCTCCACATGAAGTTAACATTTTAGGTCGGCATTTGTTTTTTTAATTTTTTTTAAACAAAAGCAATTATTGCCGTTACTGTTCCACAACTTAGTCTCTCGCTGCCACATGTCCATCTAGCTTGAATAGCGTTTCTCTTCCTTCCGACCGCACACTGACCACAGCAGGCGTATTGTTGTCTTCATTTTATACGTTTGTTTCCTTTGGTGCAGACTTTTTCTTCCCGACGACAACGTGGTGTTTTTTGTTTTTGTTTTTTTTTTCTTCAGATGCAAGCCGAGGCAAGGCACACTTGTCAAATTGTACACGTGTTCAAACTCTGCTCCTGCTGCTATTACAATCGCTTGTTCTCCATCCATTGACTGCTGCTGTTGCTGCTATTTTCATACACGCTCATATGCGCTCTTGTACCGTCACATTTTTTTAATCTACAACTTCTTAAATTCTTCTTTTTTTTTTTTTTTTGCATAATTTACCTGCTGTCCAATAATAATAATAATAAAAAAAAGCGTTTAAAGTTGATTTTGTCACTTTTTTTAATTATAATTGAATCCATATATATATATATATATATATATATATATATATATATATACAGGGTGAACAGAAAGTTCTTGGACCAATTCAAAAGTGGTTTATTAATAGAAAATTACAAAAATATAAATTAAACATGAATGAA
This sequence comes from Euprymna scolopes, assembly GCF_053919585.1. Classification (NCBI taxonomy): domain Eukaryota; kingdom Metazoa; phylum Mollusca; class Cephalopoda; order Sepiida; family Sepiolidae; genus Euprymna; species Euprymna scolopes. Next base: position 159,594,003 of record NC_136488.1, read on the forward strand.
AATTATAAGTAAGGAAACCAAGAATAAATTCAAATTATTTATTTTCAATGTGATGTCCCTTCCTTTCGATTAGACGTTCAATTCTCTATCTGAAGTTACCAACCGAGGCACGCAGCGTTTTCTGGGGTATTTTAGCCCATTCACTCAGAAGAGATGTCTTCAAAGCATCAACACTTGGATGAGAAACAGAACAGACCTTTGCCTCTAACAAAGACCACACCGAAAAATCCATGGGATTCAAATCAGGCGAGGCAGGAGGCCACATCTCCTTACTCCAGAATCTTGGAAAATGACGTTGGCACCAGTCCTGAGTTTTTCTGGAGATGTGAGATGGTGCTCCATCTTGTTGGAAGGTGAAAGGCTGATCTTTGAAGCGTTTCTTCATCTCTTTAAATGCTGGAACCAAAATATCGTTAATGTAGCGATCTGTGTTGATCTTAACCCCCTGCTCCACGAAAATCAGAGGCGACTTCCAAGATTTGGAGACTGCAGCCCACACCATGAGCGAAGATGGCTTTTGTCGGCGGTAAACTATTCTCACGGAGTCATCAATGTCTGCTGAAGATTTTGCGTAAACTCTGTCGTTCTGATTATTAATAGTCGCTTCAATTGTGAAGAGTTTTTCATCAGAAAAAACGATCTCTCGCTCTGCCGTGCCAGCCTTCAGTTCTCCAAGAAGAAGCTTTGCTCTTTCAAGTCTCTTGTGCTTTTGGGCAGGTGTGAGGTACTGTCTCTTTCTCATCTTGTAGGGGGACAACTGGAGATCGTTTTTTACGATGGTTCTCATCGAGGTCACGCTCACATTCATGTCTTTAGTCATTTGTCTTGCAGATCTCTTCGGGTTCCTCCTTACCCTCTCTCGGACAGCTTTTATCACCTTCTTTGTTCGACCACTTCTAGGACGGTCTTCAGATGTACCAAGTTCCTTAAATCTGTTCACAACATGGTACACGGTGGATTTAGCCACTTTCAAGAGCTTAATAATCTCTGAGTTTGTCCTTCCCGCGCAATGAAGCTGAATTATGGCTTCTCGTTTGCTCATTTTTCTGAAAGTTTAAACAAAATTATTTTAATATTTTTGTTGAAAATAATTAGATCAATAGTTAGACTAAATGCTTACTTTATTCGAAAAGAGAAAAAGTGATTTTAACAATATTTAATTTTAAAACTAAAAATGGTCCAAGGACTTTCTGTTCACCCTGTATATATATATATATATATATATATATTATATATATATAATGTATGAGAATATGTGTGTGAGGACATTTATCAACCTATATACTCAACAGATTTTTGATCTACAAACTTGGAATTTTGGTATATAGGGTATTCAGATATGTGGAAAAAATTTGAATCTGTTTTCATCCAGAGCAAAAGGCTGCTAAGAGGTCAAAATAAAAAATTGGTACGAAGAGGTCATCAGATTCTTATCTGCTTATCACCTGTTTTGCGAATACGCATGTGTGAATCATTTACATGACAGATTACTTTTGTTAAGAATAAGTAGGTTTGAAAACCCTTTTTTTAAAAGTCATGTCAAGTTGGCCTAATGGTTATCGTACTTGAATCACTGTTTTTAGGTTTTCGATTCGATCTCAGCTCGAATATTTTTTTTTTTTTACTATTTAGAAAAAAAAAAAAACATATTTGCATGCACATGTCTCGGTTCCTTTCTGTTTCTTTTACTTAATTTTTTTTTTTTTAAGGAATTTAATATCGGACCAACGCATCTAATGTATATATTCGATTTTTTTTTTTTTTTTTTTTTATTAGATGAGGACTGATGTTTTCTATTTGGATTATTGAGACTAGTGTTCTCACCCCGAGTCTTGTTCAATGACCCGTGGCATAATGGATAAACTACTATATATATATATATATATATATATATATTTAGCTGAGGACTGCTGTTTTGGATTATTTGAACTATTATTGGTAATTATATTCCTATGTAATCTTTGATCTTCTCCCTGTGCATTTGAAGAAATTGAATTTACATGAAATTTACATGAAAATTCTTCAAATTTCTTCTATCCCCTACATTCTCCAACTTTACCAAGATGAAGAGAATCACACACACACACACATACACACACACACACACACACACACACACACACACACACACACACACACACACACACACAGTCTAAAAGTTGACATGTGAAAGAGACACACACCCCTCCTCTATCACCACTTCACCCCCACACCCATGAGTGTGTTACCTCATGAGTTACCTGGACCAGACTTACTGTCATCTATCTCCTAACCATTTGTTTAACATCCTCATTAGCCGCAAAGACAATGATGCCACCTTCAAAATTCTGCCAGACATTTCCTCAGCGGAGTTTTTCCCCCCAAGTCAAAAATGAAGACAATGTGTTGACTGGCACATGACAAGGGATGTCACCCTAAAATAAGACTTCATCGTCTCGTCTATTGCGTGTCATCTGTCACTGGACTATTTTTACTGGCCTGTCTCATTATATCCACATAAAATCATACAAAAATGGTCTTGTGTTTCATTTATATGTCCAGAATGCTCATAAACATAACAGTTTGCTGATAAATTTGTTCTTACGGAAATAATGATTTTTTTTTCTATTCTTTTTTTTTTTTATTGGATAACCGATTTTTTATGAGTCATAATTTTTTTTTCTATTTTTTTATTTATTTATTTGTTTTATTGATGTTTCTATTTGCTATTTTTATATATATATATATATATATATATATATATATATATATATGCAAAGATAATTATCTATGGCTGAAGAGTTTTTGTATACTAAAAGAGCGGAAGATTGCCAATAATCAAATAAATTTGTTTTGATGATGTGGAAGTCATTGGACTATTTTGTCTTCATGACATATCAAAGAGTTCATCAAGCCATTTAAATCATTTGCTCTTTGCCTTTTTTTAACAGACACACCCATAGTTTGATTTCTTTCTTTTTTTTTTTTTTTTTTTTTAAGGAGGTCTGCCAAATTTCACAAAGAGCACTCGTCCATCTACAACCACTACTAACAATCCCCCCTTTCTATCTGGACCTAAATCTAAACGCAAATTCCATGAATACAGGGTGACCCCCCCCCAAAAAAACGGGCCCGAACTCTAATTAGGCCCCATTTCTTAGTGTTTTGTCCGAATGAAATGAAACTTTGATCATAACTAGTTTATTATATTCAAAACATCACATCAAAACACTAGGGTCTTTGGCCTTTTTTTTTTCTCCGTTCTACAGTCATATGTTCTGGATGGCCTCCATTTAGCTTCTTTTTTTTGGGGGGGGGTGTCACCCCTGTACAACTCCTTTTCTAGAACTGCCCACATGTGGAACTCTGTTCGATTGGCCTGCTTCTCATCTAACTACAACATAGTCGCCTTCAAGTCCAATGTAAACAAGTTTTTAGTCAGCCACTCCTTTAAATAATCAAATTCTATCCAATTTCCAGCACTAACGGTCACTATGCTGTTGTCTCGGTGACCATATTACTGTAACATTACACTGTAACGTTGTCCAGGAATCAACACGTTGCAGCCTCAGTCACAAAGTAGACAAAGAATAGAAAAAAAAAACTTCAACTCACTTTTTCTTTGTAATAATGACATTTATTTCCTCATTGTCATGGCCATGACGTCACTCACATGATCTCGAACGTTGTCCATGCCTTTAACATGATCTCAAATGTTATTCCCGTCTCTAACATGATCTCCCTTTTAAAGTCTTTATTTTCCCCTACCAGTGACATCATATTTGCATATGTACGTTCACACTGTTACAACACTCATTAAGCCTTATCCTCGAGTGGCCTTCAAACCTTCATAAATGGTGATTCCTTTTTAAAAACAAAAACAAAGTTGGAGCAACTTCATTGAACCAGAATTTGAGTCAAGCAGGAAAAATGTAGGCATTTGCTAAAATAAATTTTGAATTTTTAAATTGGATGTGGACTGATGCTGTCTTTAGTCATTGAAATACATCTAACCAGTATATATAAGCTCTGGAGCCAGAAACATAACTTTATTGAGCTTGTTATTTGTAACAATATTAAGATAGATACTTTAAAATATGTTTATGCGAAAATATACTTATTCAATTATATTTCACCTTTTATAGCAATCTTTGATTTATAAAGTTCGATGTAACTACAGAGCATACAAATAAATGACAAAAGTCTATATTCCAAATTTCATGATGTTATCCATCTTGTATATATGATTACTGACTTTTCTTAATTACACTTTGTCTCGGCAGCCGTGTTAAACGCATATCTTTTTTTTTATTATTAATATTATTGGAATTTTTTCCCCTTTTCTTTGTACATATTTGTGAATTATTCCACGGATTTTGGCCTTTTGGATTATTTTGGACCATCTTCCAATTACGCGATTTCCTTGGATTTTACTTGTGCGAATGGAAATTTAATTAACTTTCTTGGATTTACATTTTTGGATTTTACCATCATTGGATACTTTACCTTTCACCAGACTATCCATTCACGCGAAATTACCTTTTCTTCACCATATTCCCTCTGCTTCACTTTTTGTTATCAAGTAAGATCTTTGACTTACTTGCAGTTTAATCAAATACTTTTCTATGCAAAATCCGATCCCGCATTTTGCTAATTCCTACCCTCTGATGAGAAGGAAAGTATTTCTTCGAACTCTGAGGATTAAGGACTATCCACTTATTTAGTGTTTCCTTTTTTTAACATGTTTTATTAAGTATTTGGCTCTTATTATAAGCTCTGTCTCCTGTTTGGTTTTATTGAGCTTTTACATCTGGTTGAGATTACTTAATCAAATTAACAAAAAAGGTGGCCATAAAGTGGACACTCACTTTACATTAAATTAATATAGAAAAAGGTATCCCCCACGTTTTGAAACTATAATTTCTTCATATCTTGGAAACTATTCGTTTCCTGGAATTTTAAACGTTATTTTCATTTTCAGCACCATCGAAAACTAATAATAGTGGTAATTTTAAAGGATACTGCACCTTTACCGATGTTTCAATCATAGTAATTTGTTTTGCTAGTTTTGCATATGAATTAAAAAATATCTCAAACCTCTGGCCTTAATGGAGGGGGGGGGGAACTAAAACTTGCTGCTATGCTTTCAAATGATCTGAAATAACAGCAAGGGGAGACTTGATTCCAAATGTTTTTAATGTTATATCTCCCCTCTTTGGTTTTCATACATAAAGTAAATTTCACAGTGTATACAGATTATTTAATACTGGAGATATTCATAATCGTACCCTATTTCCAAAAGAGAGGAGACATAGCATATAAGAAATATTTGGAATCAAGTCTCCCCTTTTGAAGATCATTTGAAACCATAGAAAGTTTTAATCTCCCTTCCATCAAGGCCAAATATATATATATATATATATATATATGTATATATATATATATATATATATATGAATACACACACACACCCACACACACACACACTTGAAGCCAGTCTTATTTCACAAACAAAAAAATCAGAATCCCACCAGAACCTGCACTCATCAAAATAGCCAGCATTATCGTCAATCAAACGCTCAACGAGCAAAATCTAACTACGTTGGATACTGCCTGATATAAATTTGATAATCCACCTGTTTCTTTTCTAATCCTAACCCTAAGCTTTCTTTCCTCATCTCGAATCTCTTCAATAGTCAAATTTAACTGACAGATGAATCCTATAATAATCTTGATCCATCAAGAATATGTTAGCAGCAACGTATGAAATCCAGAGTGTTGTTATATAACTATTTGTATCAAATTATATATCTAGTATACCTATTTACTATGCCTCCCCACGGGACAGAGTTAGACACCAGGGTCGTTTTTTAACGTGGAGAAAAGGTACAAAAAAAAATAAAAATTGTCTCAGTCGTGAAGGACTGATCTTCCACCGAAAGAGAACAAGAAATGGAAGTGCAGCATCTGAAGAACAGATACTACACTTTGATCTTGACCAAAAGGCCAAAAGTGAGAATGTGTGTGTGTGATGAAAATTCTCAACCTTAACGAATTTTTTATCTACAGGCTTGAAATTTGGTATATGGGGTATTCAGACATGTGGAAGACTTTTTCATCAATTTTCTATCCAGAACAAAAGGTGCTAAGGGGTCAAAATTTAAAAATTGGTAGGTGGGGGGGGGTCATCAGATTTTTATCTGTTTGTTAACTGTTTCACGAATGCACATGCGTGAATCGTTCACTTGGCAGATTCCTCACGTTAAAAATAAGTAAAATAGGTATAAGAATAAGTAGGTTTGGAAACACTTTTTAAAATTGTGTCCAGCTAGTCTAATGGTTATCGTACTTATTGTTTTTAGGTTTTGGTTTCGATCTCAGCTCGAGTATATATATATTTATTTATTTATTTTTTTTTTTTTTGCTTATAAGAAATGAACTGTTTAGAAAAATATAATACTCGCATGCACATGTCTTGGTTTCTGTATGAATTAAAATGTAATATTTATGTATATTTTATGACCAGGCAACGCCAGGCGGCCTGCTAGTATAATATATATATATATATATATATATATATATATATATATATATATATATATATATATATATATATATATATATATATATATATATAAGCGAAAATGTATGTATGTATGTGTGTTCGCCTTTTCTGTGTGTCTACAAAAGGCTTCTTTCAGAGAAGCGGTCGGTCGGTTCACAACTTTTTAAAACTTTTTATATGACATACAAATCGTAATATCTCACAGTTAACAACGAAGCTCGCCTGACTATTTAATTTGGTCGATTTCGGGAAGATTAATATTCAATATTTGTCGCTCGCCGCATGTGGGTTAGTCTTTTTCCTATAACATCTTGGGGGCGAGGAAAAAAGCGTTCAGCAGTAAATGAAATCCCGCAATCAAACTTGACCTCATTAACTCATTAAAACGAGCACCTGCTAAATCCAAGTAATTTAATAAATTCAAACGTGTTTCCGTAAGCATGTCGCGGTGGGGCAATTGTTAACGTCGAACTTTTTTTTTTTTTTTTTTTTCACAACTTTGCCTCAACGCTTCGGGTTCGATCCTCATACTTACTTTTTTTTACCCCCACCCCCAAACACCCGGGCAACGCCGGGTACCCCTCGCTAATATATATATATATATATATATATAAAGGAAATTTATGAGATGGTTAGTATATGGAATTCATGGATAAATATGAAAAAAAAAAAATTTAAATAATAACACAAATACATGTTGAATACATCAGCATTTCGTCTTTTAATTCATGTTTTTTCAACTTTCAAATTTGTGTTTTACAAAAAGCCACCAATTAAAAATGAAAATTGAATTTGTAAAATTGAACGAAATTACAAACAAATAAATGTTGCCAAAGATGTTATTTGTGTTCACGATGCCCGCTTTGCCTCGCTGTCAAATGATCAATAGTCTGATTCGAACAAACTATCGAACACGATGTTAAAATGCTGTCATCAAATGCACATATTAAGTTTTTTTTTTTTTTTTTTTTTTTTTTTTTAATCATCGATCGGATTCCATCTCCGGCCATTAACAAACACAATGGCGTCTATAGCAATATATTTACCTTGTTATATAATATATATTCATTTTCCTGTTAATTTTTTTGCAACTTTTTCATATTTGCATTTAGAATTGTATTTTTTAACTGATGAGGATAAGATTGTAAGACAAGAGGGTGAAACAATAAACTTGTTACCCTAATGATGTAATATATAAAGTTAAGTTAGTTGGATTTTAACATTTAAATCTAAATAGCATTTAACTGACAATCCAGTGTTGTTTGTTTGGATCAATAATGGTATAAAGACTCAAGTGGGTGAGAGAAACAAGAGGGACAGATTTCGGTCAACATCAGTTTCACCTTGATTTTCGCACATGGTCTCTGTAAACAGATACAAAAATAACAAATATGCGTTATTTTTCTCCATAAATTTACAAGACTTTTTAATAAACAAACGATGTATAATTATTTTTTAATCATCGATCGGATTCCATCGCTGGCCATGAAAAAACACAATGGCGCCTATAGCAATATATTTAACTTGTTATATAATATATATTCATTTTCCTGTTAATTGTTTTGTAACTTTTTCATATTCACATTGAGAATTGTATTTTTTAACTGATGAGGATGAGATTGTGTATAGGGTGAAGCAATACAATTGTCACCCTAGAAAAGACGACATGATTCCATTTCCGTTTGATGAAAACCGGTTTTCTTTTTTATTGTAGACCATCTACTAGTTGGCCAGTTGTGTACAAATCCCAAATACGATAGGAGCCTTCTATCATGTCTGAAAATAACACAATGTTCAACAAGCGAGATCAGAGATGTGCCACTGTACAACTCCTGCTCTCTACCGATCCAAGTTTTGACAACACAACCATTGCCAATACGCTCAAAATGCAAATCTGAATAACAAGGATGTACCCAGGGTGATAGAAACAAAGTTTCCAGCCACGGTGATGGTCTTTGATGTGCTTTTAAGTGAGGGCCACGTCCTGCCACCTCACATCATTGAAATTGACTTGAAAGTCAACACCAAGTGTACCTGGATGTGCTAAAGAGTGTGGTGATTACCTGGTGCAATCAGGTGGCTGCTGGCAAATCCTGGGTGCGGCAGCAGGACTCTGCACCAACCCACAAGGCCAAAGAAACCCAGGTTTGGCTTCAGAAGGAGTGCTACAACTTTGTACCTTTCTCTCACTATCCCATCCTCCCCCAACCTGAACCCGTTAGACTACTTTGTTTGGTCATACGTTAAGAACATCACCAACATGACCTCCCACAACACAAAAGCATGCTTGATTGCTGCCGTTTGCTGAGTATTTACTGAGCTCCCGCCGGCACTTATGGAAAATTATAGTGGTTATTGAGGTTGAAGGCGGCTACATTGAACAGATGTTAGCTCTACTACATAATCAAGTTACCTGAATTGATTTTTTTCAATGAAAGTTGAAAAATAAAGTTCTTGTGTTGTTTTCTTTAGGGGGGACAATTTTATTATTACACCATTTACATTTGAGTTAAAATTTGTACAATTCTAAAATTTTTCTTCCGATTAGTAGTACTATGGCATTCAATAAATAAGGTGACTTTTGGGGAAATTGTTTTTTTTGTTTTTTTTTTTTGTTTTTTTTATTTCAGCCAAAAAATGTTTAGTTTGTTTTTCAATATTTATGGAGAATAGCACTGGCATTATATTTATACTGAGAAAAATTCAAGGAACATATCTTAATAAGAAGAGAAACTTTTTTTTTTTTTTGTTTACATGGTAGTCACCACTTATCAAGGCCCAGAAGCCACTTGGGGATAAGGGTTATTGCGTGCACAGTAATCAATGGGATAATATCGTGGTAATCGTTAGTATTGGAGATTTGATAAAGTGTCTTACTTAAGCAAATTCCTGATAAACCGCCCCCTTAAGTAAGACACTTTATGGTTTGTGGATCTTGAGAAAGTTTCTGATAAAGTTCCTAGAGATGTTGACTTTTATTATTGCATTTTCTCCCCAAAAAACACAATGCAACTTTGATGTAGGGGGCTACTATCTGACATAATTTATCAGGGTACTATGCAGTTGAGCAGCCAGGTGTTTGTTTACATTATACTTGAACTTCTGCATGTCAGTAGAGTCAGGCAAGCAGCAACCTGAAAGGGAATTCCAAAGTCTAGCAGTCCTAGGGAAAAAAAACTATTAGAGCAGAAGGTTTTCTGGCATCTGGGGATTCATGTGTAGGGGTGGGATTTTTCTGTTTGTCGGGGGGGGGGATATTTATATCGAGGGAGGTACACGGGCTTGTAGTTCATCGGCATACCATTAAAGTACTTGTAAAACGGGTAAATGGCTGCACTATTTCATCAATGGGACAGAGGTTAGAGCCTAGCTGACAGTTTAGGACCTATTAGGTTGGTAACTCGCTTTTGAATTCTGACTAAGAGGAAGTGACTAGTAAAAGATGTGGCAATAGTACTCTATATACATGGGCGAATGGTGGTCTTATAAAGGTACAGGATACTTTCAGGTGTAAGTAACATTCTAACACAGTAGAGAGAGCCCAGTTTCCAGAATTAAGTTGATGATGACTTGTAGGTTGAAAAAGGATAACTAGTTTGTGTTTATGTGTCGGGCTTTTCTGCTTGTCTGGTAATAAAACTTGTCAAATTTACTTGTGATGTTAGGCTGTACAAGACATTGTCAAAATTGCCTGCTCCTTCTCTCAGATCTTTTTGATTATCGATACTTATTGATGACATTCCAATACAAAACCTATCTAAGAACACTGCTAGATATATAAAGTACATTTGTGTGAAATTTCATAAAAATCGGCTCAGCTGTTATGGAGTCTATATGCAAGGAACGAAATCACACACACACACACACGAATAGTATATAATAGTTGATAGAGATATACACATGCGCACACTATTTTCCAAATCTTTTTTTTTTTCTTTTCGAGTCGATTATCGTCCTTTTCAGTAACACTGAACTATTTTTTTAGTTCCTGTGGATTTTCTTTTTCTAATTTGTTCACTAGAATCTGTTTGCTCGGTAGATTTTGAGCTGACCCATCTTCTTGTTATTCACTGATCTGCAGCTGGAGAAGATGAACGTCTGACCTTTTTTGTGTATATTGTGCTTCTTCCGTGAAGGCACAGTGACCTTGCCGTCAGCAAAATATAGATTTGATTGAAAGAATCCCGAAATGTGCATGGAAATTGATTGACAGCTTCACAAAGCATGGACTATCCGCGAAACTGGCAGAAAGATCGATAGATCTTTAAATGAGAACAGCTGCGAGGGTATCTAATTGAAGTGCTTGAAATAACGAAAGGAACCAGAGGTATATAAACCTCAGTTTTTACTAGCAAGTCCCTATTACTCTCAACCTAAAAGATTATTTTTTTAATAATCTAATATATAAAGTTAAGTTAGTTGGATTTTAACATTTAAATCTAAGTAGCATTTAACTGACAATTCAGTGCTGTTTGTTTGAATCAAAAGGGTATAAAGACCCCAGTGGGTAGAGAAACAAGAGGGACAGATTTCGGTCAACATCAGTTTCACCTTGATTTACACACATGGTCTCTGTAAACGAATACAAAAATAACCCATATGCGTCCCCCCCTCCATAAATTTACAAAACTTTTTGATAAACAAACTATGTATAATTATTTTAATATTTATATTTTTTAGTAGGGGTCAAAATTGAAAAAATCGTTATATATTGTATACATTCATCTTAGTTCATTTTTTTTAATTATTATTTTAATCAGTTCATATATGTGTCACGTTGGTACAGTGGTAACGTCACCAGCTTTGAATGCTAGTTTTGCTCTCAGTTTCGATTCTAGTTGATGACACCCAAACACTTCTTTTTTTTTTTTTACTTTTGAAATCACGACTCTATAATATATACGAAATCTGGACAAATTAAAATATCATATTTAAGCGTATTTTATGATCGGGCAAGGCCGGGCGACGCCTCGCTAGTGTGTGTGTGTGTTTGTATATATATATATATATATATATATATATATATATATATATATATATATATATATATACACACACACACTGGTAAAATACATTCCAATGATCAAAGGAAAGAATCGGTCTGCAATCATAATTGTTTGTTATATAATTATACACATGCATTATAATTTAGGCGAATGCCTGTATTTTTAGTCTTACACGTGTTTCGCTATCATAATTGAAATATCAATATTCATCATGCAGTCCATTAGACACGAACTGATATGAGTAAAACTGGACACAGATTTAAAAAATATATAAAAAGAATATATAAATACTTATTAGTTACTACTGCTAAGCTCTACTCACGCCATGAGCACTGTTGAAGTAAATATTGAAAATATACATGCAATATATCGTAATATTATATTTGTGTATCCGTTAACTAATATGTGTATACGTCAAATAATATATGCATACGTTAAGTAATATATATATATATATATATATATATATATATATATATATATATATATATATATATATATATATATATATATATTAAATGATATGAGTATATGTAGACGAAATGACTGTCATTATTGTGGATCATTATTATTTACCCGATATTGAATTCTGTGACTCTCTCTTGAAGAATCATACCATTACATTCTTAGGCATATTAACCTCTTTCCAAGCAAGATCCTTTCAAAACCTTGCAGGCATTTTTAATCAATAATTCATTGAGACAAAGGAATCATCTATGATCCTTTGAAGACACTATATGCATCTCTCTCTCTCTTTCTCTCTCTCTCTCTCTCTCTCTCTCTCTCTCTCTCTCTTTATATATATATATATATATATATATATATATATATATAATTAGTTTTCTTTCTTTGATAACTCGTACTATTTCTTTTTAATGTTTTACAAACAAAAATCGGAAGATCTTCAAAGGTAACGTGCACTGAATACAGCATTTGTTAAGAATGCAAAAATATCCTTAAAAAAAATAACAACACAATTGATTATTTATTTATTTATTTTTTCTTTGTGGACCATTTTTATATTTCCTTATTGTGAATCAGTTTAGGTCCACTAAAAGCACTTAGCACACGTGGTTATGTATGTGTGTGTGTGTGTGTGTGTGCGTAAAGTTAGTGGCAACAACCCCAGCAGAAGGCTCGATTATTTCGAAAATAGAAAAATAAGAGCATAATATTTATTTATATATGTGTTACAAAAGATCAAAACAACATCGGTACCGCTGGTTTTAAATCCTAACAAAAGAAATCTATCATAGGCCTCCTTTATTAGACTCTCCTCAGCCTCTATTTATGTCTATCTAATCAGAAAACCATTAAATCATAGTATGATATAACTTTTTATCGGTCTATTTATTTATTTACTATATATGTGAAAGTCGAAGCCTCCATTCAGTCTCACAAGACAATGGATACCCCCTGTAAAGGTAGCTGCATGTGTAATTGTGAGGCAAGGATTGCGCAATCTCCAACCACACCTGTCTTGAACCGAGAAGTTCAAGATGATTGGAAACAATGCCAAGACAAGCGTAGATCTTATATTTTTATTTTTTGTTTTTGACCTTCTATTTTATTTATTTTTTTATTTATTTTTTAACACTTACAATTTTTTTTTTAATCCAGATTTTTTTTTTTAAAGTTTCGTATCCTATTTTCTTTACTTTCAAATTGTTTTATTTTTATATTTCCGTATCCATTTTTTACTTTTTCTGTCTTCTTTCCTTAAGTTCTCCAATTTCTCATCTGTCTTTCCTATCTTTTTATTATTTGCTCTTTTTTAATGATTCCTTATTTCGTAGTGACCCGTATTTCTATTTTTACTATTACCTACATATATATATATATATATATATACTAACTTTTCCGATTTACTTTTATATATTTCACTTACTTATAATATTTCTTAATTATTCCTTTATTCTCGTTTCATATCTAAATGTTATTAAGCCAGTCTTCATCTATGTTTGCATTTTGTTTAATTCTGGCCCTTCTCTTTTGATGAGAAGCTTTGAAATGATATGACTTAAAGAGGTTTCTTTTTTTTAATTTTTCCCTTTTACTTTTCCTTATTGTTCTGATGATATAATAAAGTTCTATATAAGCTTTATTCCTCATTTTTCTTTCATTTAATATATATATATATATATATATATATATAGAGAGAGAGAGATCAAAGTTATATCATATATAGGGCTATGACAACAGCATATTCTTTTCATTATTTTGACCCTCGAGTATATATTAAACACATACAGTTTGACACAATTAATCAACCGAGGATCACATCACTCTACATAAAAACATATGATATCAATGGATATATATATCTGAGAATATCTACATAAAATGGATATATATATATATCTGAGAATCCAAACAAGGAAAAGAATATGCTGTTGTCATAGCCCTAATCATATACTATGATGTAATGTCAATTTCAAAGCATAGAAAAGCTAACACATTTCTAGTAGAATTCCAAACATACTTAAACAAATTCAGACGGTAAACAAAAACTTCAACCATCAAATATTATTGTCAAATGAAAACTATATACAATTTAAAAAAAAAACTTTAAAACGATACAAAAAAAAATGGCAAAATGGAATTGACACTGTTCCAAAAAATATTTCAATTTCACAGAAAACTTACATTCGAATATTCAGAAAATTTTCCTCGCTCACCGAGTAGATTTTAAGAAGTCAATACAAAATTCAGCTGGGATAATTGAGGAAATAGATCTAACTATGACTCCTCCCCCCAAAAAGAAGAGATAATACCTTGGAAGAATGTATTATGACGAATGAAAATAAACTACACTACACTTCAAAGTAGCAACACCAACGATACACAGAAAAAAACTATCACTTCACGGTTATTAAATGTTTCAAAATCTTTCTGAAATAAAGAATATAAAAAATATCAAATTTGTCTTGTTAATAGTATATATATGTATATATATATTAGCAAAAGTACCCGCCGTTGACTGGGTTCAAAAACAGCCTACAGAAAATGGACTCTGATTTATGAAAGTATGATAGGTTATGAAAAGGAAGGGTTGTAAAGAGATAGCTTTGAATTTGGGGATATCAAAACCAAAGCAAAATATGATGAAAGTAAAAATAAAATAGATAAACCCCATAATTTACTATACCATACCTGTTCACACTGAAACACTTATCACAATATTCTGTGGATCTATATTAAAAAACCTTGTTAAACTTTGTGACATATTTCCATTTTATGGAGGTCAGGCGCGAACGAACACCCCATAATTTTATTATACCATATTTCTTTAAACTGAATCATAATTATATTCTGTGGATCTATATTAAAAAAAGCCTTCTTAAACTTTTTAACATATTTCCATTCTTTGGAGGCCAGATGCGAACGCAGACCCCACAATTTTATTATACCATCGCTATTTAAGTTAAAACATACTTATCAAAGTATTCTTATATACATCTATATCAAAAACACTTGTAAACGTTTTTTTCTTTTTAATTTTTAAATTTTTTATTTGCATACTTTCTGGACCAGGCGCGAATGCAGACCCCCACAATTTTAATGAACCACCGTTCTGCCAGATCAAACATACCCATTCCTGTGTCTCGATACATCTTCTATCATTATATGTAATCAGTTTTTTAAAGTAGTCAACCATATAGGAGCCTATTCGTGACCAGACACACACACAGACATTCAGCTTTATATATATATATATATATATATATATATTGAAATGATGATAACTTCTATATTGGTTTATATGATAACTATTTTGATCATTAAGATAGCAACATTTCACATTTTCTCTCTAGCCTAGAAACTTCCTCCACAAAGAAGCCAGCTTAACCCAACCACAGTGAATGCAGTAATCACGTATATGTTGAATGGTATCTGCCAAACTCATGACATAAGTGTGCAAAAATTGTTTTGAAACTACATAATTTTCATATTTATTAAACTTTACAAATATATTTTTTAAACGTATTGAAGTTTAGACATTATAAAAAAGTTTTTTTTTTTTTCTTCTCGCTGGATTATATTGAAACTTGGTATTGCTAAACTACATCTGATTTTGGGGGAAAAATACTTTTATCAGGCATTTTTACAACACATTTTCTATTGTTTCTTTTCGATGTTTTTTACAAAAGTTACGCACTATCTGACCTTATCGATGATCCAGTTAATACCATGCAAGTTCTAGATGAAATGGAGGCCGAAGAAGCCGATTCATAATTGGTAAAAATGTTCTTTCCTTTCGATTACAGATAAGCATTGCACAAGTTTGAGCCGAGTTTTGAGCGGATATCTTGTTGCAAGATAACATTTTGGCCAATAATGTTATACCATCCACATGGAATTGCATTTTATAATGGTTACTTATCTGCCACACATCCGTTCAGCAGGTATTTTTTTTTTATGTAAACAATAGTTTCGGCTAATTTATATTTTTCATTTTTATGCTATTTCTTTTTACAGATACTTACTAAAAATGTTTATCTTCTGAAAGAAACAATGCTTCGTTGTCAACCATTTGAACCATTAAGTGTTCTTGCTCATCTGAAGTAATGAAATATGCAGGTTTGTTTCTTTTATATGGCAGGGACTCATGCAATAGTTAAGTTTTTCTTTGGTTTAGGAGCAAAACCGAATCACAATTATGCCTGACTTTCAAGTTTAAACTTTTATTTAAACCAGAATTATTGTCTGTTCAATGGGTGAACTTTTATAATACACCAGTAGATGTATCCGGCGTTGGCCAGTATTGAATGCAATGTTAAATTCCTTAAAAAAAAATAAATGAAGTAATAAAAACAAAAAAAAAACAGACATGTCCATGCAAGTATTGTTTTTTTCTAAACATTTCACTTCTTATAAATTAAAAAAAAATAATCTGGCGGAGATCGAAACCTAAAGACAGTGAGTCAAGTACGATAACCATTAGGCCAGCTTCAGAGGATCTTTAAAGTGTTTTCAACACAAGGAAGTTTTTATGTGAACGATTCACGCATGAACATTTGTGAAACAGTTAACAAACAGATAAAAATCTAATGACACCCTTAAATACCAATTTTTCAATTTTGACCCCTTAGCAGCCCGTTTTTCTGGATGAAAACCGCTTAAAAAATTTTCCATACGTCTGAACACCCTATATACCAAATTTCAAATCTGTAGATCAAAAACGCGTTGAGTATATAAGTTGAGTATTATCACACGTTCTCACTTTTATAGATAGATTAGTAACAAATTAAAATAGTTCTCATATCTTTACTAGTTTTTTTTTTTTAAAGTCATTTAAATAGCTTTAAAGTTTAAAGCTCTAAAAATTAATTTTAAGTCAAGACATGTCAGCTATTTTTAATCTATTATTAATGGTTCTATAAAAAATGCCTGATATGTTGGTCCGCTCGTATTTCCAAATGCTGAATAGAAAATTCGATATTAAAAGTATTTTTATCGTTCTTTTGTACTCCTGAACTTCCTAAAAGAAAAACAGTAAACCTTGTTGTATAAAAGATATATATATGTTTAATAATTAGATTTTGTTTAAAATAATCCTATTTAAATATTTTTTTTGTTTTTCGATGTTTAATTCTTGCAAGTCTAATATATTCTACTTTGTGAAATTTAGAAAAAAAAAAAATTGTTTAAAATTCTTTTTTGTGTAATTCATTCCTTCAATTCATTCATACACAATTTTTCCTCAGGAATGTACTATTTTAGTCACAATTATTGTATTTTTACGTATGGCATAAGTACGTTGACACACCGGTTCCCACTGAATCACCGAAGTTAAGCAACGTTAAACCTGCCCCATACTAAATGAGTGAACATTTGGGAATTCCAGGTGCTGTATGTGCTCTCCGCTTATCTCGGCATTGTTTCCAGTCGTCCTGGACTTCTCCTTGCCACTGAACTCAAACAGTGTCGATTCAGGAGAGGTGTGGTGCAAATTGCGCAACCCTTGCCTCACAATTACACCTATAGTTGTCCCTACAGGGGGTATCCTTTGTCTTGTGAGACTGAATGAATGCATCGATTGTATTTTTATCATTATTGTATTCAATAAGACTGTTCTATCCTAAAATAATGTATCAAGATTTCTTGCTTTATTCAAAATTTTCGAAATAGTTTTATTAATTGGTTTGTTTGATCAAAGTCCTTACTTTTAAGTCTTTCATTACTTTTCAGTATGACCAAACCAACAGAGTCTCCTGCTTTGCACACATCTTCTGTATACCATACAGGTTTAATCATCCTCTGGACTCATCAACTCTGAGTCCATCTTTAAGATTTAGATTATACACCTATTGTATTATTCTCAAGTCATACAACACATATCCTCAACCCTCATTTTCATACATCATTACACTGTAAACACATGCTTGATAGATTTTTTTTCCTTAGTCGATGGTGGTAGTGCTCTGCTAGTTAGCAATGACAGAAGTTCCCTAAATTTATTTCAGCCACTCCTAACTCTTGCTATCACACTAGCACTAGCTGCTCCCTATGTTCCGATGGTATCGCCAAGGTGACAAAACCAAATATACTTTCTCCATATCCGAGTTCTCATCCCTCTCCATTGTCTTATACTGCTTGCATATAAACTGGTTATCATGTCTCAACCTTCTGGTAATTCCACTGTATCTCTTGTGTATCCGATACTTGCAACGATCACAAAAGATTGAATTGTTCCCGACTCTTTCCAGCACTTTTTGTTATTTCTATGGAAGCTGCTCGACTGAACTCCAATCTTTCATTTCTCCTTCTGTAACATAGTGCATATAAGCGCGTGGAAAAATAGCAGCAGCAGCTGAAGAATAGCTGGTTTGCGAAGAGATTAGCAGCAGCAGTAGCCGAAAAGTGCACATATGCAAATTAGGAAGTGTGCATGAGAAAAGAAATGGAAAGAAAATGAGAATAAAATAGATCACATGCTTGGAGAGAAGGAAAGTTTGCATTGAAGAGAAAGGATGTGTAGAGACGCAGGCGAGAAATAGTTTGCTGTGCATGGTATGAGGACAGAGAGAAGCAAAGGGCACATCAAAGAAAATGGACGTGTAAAGTTGAGGACAAGAATGGACTGGCTGTTACCAACATGTGGTCGGAGGATATATATGTATATTAATGCTTTTACTTATTACTTGTATATATTATCTATTGTTTATAATTAATGGTTCCCATATCGTATTAAATTCTATATTAGGATGATGAATCCAAATAATATGAAAAACCAATCTTCATCTCAAAACTTCAGAAACGTCACAACATGTCTTGTATTTTTATTTTGCTGAAGATGTGATTCCTCTACTTCATTGAATGTAGTAATGCCCTTGAAATTTGTGCCATTCGAGGCCATCCTTATAATGGTCTTCATGGTTTCATTACTGAAAGGAACTCGCTTCAAGGTGTAACAGAGCTCGGAGACACATATGGCAGTTTTATGCAAATGACAGAATCTTGTACAAGGTGACGTCACAGCAAGGAAGAAGGAAAAAGATTATAAAAAGATCATGTGTACAGACTGATTATCAGGTTAGAGAGAGGACAGAAGTAGACATGTTGTATACCTGGGCCGAGAGTGATAGGTTATTTTGGAAAGTACCTGAAAATAAATGTCAGCTGTTACAACGGAAAAAAGTGAGTCGAGTTATTCTCTGTCTTCATGTTTATATGTGTGCAAACGTGTAACGTTACAAAGGCTATCTTTATAACAGACCAAGACGTCTAACATTTTGCAATCTTTTACTGGAAACAAGATTTCTAGTCAGTAAACGGATACTTTTTTTTAGTTGCTAATACTCTTTTAATCTATTCTCTGATAGTTTTCGATATTTTGTAAATTTGTTACATAATCTTTTTAATGGTTTTATTTTTAGATTGATATCCTTATTTAAGAAATACCATTTTTCTTATTTATTTGCGGACTGTTATCATCTTTGTAGTTGTTTCACCACGTTTTGGCCAACTCATCTTCTTGCCTTCTTCATCTTTATGGACATGAGGATAACAGTCCGCAAATGAATCAATAAATATACAAATTACTCATCTCAAAGGATTCCAAAAAAAAAATTATATATAATACCATTTTTCCTGTTTATTCTTTTTTTTTTGTTATGAATTTTTTGTTATAAATATCGATAATTAGTTGGCATTGTTCATCTGATTTTTACAAAATATATAAAATGAACTAGTGAATTTGGCTTTAAAAATTCAAACCATATGAATTATATTTTAATGTTTTTTTGTATTATGATTTTTTTTTTTTACTATGGCCAGGGTTGTATGGACAAATTTAATTTTAGTTGACCATTGAAAATAAACATACATTGTAAAAAATTTTCTGTATTTTTTTTATTAAATACAGTATAACCCAGAGATACGACATTAAAAGGTAATAACAAAATACAGTACAGTATATATTACATATTTATTCAAGTAAATAACACCGTAAGGCGGTGTAAATTTCTGTAATTAGGGACCGAAAGAACATTGTATTCCACATTGTAACCTGAAACCTAGAACCACCGTATCCCGGGGTTCTACTGTAAGTGTAATTCTAAATATACACTGAATTTTATGTTGAGACTTGAAGGTATGAACATTCGAATTTCTTCGGATAGTTTTTAAGCATCCTTTGTCAAAAAAGCATATATTGTTCTATTAAACCTTTTACTGTTTAAATAATTTGACCTGGCTCGTTTTATTTCTAAAAAAAAATAATGGTTAAGATAACAATTTTAACTTACTAAAGAGTTTTGGAAGATTGTTGGTGAAAGAAGCACAATTGGCTAAAGATGAGCGTTTTATTATTTCTAGTCACCACTTATATATAAAATCACTCACAAATGCGACTGTTTCACTCGCAATGTAAAGCCCTGGTGGCAAAAAAATAGTCAAAAAATTCAATTTTGATTTATTACAGTATATTCACAAACGTATAATTCAAATCTAATTCAACAGAACCTCGTACATTCATTCTTTTTGCAGACTGTTATCCTCATCTTCATAGTTGTTGTTTCACATGGTTTCAGCCAAATCATCCTCTGGCCTTCTTCAGGTGATTAGCCATGACGGGATAGGAATGCCGAGTCTTGTAATTTATCCCCAATAATTATTACCTCACCATGTAAAAATAATGCTATTCCGTACAGACCTGACAATGGAAGACCAAACAAAAATTGGATTTATGAGACCATGAAATCCAACCTTTATCCCCCTTCGGGGTCCGTGGCACAGTAGATAGACGTTGAATTTCTACGGTTCCAGGTAAGCATTCTGAAGATAGTGATTTCAATCCTACCCAAGCACGCCAGAGGATGAGTTGGCCAAAATATGATGAGACAACAACAACTACGAAGGTGAAGATGAAGATAAATTCACAAATTATGAAGCATCATCTAAAATGGATCCCAAACAAATATAAAATAGAACCTCAGCTGAAGTAAACTTGCTAGGTTACAATTCCCTTTCAGAATTTTCTCCAAGCAATGACGGTGAAGTGTTAGCAACAAAAAAGATCTCTGTTGACTGATTGGAAACGTTGCCTTCAGTCAAAGATCCCAAATGTTAGTGATGGCCTTGGTCTCATTCAATTTGGCAAAAAGAATTCAGTTTTTTTGCCGTGTTATTTTTATTCACTTTTGATACGCCCACAAGTGTGGCTGCTTTACAGCAATCTAGAAATATTGGATTTTTCGATGATAAATGATCAATTTAAAGCGATTTCTTCAGCTTTTGTTTATTTGAAATTAAACTGAAATAAATTACTTAATTTGTTTTATTGTACTGCATTAACACTTAAACAAAGGAGTATTTTTATGTGCATATGTATATTAGTGGCCTGGCAAGGCCACAGGGGAGGCAAACGAAGCAGCAAAACTGAAGCTGTCTGCCAGGACACTATATATATATATATATATATATATATATATATATATATATATATACACACACACAAATGTGGGAAAATTTGGGCATATTTCATTGGTTTGAAAATATAGGTTCTTTGTTACTAATTGTCATAAATTTTTAACCAGAGAATAGTATTACAATCTTTAAAAAAAACCTGCAAATTTTCATGTAGTTTCGTCCCATAGAACCAAAGATATGAGCATTTCAAGATTTAAATTTAATTTGGCTATTAGTGTATGTGTGTATATATATATATTAGTGTCCTGGCAGACAAAAAGTTTTTTAATTTTTTTTCATAATATTATTTTGTATTCCTGCACGTCACCAATTGAAAACGAATAAAGAAAAGTTATAAGCTTTTATACTTTTCGTATTCTTTTTTATTCATATATATATATATATATATATATATATATATATATATATATACATATATACACACCACTTTTTTGGCAATTTTATAAGTTCCAAATCTCAGCGATTATTGATCAGAAATTAACAAATGAAGGTTCGTTGGAAAGGTAATGACCTGATTTGTGTAGTGGGCTATGTGACATTTGCCCTTAGGGTGGCACATTAAGGGGATCATCCATCATCCAGAGCCTATTTTTGACACTTTTTTACAGCCATAATATGTTTCAATCAGTCATTTGTTTTCCTAGTTTTGCATATGAATTACAAAATATCTGATATTAAATTCATCGTTCAGAATTAATAACATTTTCTCAGCATAATCCGAAAGATCTATGATCATAACTCCTGCACCTTTGTCAGAATTTGATTTTAACGGTTTTAAAATGCGTTTTTATTCCAAACTGTCACTATGGTCAATAGGAGCGTTACTATATCAGTGTGCCAAGTCAACTAAACTGGATTTAATTCTAGAAATATTATCAAGTAAACAGGGATATGATGTATAATTTGAGAAAACAAAACCTTGAACGAAGCGAAGTTCTCTCTTTATTTATAATAATAAAGGGAACACAAAAATCTAAACCCTTTGATGTAGGGTCACTAATCTAAACACTAAATTCCAATGAAACAGATATATTGACAAATTATACAACTGACCAAACCAGTTGTGCAGGAAGACACATGGACACACCAAATTGTGAGGTTTATTGTCACTCAGTTTCCTTAGAAAACCAAACACTTATAAATAAGCATTTAATAATAATAATAATAATAAAGATATACTCATTCAAGCAAGAAGACCAGACGTCATAATAATTCACAAGAAGGAAAGAAACTGCCAAATTGTAGATTTTGCCGCCCCAGCAGACCACAGGGTGAAGATCAAAGACAGAAAAATGAAACAAATATGCAGAACTCGTTAGAGAATTTAAATGAGTATGGAGCCTAAAGAAAACGAATATAATAATTGTAGGAGCACTAGGAATAGTCTAAAAAAAACTTGGATAAAAAGACCGAGAGAAATTGGAATCGATGGGAAGACTGACACCATGCAATGAACAGTAATGCTAAAAATAGCTGTAATCTTAAGGAAATCCCTCGATTGCAGCAACTAACCTATATGAGCGAGAAATGCAAATCGGACATATAGAAAGTGAAACAGAAGTGAAACAAAATAATGCATCCAAGAGAATTGGAACCACAAAATTGTAAATTGCTAATCCGCTCTCCTCTTCCTCAAAAAAAAAAATGGAATCAGCAGAACTGGCATGGCACCAAATAGTTGAAGAGTCAAGGAGGATGGACAGACCAAGAAGAGGACACACTAACTAGCCATCCATTGGATGAGTGCAAAGAGGACAGGGACATTTGGATGACTTAGTGTCACCCAAATTCCAGTGAAGCTGCCGAGAAATCAATGGTAAACAGCTGTTGCGATAACGTGAATTCATTTGCAAAAGTTATTGAAAGAGGTAGAGATTACTGGAAATCTGAGGGCACATGTTGTCACTTAGACTCCAGGAAACCCACAGGTTGTTCTGAGAAATGTTTCATGATAGCCTGTGTGAGAACTCTTTGTGAGCAATAATGATAATGCCCATCTAAATGATGATAATAATAATGGCCATCTAAATGATGACAATAATAATGCCCATCTAAATGATGATAACAATGCCCATCTAAATAAAAATAATGCCCATCTAAATGATGGTAATAATAATAATGCCCATCTAAATGATGGTAATAATAATAATGCCCATCTAAATGATGACAATAATAATGCCCATCTAAATAATAATAATGCCCATCTAAATAGAGATAGGAAACACTGATTTAAAAATGTTTCTCCTTTATAGTTATGTCTACTCATGAGAAAGATTTCCCGAGTCAATCCCATAGAAAAACTTAGACTGTCTAAGACAGTTCGCGTTTGTATTCAACCATATTCTGGTAACTTTTGATGGCGCTGAAGCCATGTGTACCAATGCTTGTCTTTTTATTGGATTATACCAATGATATGGCGGGTGGAGTGGGGAATTACTGTGTGGTGGGTAACAGTCTATCCCCAGGCTTTGTGCACCAGAGAATGAATTATCATCCCGTGTACAAAATCCATGGCTGCCTCAGACTCACAAAACGATAACGAGTGCAGTGTGTGGAACTTCCACCGTTAAGGAAAATAGTCTGGAATTTTTTCTTGTGTTTAATCTTATTAGTTTTATTTATTTAGATGTAAATTTTCTACATAAAGTATTGTGTGTGATGTGATTTTTTTTAACATCCTTTAACTGGTTAGATATGTTATCTTTGTTTAGGAAGTTGGACTCTGGTGGGTTAGAACACTGAAAGATTTTTTTCTTATAGAATAGGAAAACCCTAAAGGGTAGGTGAATGTATATACTGCTAAGAAAGATAGGAACTACAAATTCCTCCAAATATTAGTGAATTAAGAATCTGTCTTCAATTAAGAATGAATTTTTATGCGGTGCCTTCAATAAGTTTCCAGACTTTCTACACATGGGCACTTTCATTGATAATATACACATGAAACTCTAGTCCCCTTCAAAGTAATCTCCTTCGGCTGCAATTTATTTGTTGTACCGTTCCATCAACTTCTGGAAGGCTCCATGGAACCCCTTTTGTGTGAGCATGTCAATGACCCTCGTCACAGCCTCTTCCATCTCCTCAATTATCTCATAATAGCCTCTAAATTTTTCTCGAGTTTAGGAAATGACCAAAAGTCACAGGGAGCAAGGTTTGGACAATAGGGAGGATGAGAAACTGTTTTGATTCCCATCTTGGTCATGACAGCGGCTTTCTTTCTGATCTTCTCTGAGCACCTTTCGGATAAACTTTGCACAAATTTTCCGCATCTTCAGTACCTCATGAATAATTGTGTGACAGTTCCCACACTGACATCAAACTGTGCACTTATTGTCTTTATAGAAACACTACAATCCTTATCCAGGAAATTCTTTATTTGGCCAATCAACTCTGGTGTTCTGACTTCCTTACTCCTCCCACATCTCATCATCCCTCACTGACTCCCTGCCTTTCATGAATCTCTTGTGCCACTCAAAATCTGATGCTCGATTCATGCAAAATGGCCCAAAAGCAGTCTGTAGCATTCTTTACGTTTCTGTGGCATTTTTCCCCAGTTTAAAATAGAATTTTATTGCATAGCATTCTTTTAAAGTGTCCCACGTCCAGATTTCAGTTTTGAAATTCGCCAGTTGTGACAATCAGGCTTTAGTAGGGTATATTCCAATTCATGCTGTAGTTGTTCATTTGAATCTGAAATCATAAAAATTGCTCAGTCATCTCATAAGATGTATAGTAATAACATACTGATTTTCCAAAGTCTATGACAATTTTAACTGCATGTACAAAAAAGCCTGGAAACTTATTTAAGGCATTTGTAGTTTTTAATTTTTTCTTATGTTTAATCTTATTAGTTTTATGAATTTTGATGTAAATTCTCTTAGAAAATTTTGTCTTTTTATAAATTCAAATGTTGATATAAATAACTGATTGAACGGTTCCTCCGTTTAAAATAAATACAAGTAAAAAAAAAAAAATAAATAAATATTATCCATTTTTTTTTTTTTTTTTTTTTTTGTTAAGCTAATCTTTTGATATATATGTATGTGGACATACTGGTTCTCATTAAATCACCAAAGTTAAGCAATGTTGAGCCTGGTCAGTAACAGATAGGTGATCATTTGAAAATACCAGGGTATCAGCACTTCCCTGCAAAAAGTTCAAAACATGACGTTGTCGTCCCCCCCCCCGCCCTAACTGGGATATCCATGTGGCAGATGATCGCGCGTTAATTTAATATTCCCTAGAAACTTCCTCCTTCAGGGAATAAAAAAAAAATGCATCTAAGTTATTTTCATGTAATCTACTGACAAGAATAAATTTTCAAAGCTTTTTTTTCACTGTTTACATGATTCAGTCAGTATAAATCTAACCTGTCTTTTTAAATGTATGTATGTATGAGGCGACGGATTTTTACGAGATCAGTATCATTTTGAAGCTCAACCCTTGGATGATAAATATCGAAAAATTGGCTAAAAACATTAATTCCTTCACCCTCAACTGGGCACTTTTCTACAAGGAGGGGTAAATTTTTTTGCTGACATTTTTGCAAGTCATTCAAACTTCGCGTCAACCGACATCGCATAAGACATTATTTCGACCACCTGTGATGTCACAATCACGGTGACCGCATTGGCAAGACCGTTTGTTTTTTGTTTTGTTTTTTTGTCACCTCCTTTTCCTTTGGCACGTTACGGGTTCGAGCCTGTTTACTACTCCTAATTCTTTTTTTTTTTTTTTTTTTTTGCTCAAACAACACCCTTACACACACCTTTCCTTTTTGCCTTCGCATCACAGATTCGAGCCTGCCTACCTACTACACAATTTGTCTTTTTTTTTGTTTTTGTTCTCAACACACACCTACAAATACTCTGGCAAATGTCACATGGCCTACTACACAATTCCGACACAATTTCCAATGAGCCTTCATTTGTTAAATTCAGATCAATAGTCACTGAGATTTGGAACTTATAAAATTGTCAAAAAAGGTGGTATATCTGTACACACACACACACACACACACACACACACACACACACACACACACACACACACACACACACACACACACACACACATATCTATACTTGTAGCCAAATTAAATATTGAAAATGCTCATATTTTTGGTTGTATGGGACAGAACTACATGAAAATTTGCAGGCTTTTAGAAGATTATAATACTATTCTATTGTTAAAATTTTATGACAATTGGTAAAAAGAACCCATGTTTTCAAATCAATAAGATATGTCCATATTTGCCTACTGGTACATATCGTGTCCTGGCAAACAGCTTCAGTCTTGCTGCTTCAGTTATCTCCCCCTGTGTCTTTGCCTAGCCACTAATATGTACGCACACACAGACTTAGAAGTTGAAAACTATGAAAAGTTTTTAAAAAAAAATGTTTCGAGTCCTTCGTTAGAAAATGATTATGTCAGTAAATCATTTAATTTTCTGTAGTCGCTGAATTAATTTGTTTTCTTGAACTCACAATGGTCCTAAGTTTTCAGGGATCATCAGTTGTTTACCATAAAATACTTATATAGATATATATATATATATTACATACAGCGGCACTAAAAAGATAGTCTACATTTGTCATTTTTTGAAAAATGCAAATTTAAGCTAAATTGAATGTAACTGTTTAAACAACCTATACCTCATTTGATTTGCATTTTATTCTTCTATAATTTTACCTGTTCATATTTGACTTTAAATTGAAAGATTCTAATGTACACATCAATTTTAAAAATGAACTTCAAATCAAGAAGGCAAAATGAAATTCCGCACAATGGAAAGTTATTTAAATATAACTTTAGAACATTAATGCAACACAAATACAACAGGAACACAATGTACTAGTTAATATTTAGTAGCATAGCCTTCTGTAATCTTTTGGGCATTCTTTGAATTAATCTGCGGCAATATTCTGGTGACAGGGCATCCACTTCTCTTTAATTTTTGTCCAAAGTTCTTCCAGATTTTAAATTTTATCATTGTTATTGCTTGATGTAATGCCATACGTTTTCCATAGGATTGAGGTCTAGAGACTGTGCAACCCAATCTAAACACAGGATATCATGCTCTTCAAGGAACCTCTTGACATTGCCAGCTGTGTGAATGGGAACATTATCCTGCATGAAGATGAGATTATCATCCAAATTCCGACCAAAGTAGGGTAGAAAATGCTCAGTCAACATATTAATATAATTGGTCGAATTAATTCGACCTTGCAAGCGAACTATAGACTGTGGACCATTGACACTAATAACGCCTCACACCAAAACTGAACCTACACTACCTTGCAGTGTTGAAACAGTGCATCTAGGATTAAATTTTCTGTCCTTCCTTTAATGGAAGTACTACCTACCGTCACTGCCTAGCTTATTGAACTTTCTTTCATTGCTAAAAATCGCTTTCGACCAATATGGAGGGTCATGATCTTCATTGCATCTGATGAAGTCCAGGCGGCGCTTTCTGTTCTTTACAGAAATCATGGCTTGCATCTTACAACACAGCCTCACAAATAATTTCTTCAATCTGTTCTTAACTGTAGAGAGCATTTTTTAACCAGATTATACTGTTGTTGGATTTGAGAAGCTGTTTGAAATCTGTTCATAAGGCTGCAGATCTTGATAGCATTGTCTTCTCTGTAAGAAGTAACTCTAAGATGATCAGATTTAGGGGCACCATAAACACAGCCGGTGTTTTAGTGCTTTTTTTTTTTTTTTTTTGCACAGTCATTCGTACTGCAGCCGATTTCTCGATTGGATAAACCAGAAATGTTGAGATTAATGAGCTTCTGACGATCACTAAGAGAAAGTCAAGGCATATGGACTAAATGTTACGTTGTATAACCTGGAACAACAACAATTACGATTAGAAATGCTTTGTTGCTTAAAAAATGGATATTTTAAACTATTTTTAAGCTCATTTGTTGCTGCGGAGTTTCTTTTTGCCTTCTCGATTTTAAGTTTATTTTTTAAATTGACGTGAACACTATAATATTTAAATTAAAAGTCGAATATAAACGGGTAAAATTATAGTTAAAGCAAAGGAGTTATAGATTATTTAAACAGTTCCATTCAATTTAGCTTAAATTTGCGAGGTTTTTTAAAAAATGACAAGTGTGGACTTTCTTTTTAGAGCCACTGTATGTGGTTGACATTTTTAAATTTTGAATATAGACTTGTCATTTACTTGTTATATGCTCTGTAGTTACATCGAATTCCATAAATGAAAGGATTGGTATAAATAGAAGGTGAAATATAATTGAATAAACATGTTTCCACATAAATTATATAAGTTCAAGTCACTTTCAGATGAATATAAGGAGTTTACTGTTACTTTTGCTTAATCTTGTTAAGCTATTGTCTTTCAATCGTAGGTGTGTCCCTGATCTTCCTCTTTATGTTCTTGGAGTAAAATCAACGTTTTGGTCTTTTTTTTTCTCATCAAATCTTTCTTGGAGGTCATGTATTAAATCCACTTCTATTTCTGCTCATGAATAGTCATAATGTCCTCATCTGTTGCTTGTATATACTGTGTACTTTTAGTAATTTTTTGGTAATGTTTAAAAAATTAATTTAAAAAAAAAAAGTAACATTACCAGATATTTGGCATTTGCTTTAAGTAATTATTGAAAAAAGCATTCGTAAGTTATCTTTGTTAATGCAAAATAATATAGAAGATTATTACAGAAATGTTCACTCTGTAGAATCAAATTGATACTTACCAATTCCTATATTCCATATGCAAATATTGTTTGAATGAAGCAATATTTGCATATGATTGATCATGGATTAGAAACCAATCAAAGCTCAAATAATCGACTTTCCCATCTTAACATAATACAACATTCCAACCTTTATAAAAACCAACTTTTCAGTATTCGTTTATAGCGGTATTTACTTCCTTCCCATAGCAAGATGATGTGACACAAGGTCAGGAAGGTGGGGAAAGTCAAGCCAGTGCTCCTAAAAAAGGAACACTCTAACCTTTTTAAAAATAATTTTGGGCAGCATCATCAACATTCTCCGATAGGGGCACCCCAGGAAGTAAGCAATAAATTTACTCCACCTAAAATACAGGACAAGACCTAGGAGAGTGAACCTCCTAGGACTACCTAGAACGATACAGCAGATAAAAGATTACCGAAATGACCTAGCTGGAGTGATTGCTGAAGTTGGAATCTTGTGACAAGTACAACTCAACACCGAATGAATGGCATGAATCGCTTTAGTTGAGACTCAACTGGTCATAAAGTTGAGCATTGATAACTCAATTCAATAGAGAATACAGAGAATTATCTTTTATTAGCAGAACCCGTGGAAACTTATTGAAGGCACCTTGTACATGTTTATTGTAAAAAAAACTTTGTTGTTGAAATATATACAAATTTAGTTCTAAAAATGGAAAATGAATAAAAACACATGTTTCTGTGTAGATCATATCTGATATGTAGGGCAACGCGTGTGGGTTTACATATTGACCATGAGATTTCTAAAGAATTCATTTTTTTTTTTTCATCTTTTGGCGTGTGACTGCACCTGCCGATAGCAGTTGTAAATGATGAAGCAATATTGCATCGCAGAAGCATTCATTGGAATGGTTCCTGACCAAACTATGGTAAGGTGAAAGTTAGCTCCAAGGTATCACTGATGCTATCATAGCCTTTGGGCAAAAGATATTTTTGAAAATAACAAAATAAAAAGAAGAAAATAATAATAAAAAAAAAAAGATAGCGATTGGAGTTTTAGTTGAATTCTCTTTGAATTATCTGCCGTCGGCGTTTTTTCTTGCAGGCACCTGCATTAGTTGGGCAAATGAAATCTGCCATATTTATCTGAATATCAGATGTGCTTAACTCTTTCTTTCCTCGAACTGATACACATCTGTTTAAAAATCTATTGAATCAAGGAGAAAGCATATGTATTGACAGTAGATTAATTTGTAAGTATATATCTGTCGACACTGAAAGTGCGTTTATTTATTTATTTTTTTTTTTTTCCATGTTTCATAATTGGTTCTTTTTATGCTCACAGCGTTTTAACCATTGTATTTTCTGGCTGTCTTCCGGTGTCTTTATCGTATCTGTGAATTTCGAACTGAATGAATTATTTAATCAACTATGCTCATGTTCTGCAGTCCATGCTTCGTAGATCTCTAGCATCAGTTATTCAATTTTTTTCGCAAGTTCTTTCACTAGGACTTGAACTCAAAACCTGTAGTTAGAATTCGTTATCGAATATCTTTCAACAAATATATTTATCCACTATCTGCATAGTAAGACAATCTAGGATTTGTTTTTTTCTGGAATTTACAAACCTAATATGTCTATATATTAATACGATAGCATGTGTGTTATTTTGTGTCACCCTTTCATCTTTTTTCTTCCGAGTGACTGTTGTTTAATTGTTATGACCTTCCATTTCTTGTAATTAATAATTTTACCAAATCTTCATAAGTTTTGGTTTCCGTTTCGATTATAACTGATGGCACTCAAGTCATTTATTTTTTTAATAATTTTACTAAGAATTCTTCATAAGTTTTGGTTTTTGTTTCAGTTTCGATTATAGTTGATGACACTGAAGTTATATATATTTATTTTTTGATTTCGGTTTCAATTCAAGTTGATGCACCCAAGTCATGGATATATTTTTGAAATCACAACTTTATAGGTCCTGGATATGACCTAAAACTATATCCGATGGTGAGGCCCCAGCTTGCGGGCCTTGGGGATTGGGGATTGTGGAGCCACCCTTTAATTGCCATTGCTTCCCGGTTCACTCTGACCCAGAGTGGTAGTACCTGTTAGGGTCCCAACTATGGGTTAAATAGAATCCGACTTAAAAAAAAAAACAAATATACTCCATTAAAAAAATCGTTCCTCAAAATCACTAGATTCGGCAAAAAAGGTTGATATGCCGTAAAACAAAACAACCAACCAACAACTTTATAATACATAAGTTTTTAACAAAAAAGCTACAATAATATCAGGACGTCTTTATTTACATTGAACATCCACAGAATGCCAACATCAATATATTACATATGAAAGAGTCCACTGTGGAATTTCAGCAGGTCCAACAAGTCTAATATAATTACTTTGCATCTTCTTTGCTTGTATTATAATTGGTTTTGAAACAATTGATTGAAATTGAGAATTGTAAAAATCGGAATTTTAGAGGTTATTGGAATCAAAAATATTTGTGCCTATTTTCCAATGCCCAAAGTGATTATTATCTTCATCTTTTAGTTGTTTCATGACGTTTCGGCCAACTATTTCTCTGGACTTCGTCAGGTGGTTACCACAACGGGATAGGAACTCAGAATCCCCTAACTACATTTCAAATTAGTTATTTTTATTATTGGTTTTATATTTGTGTTATGAGTGCTTACTTGTGTCATTATCAATGATTCCTTTCTGGCAATAACAATTGATGTTCACAGGAGTCTGAGTGAAAGTGGCAATAAATCTGTCTGTCTCTCCCTCTCTCCCTCTTTATCTTTTTCTCTC
This sequence comes from Euprymna scolopes, assembly GCF_053919585.1. NCBI lineage: Eukaryota > Metazoa > Mollusca > Cephalopoda > Sepiida > Sepiolidae > Euprymna > Euprymna scolopes. The sequence continues at coordinate 159,626,000 of NC_136488.1, forward strand.
TCACTCTCTTTCTATCTCTCTCTCTCTTTCTCTCTCACTCTCTTTCTATCTCTCTCTCTTTTCATAGGTAAAACCAAGGAAATAGGTTACAAAGCCAAAAAGATTAACACATGATCATAATTTGATTCAGTATTTCGCCTTCAGTAACGGCTTTATCAAGAATGAATACACCCTTCTAGCTGAATCCACTGTGAAAAATTTCCCCCACTCTATATCTGTGCCTAAATAAAAACGCGGATTCCATGAACAAAGCTTCTTTCTTAGAACTGCACGCCTGTGGAACTCTGTTCCGTCTGCCTGCTTCCCACCGGACTACAACTTGGATGTGTTCAAGTCCAACGTTAACAAATTCCTAATGAACCACCCCCTTAAGTAAACACTTCATCAAATCTCCACGCTAACGTAATGTACTTGCAATGACCCTTATCCCTGAGTGGCTTCCGGGCCTTGATAAGTGGTGATCACTGTGTAAAAAAAAAAAAATATGGCGAATGAAGAGTCTAACGACATTGGACTCCTTCCGATAATGGATTACCCAGGTTGTATCAACTTCTCTTTTCGTATAATTTTCTCCATATAACCACTCAAAAAACAATTTTCAATAATTGTGCTGAAAAACAAAATAGCGTCCATTCGCAACTGAACATTTTGCTAACTGCATTTCATTTCCTCTGATGATATGAGCCATTGTTGAAAATCCATGGATTAAGGAAATTAAAGTAACTTCTTCTATATATTCCTTTTGTCAAGCAATAAATTCTTAAATCGAATATGTCGCTATATGTTGTTTTTTCAAAATTTAAAATTTAACCACGAAACTTTATATATATATATTGAATGTCATGGCGAGAGTAAAAAGTTCAAAATACGAGGTAGCAAGATAAAAGAGTGTTACCATTAGTGAGAGGCTATATGCGTAGTGGGATTTTTCAATAGTTGAAAAATTCTGGAGTGAGTGATTTGCTAGTAATGTGGACAGAAGAAAGGAGGCTAATGATGATAGGAGAGTTTGGGTAGAGTAAGTTTTTTTTATATTAGCTTGGGTGCCCGGCATTGCCCAGGTGTTTGGAGGTGTATGTTGAGCAAAAAAAAATGTGGTAGTAGGCAAGCAGGCTTAAACCTGTACCACAAAGGAGGAAAACAACATGAAAAAAACGTGATGTCTTTGCCGTTGCATCCATCGCAAAACTGGAAGTGGTGAAGGTTCGAATTAAGGCTAGTCAATCGAAAAGAGGGGATGACTTTCGAAAATATCAGCGACAAAAGCAACCCCATCCAATTTTTTTTATATTTGTCGTCCGAAGGATTGAGCTTCAAAACAATACAATTTTCGACACATTCTGACGCGTCTGTCAAAAGTTTTAGGCATACATACATACATTTAAACAAACAGGTGAGATTTATATTACAGATTAGCATGCCTTCCAATATTTAAATTTATGCATTTTATGCATTTTATTATGAAGTCAAGATTTTACTTCAGATTTAAAAGCGGACACTTCCGGTTGTTATCATGGGTGTACTTGCTAAATCTTACTTTGAATAAATGTTATGGCTACAGTTGATATTAAGTAGAAATGAGTTAATCAGTAAATAGCATAAAGCTGCTTTTTTTTTTTTTTTTAAAGCTGAAGGGTTCAGAACATGAAAATGATGCCGTTTTACCATTTTCTAAATAAAAACACTTGCACCCAAAATGTCAATAGATAGTGAGTTGAAAGAAACAAACGGAAGATCAATACGTTTCTTTTGTCCAAAAGAACGATTGGCATTTTTCCCCCTCCATTTCTTCTTTTTTTCTCCCCTCCATTTCTCTTTATCACTGTTAGCCATGATTGACCTTGCTGATACAGTCTTTGAAACAATTACTGGCAAAAGTCAGTCAGTTGTGAAACTCTCTTTATGATAATGATCCCACTTTCCTTTCCTGCAGATAATGTTGAAGTACGTTAATCCTAATGGGATATTAGGCAATGGCTATTTTTATGAGTGACTAAATTTGATTGGTTATAAAAAAAAAAAAATATTTCACTCTTAATGATTTTTTTTTTTTTCATAATTTCTGTTTTCTTTTTAATCTTTTTTGTGGACTAAGAATGCAGATAAGAAGTTTGGTTTCATTCACACATAAACACACATATAATAAATGATAATAAATTGTACTTAGCTTAACACGTTACTGCAGTTTTATGAGTGACTAAATTTGATTGGTTAAAAAAACACACATATAGTATAACTAGCAGGGTAGGGGATCCAGACTTTGCCCGGTCGTAAAATACGCTTAAATATGATATTTTAATTTGTCCAGATTTCATCTATATTATTATAGAGTTGTGATTTCAAAAGTAAAAACAAAGTATTTTGGTACCATCAGCTAGAATCGAAATCGAAAGCAAAACTGTAGCATTCAAAGCTGGTGACGTTACCACTGTACCAACGTGATATGCATATATGGACTAATAAAAAATTAAAATATAAACTAAGATGAATGACGATTTTTTTCAATTTTGATCTCTTTTTGACCCCTTAAAAATTTTAACTGGCTAAAGACCCATAAAAGAACGGCCCATAAAAAATCCAATCATTTGAGATACTTAGCGCCGCTCTGTGACTTTTAGTTTCGGAAGAAATAGTTTGAAAATATGGAGACAGACAGACATAGTGCCTTTTATATATTAAATTATTATTACTATCCTCTTATTTATTAAGGTGCACGATTCCTTGTATAAAGGAATTAATAGATTTGATTGAAGAATGTGCGTTTTCACCGATTTCAATGACAATAAAAGTATTGTATATGTGGAACATTCGTTGATCCTCATTCAATCCCAGGCAACTTCGGGTCTCCCTGCTAGTCAATCTCTAAAATAAGGTTTGCAGTGGTAAGTAACAGCTACTATTTGGGACCAGATTTGCAGGGCTACAATTTATGGAGTTGGACAGTGAGATGTTTGTTCATATTACACTTTAATTTCTGCATGTCAGCACAGTTGGGGAAACAGGGGCCTGGGAGGGAATTCCAAAGTGCAGCGGTCCAAAGGAAAATGATTTTTGAGTAGAAGGCTTTATAGCATCTAGGAATCTCTATAGTTTAGGGATGGGATTTTGCTGTTTGTCAAGGGTAATGTCGTTGGAGGGGTACTAGTGCTCAGAGTTCGTCAGTGCACTTGCCATTGAAATACTTGTAAAACAGGCACAAGGATGCCACGTTTCAGTGATTGGACAGGGGTTGGAATTTAGTTGATAATTCGGGACGTATTAGGTTGGTGATGACTCTTCTATTTTTTTCCTTTTTTTTTTTTTTTTTTTTTTTTTTTTGTTAACACTGCCGAGGAGCGAAATACTAATGGTAGATGCACCAGCCCAGATATGGTAACAATACTCCATGCATTGGTGAACCGTGGCCTTGTAAAGATACAGGATACTCTCAGGTATGAATAGTCTTCTAGCACGGTAAGAAAGAACTTACCTTCCTCGTAGCAGCCCTGACAATTGCCTCAATGAATTTGTTTCAATTCATGTTATTTGTGAATGTCAACTTTAGGGACTTTAGGGAAGTACTTACAGGCAGTGTATCATTAGCCATGGCAATTAGTGGTTGAGAAGGTTTCTTGTAATTATTAAAGGAAATGTTTACTCTTGGTAGCATTGAACATAACCAGCCAGTTACAACTTCATTCCACTACAGACTGGAGGTCTTTCTCTAGAGTTTTAGAAATTTCCTTAGACATGTGTTCATTCGTTTTATCCTCGTATCATCAGTAAATATCCCCATATAAGAGAAAATTTTATCAGGTAGGTTATTTATGAATATCAGGAATAATAAAGGTCCAAGGATCAACTCCTGAGGTACTCCTGAATTTATTTCATGCTGTTTTACTGCTTCAGCTACTGACAAGTAGCTAGTCACATAGTCAACAGGCTGTTAATCACAGCATCCTATCTTCATTATATTTGGTTTAATGTCTGTTTTATATGCTTCCATTTGTTGGACAGACATTAATTCTTCCAGACTTGCCTCCCACTGAGTTTCTTGGACACATCACTGGGAAAGACTCAACAATCTCATCAGACCATTCCATGCAAGCTACCAACATTTTAAAACCTGAATTGTAGCCAATTTTCTTTGGAAGTCGATTCCTTTACCTTTTACTGCCAGAATTTTTTTCAAGCAATTAATAAATTTTTTAATCGTGAATTTATGTTCTTAACTCAAGAGAAGGGGACAAAAGAAAAAAAAAATCACCAAAATGTTGAACCATGCATAGACCTGTATTTTGAAGACCAGTTGGGCTGACAAGCCATAAGAGTAAGAAATATTTCCTATACAGGTGTTTTTTTGAAAAGCGCCATGAAAGTACAGTTTGGCGGTAAAAGGTTAATTGAAGCTAGATTTGTTTTCATTTTTACTGGGTTGACACCAAGTTTGTGAGGTGATGCCGACTTATATTTTTATCAGAACATCATTTGTAGATAACTGCCTACCACGATGTTACTTACATATATTAATAATTCTTATTAAATAATTATTTAACATTATTAATTATTTAATACTGATTATTTAAGTTTTCTACATACAAATGTACTTAACTCGGATTGTCTAAAAACGAAACATTATACAGACTTTTTTGCTAATGTACATACATTATTTGTTACATTTCTATAAAGTAAAAAAAAAAAGTTTATTAATTTCCTTGTACACTCAACTATAAAACAAAAATTTGATAAAATATGTCGTATTGGTAACAAAAGTATGTCGGCCATTTATTTGAACATTTCCTCTGCATCAAGTTTGTTACATCTTTTTCCGAGATTGTTGTGTTCAGCTGCAATGTTTCCTCTGCCAATAAATTGGTTGATTCATTGAATTTCTCAGCCATTAAAAAAAAATGGTGCTTTTCTCAATTCATCTGACTCCACTCTCTTGCTTTTCAAGATGCAGGTGTTAACAAAACCAAATGGAATTCCAGTTGTGTGTTGTGGTTCTAAAGTTTTGTGTCGTTCTGTTTGTAAAAGTTGAAGCATACGCATTACACAGCTTTTTCGTTTCAATTGTGTTTACCTGTCCTGTTTTAACTTTACTGAAGGAGTTTTGCACTTAAAACCTGGCTTGTCTCAGCTTTTATATTCTTTGTGTATCTTAGATTGACTTTGACATATATACTTTAAGTAAAGCCCAATAAAAAAAAATACTTCTCTTACGATGTAGCTAGGTGTGTGTGTGTGTGTGTGTGTGTGTGTGTGTGTGTGTGTGTGTGCTAGCTGTACCTACCTGACATTGGCCAGAATACAGTAAAATCATTTTAGTTTTCAATTTTCATTGGCTTGCACATTTTTATAAACGTTTTTTTAATTTTTTATAAACGTTTTTTTTTAAATTTTTTATTAACGTTTTTTTAAATTTTTTATTAACGTTTTTTAAAATTTTTTATTAACGTTTTAAATTTTTTATAAACGTTTTTTTAATTTTTATAAACGTTTTTTTAATTTTTATAAACGTTTTTTTAAATTTTTTATAAACGTTTTTTTAAATTTTTTATAAACGTTTTTAAAAATTTTTTATAAACGTTTTTTAAAATTTTTTATAAAATTTTTTTATGTTTTATAAACATGAAATGAAATAAAATTTTAAATGGAAGAGAGACAACATATTCTATATTATTTAACCCTGCATTAGTCCCATAGGGTGTTTTGTTACCCCAATTTGAAGTGCTCATAATTCCTACTTGGCAACATTTCTTTTCTTCCCTCCCAGTACTCTCCTCCCTCAATGAGGGTATAGCACACGTGGCATGCGCAAAGTTGTCTCAGTTTTCCTTGGAGAGTAATCAGATTGAAAGGTAACGACTAACGCTGGAGTGTTAAATGTTTTGGTTTCAATTCTAGCTGATGGCACTGAAGTCATTTTTTTTTTTTACAATAATAATGAATATGAAATCTGCATAAATTAAAATATCATGCTTAAACATAGTTTATGACTGGGCAATGCCGGGTGACCTGTGCTAGTAGAAAATATATATGAAACATCAAAAAAAAAAAAATAGTAAGTCTTATAAATTAGATTTCTATGTCTGTGTGCGTCTGTCTCCATTTTTTAAAGTGCATCTTCCCCAAGACACAAGGACGCAGAGCTGTGCAAAGCAGGTCAAATGGTTGCGTGTTTTGTGACCCTGCAATGTCAGGCGATATGTTAGTGTGTGTGTATGTATATATATATATATATATATATATATATACACACACACACACACACACCAAGTTAAAGATATTCAAGAGTAATAACTAATGAATTTAACAAGGTTATTAAAAGTGCTCAATAAAAGAAGAGCAAGATATATATTTATTGATATAAACAAATTTAAATGATTTCGACATTGGACATGCTGATGTTTTGGACAAATGGTCGATTAAAATCAGAAGTTCTCGTCAGGTGACTTAATAAACACAGAAGAAACCATTTTGGAGACTGTTTTTTTCTGTGGAAAGCAACCATTTATTAAGTCGCCTGATCAGGACCTGGTTTTAACCGACCATTTGTCCAAAACATTAGCATGTCCAATGTCGAGACCATGTAAATTTATTAATATATAAATAAATAACCATGTAAATTAATATATTAATACACACACACACAAATTATCACACACGCACACACACAAATTATCACATACATACACACACACACAAATTATCACACACACACACAAATTATCACACACACACACACAAAAATTATCACACACACACACACACACACACACAAAAAAATTATATTTTCAACTTTGATGTTTTTGGACATCATGAAAAACCAAATAAGTCTTTGCTTTTCATGAAAATATTCCTCCTGTCGTTGGCTTTGGTTTATTCAAACATTTATCCACGTTTGTATTTTTCTTCTGACCAGAAATGTTAAATTTAAATTAACCAATAAAAGAAAGAAAATGTTTTCGTTATTCTCAGATTTTCATCTGAAAAATAGTAAATGTACCCCCCCCCCATACCTCACGCCTATATTTGGTCTCCCTTTCCGGTTATCGTTCATCAAATCGTACAAGCCTGCAGGAATTTGATTTTCTTTTCTTCTTTTCCACGCAGTCGTCATTTATTCCCAGAAAAAAATTCTTCCTATCTTTTCTAAATTCATTTGCACTTTAATCTACAAAAAGGTTAGAACGCTTTCAAATGCAGATATGCTAAAGGTTTTAAAATAGGTCAACCCACAAAAGTAAACAAGTCAGCTAAATAGTTTTCTTTTCTGATACGAAATTCAGAAGCCATCTATTAAGAACGGAGAGAAGAATATTGACATATCGTTGTAGTGTCTTAATCAGTTTTACTAGATGAAGATCGATCGATATATTCGCAATTATTTCACTTGTTCTAGGACTCCTGTCCAAAAATGTTAGAACGAATGACTAGAATTGGAAACAAAAATACTGGTGTATCCATTTAGAGATGTACACTTCTGCCTAGGGTTTGTGTAGCATCTACTTAGGATCAAACTGGCATCTGAATGCTAAATGTGCAGCTTGACGAGCTTAAAAATGGAATCAGCATAGCCTTGCCTATGATCTGAATGACACTAACACACTTTGTCTAGAATCAGTGCCACCTATGCAGATGTTGATCCGAGTGGCACTTATGTCCACATTGCCTAGGATCCAATTGGGACCTATGTCTGCGTTGCCTAAGATCCGAGTGCCACCTATGCAGACGTTGCTTAGGATCAGAGTGGGACCTGTATCAGCGTTGCCTGGGATCCAAGTGGCAGCCACACATGCTTTGTTTGGGTTACCAAGTAGCACTTATGTTTTGACTAGAATCCGATTGGCACCTGCATGCGATCTGCCTCAAACCAAGCTAACCATAAGAGTTATACCCAGCTAACCATAAGAGTTGGAGGCAGCTAACCATAAGTGTTGGAGGCAGCTAACCATAAGTGTTGGAGGCAGCTAACCATAAGAGTTGGAGGCAGATAACCATAAGTGTTGGAGGCAGCTAACCATAAGAGTTGGAGGCAGCTAACCATAAGAGTTGGAGGCAGCTAACCATAAGAGTTGGAGGCAGCTAACCATAAGAGTTGGAGGCAGCTAACCATAAGAGTTGGAGGCAGCTAACCATAAGAGTTGGAGGCAGCTAACCATAAGAGTTGGAGGCAGCTAACCATAAGAGTTGGAGGCAGCTAACCATAAGAGTTGGAGGCAGCTAACCATAAGAGTTGGAGGCAGCTAACCATAAGAGTTGGAGGCAGCTAACCATAAGAGTTGGAGGCAGCTAACCATAAGAGTTGGAGGCAGCTAACCATAAGAGTTGGAGCAAAGATACATAGAATGTGTGAACAGCGTCTGAGAGTTAAACTGTATTCACTATTTATTGATTCAGCGTTATACAATAACTTTTATCATTACTTCTTTTTTACAAATATATTGTTTGTTTTTTCTTTCTGACCTGATTGTTGAATGGACACACGTCTGAATCACCATAAACTGAGCTGTCAGCAAAACAAGAAGCTGATTCTATATCTGGTTCTCTGTTTTAGGACTGCTCTATTTTAATGCTTTATCATTGAATTAGAGAATGTAAAGTTGATGCAGGCCGTAAATAAAAACTATTATCTGTAAGTGCTATTCATAATTGTAACTGTCTGAAGTCATTTTCTTTTCATAGTAAATCTTTCAGAACTGAATCCCCACAGAAAGTTTATAATTTTGCATTATCATCAGAGAAGTAGATTTTTGAGCATCTATTTATAAATTCTTTTTGCTTTGAAATTTTGAATATAGTACAAATGGTTTCTCTTTCAGTGTGTGTGATATATATATATATATATATATATATATATATATATATATATATATATATATTTCTCTTTGTCTGTCCGTTCAACTTTTTTTTTAAAACTGCGGAGCTGATCTGGCTGAAATTCTATGAGACCTTTAGTATGATAAGGTGCAGCGAACTAAGTGTTATGATATCCGTTTTATGTAAGAATCTAACCATATTCAACCATCAATTTAGCATAAAGCACTTATTTTAAATCAACGGCTATAACTTTTGCCCGCTTTCAACAGGCAAAAGTCTAATATATATATAACATGTTTATTTTCAATTTAACTATTTTGGATAGTAATTACATATGAATAAGTAACAAAGTTCTAGATAGCTCAATAGTGCGACATTAGAGCTATAAATATTTTTCGTTAAAAGGAATCAACATAAGTATTAACTCACTTTTCAAATGTTTGGTCTTTTATTAGTAACACTTTGCATACAATTGTTTCAGCCCCCCCCCCCCCGTATTATTATGCAAGTATATAATAGTTTATATATTATAATTTAGCACATGTAGAAAAAACAATTTGTCAAAAATTTCACAGCTCATGAATCGGGACTTTTCTTATTAACACAACGGGTATTCATTTTTTTTTATACACAACATATGTAAACTACCATGCATGCTTCATCTGCATTTTTAATTAAAACACATTTCTATCCATCCATAGCCCTTGAGCCCCTGGAGGGAGGCCATCTACAACTTTTGTAGATGTTTTTGTAGCGAGGAGTTCTTTTTACAGGGTGAGGGTGCTGGCTCCACGCCCAACCTTTCCAGAAGGTAATACAGCGCCTAGCCTTCCCAAATAGTCACCCATCTGGTACTGGCCAGGATCAACGTTGCTTAACTTCGGTGATCTGGCGAGAACCGGTGTGTCAACGTGATTGGGCCGTGCACATTTGCTTTACAATAATTCTTCAGACTTTGTAATAGTAGGTAGCCAACATTTTTTTTTCTTTTGCATGTGTTTCAGTTTGTGCCACACTTCCGGTAACCACAGGCTTGAACTGTTGGATTCACGGCTAATTTTTTTAATAATTCAATTTATTTTTCAATGATTAAATTTTCAAAATTATTATTAAACTACAATATGTACACGGCGTTGTTCGGTATTAAACGTAACGTGAAATTCCTTAAAAATAAAATAAAGTAACAACAAAAAAAAAAACGGAAATAAACTGAGGCGTGCATGTAAGTATGTTTTTTTCCTAAACCGTTCATTTCTTGCAAGGAAAAAAAAGACAAATATTCTACCTGAGATCGAAACCAAAATCTGAAGACAGTCAAGTACATTAACCATTATTCGACCAGCTTGCTAAGATCTGTAAAAAGTGTTTTCAAACCTCGTGAAGCAGTTTTTTTTTTTTTTTTTTTTTTTTTTTTTTACAGTGATCACCACGTATCAAGGCCCGGGAGCCACTCAGGGATAAGGGTTATTGCAAGTACATTACGTTAGTGTGGAGATTTGATGAAGTGTTTACTTAAGGGGGCGGTTCATTAGGAATTTGTTAATATTGGACTTGAAGACATCCAAGTTGTAGTCTGGTGGGAAGCAGGCAGACTGAACAGAGTTCCACAGGCATGCAGTTCTAAGAAAGTTGACAAATAGATAAAAACGAGTGACTCCTAAGTACCAATTTCTCCATTTTTACCCTTTTAACAGCTCTTTAAAGTTTTCTACATGTCTGAATATTCTATATACTAAATTTCAAGTCTGTAGATCAAAAATTCGTTGAGTATATAGGTTGAGAAGTGTCCTCACACACATTCTATTTTTTATATATACAATGTGCTTTAAATGAGTTTACAGACTATTTTTATACAGGCATTTAAAATTGTCAAAGACTCTTGAAAATTCAGTTTGTGATTGCTATACACCTTATGAGATGACTGACCAATTTTTATGATTTCAGATTCAAATGAACAGCTACAGCAGGAATTGGAATACATCCTAGTGAAGCCTGATTGCCACAGCTGGTGGATTTCAAAATGCAATTTGGACGTGAAGACACTTCACAAGAACGATATGCAATAAAATTCTGTTTAAACTTGTAAAAGAATACCACAGAAACGTATGGAATGCTTTTGGACCATCTTGCATCAATCAAGCATCAGTTTTTGAGTGGCATAAGAGCTTCAAGGAAGGCAGGGAATCTGTGAGGGGTGATGAGGTATGCGAGGAGTAAGGAAGTCAGAACACCAGAGTTGATTGGCCAAATAAAGAATTTCATGGATAAGGACCATCGTGTATCTATAGAGACAATAAGTGCACAGTTTGATGTCAGTGTGGGAACTGTACACAATTATTCATGAGGGACTGAAGATGCGGCAGATTTGTGCAAAGTTTGTCCCAAGAGTGCTCAGAAGATCAGAAAGAAAGAGGCTGCCATGACCAAGATAAGCATCAAGACAGTTTCTCACCCTGTCTATAGTCCAACCAAACCTTGCTCCCTGTGACTTTTGGTTATTCCCTAAGCTCAAGGAAAACCTTAGAAGCTGTCGTTATGAAACAATTGAGGAGATAAAAGAGGCTGTGACGAGGGTCACTGACACACTCGCACAAGAGGACTTCCAGAAAGTGTTGGAACAGTACAAGTGCATGGCAGCCGGAGGAGATTACTTTGAAGGGGTCTAGGGCTTTATGCGTGTACTATCAATAAAAGTGCCCATATGAAAAAAGTCTGGAAACTTTTGAAGGCTCCTAGTATATAAATTAATCCTTTTCAGCACATGTTATTATTTCCAGATTTAGCCAACAAACTAGACAACACCTTGAATGCATCTTATTACGCCCAAGCTTCAATCACCACCCCAACCCACCCACACACACAGTTTACATTTCGATGTGCGTTTTTTTCAAAATTAATCCTTTTTTCCGAAGAAGTTGTACATTTCATATTACCACTCATTTCCTCTTTTTTTTTTTTTTTTTTTTTTTTTTTTTTTTAAGAAGATTAAAGAAATAGAGATTATAACAACTAAAAAAAAAAAAATATACCAATTATTTTTTCTTTGGTGACATTTTGTGTAGTTTTGAATTTTTATATCCCCCCCCCTCACACACACACACACACACACACACACTCCCGCCTGTGGCCATTTTAACTTATATTTGTTTGGACACCATATTTATTTTGCAACAAAAATATTTCTTAATTAAAAGAAAAAAAGATATAAAATATATTCCTGGAGCTATTTTCATCTGCCAACATTTTACAGAAATAACGTCGGAATAATTTGAAAAAAAAAAAACCCCTCTGAAATGTTAAATTAATGTCAGAGAATTAGCATTATACATGGAAATAAAAAAAAAACAAAACCATTATGCATCGAAACAATGTTTTTTTTTTTTTTGTTTTTTTCTGACTATTGTTCTCATCGTGTGTGTTATTCGCACAATGTTTCGGTTGATATGCCCTCCAACCTTCTTCTTGACACACAATTTAATGTTAAATCATGAAGTTAAGCAACGTTGAGCCTGGTCAGTGCCAGATGGGTGACCAATTTGGGAATACCAGGCACTGTATTTAGGAGGATGTCAACACCTCCCTGCAAAAGTGGCAAAAACCTAACGTTGTCATCTTCCCATAACGGGGATATACATGCGACTGGGGACCACTTGTGAATTTCATAGTCTCATGAAACTTCCTCCTTAAGAGGAAGCCAATTAAACCTGCCAACATGATTTTCCTACGAATCGAACGCCGACCGAAAGTCATTTAGCAGCAAAAACGCACATGAACCTACCGATGAAAAATATAAGAATGACAAACTCATATTGGAATCCTTCAACCAAATTATAGAAACTTAAAATCTAAAAAATAAAATAAAACCTGAAGCAAAAACAATAAAACCTAAATAAATAAAATAAAATAAAAGGAATATTGAAACAGATTAGTAAATCTGTCAACAAATTCACCCGCACAACTATTTTGTATCTAGAAATGTAAGCAAAAAATAAAAAAAGAAGGAAGGAAGGAAAAGGGACAGATAAATAGTAGTAGTAGTAGTAGTAGTTTTGGCTTTACTACAATTGTTCTTATGTTTGTCAACGGGTTAAAGTTGTTTAGTTGTAAGAAAATAGCGACAGTATAGTTGTAATAAAGAATAGTTGCAAAACACCCCCACTCTTCCCATGTTACATAATAATTTCGAAATAATAACGTTAATATTTAGTGCGCAGGTCAAAATCTGCAAAAGAAGCAATTTGTGTTTATTTGTTTACGTTGTTATGGGTTAATGTTTATGGGCGCATGCGCAACCGGATGTCGTAAACTGGAAAGTGGGTTAAATCACTTGTTACAAGGTCATTTGAGTTTTATAATTATACTAGTGGGGGGTACCCGGCGATGCCCGGGTGTCTTGAGGTAAATCAAAACTCTGGGGGGAGGGTGTTAAATAATAAAAAAAAATGTTTTGGTAGGTAAGTATGAGAATCGAACCCGTACCCTTGAATTGGAAATCAATGTGTGAAAAAAAAAACCCATGTTACGTTAACCATTGAGCCACGGCGACAGACAACTTAAGCAGGTTTGAATTTATTTAACTATAAAAACAGGCGTGCGCAATAAAAGTTAACTCTGCTGCTTCCATTTGACCTAATTAAGAAGATCAAATAGAGTCACGCTGGACGTTTTTCCCGGCGCAATGCCGAGAACGTCTGTTTGAGTTTAGTTTCAGTTTATTTATACTAAAAAGCCCAATCAACATGCCAAAATAATAATAGCAATAATTTTGTAAAAGTCGACGTAAATAAATCTTTAAGCTACATGCGTTCCCAAATCCTACATATTATTATCTAGAACCGTATATACAGTTTTAAGCGATAGTAACGACCCCGGGAGCATGTCCGAGAAAAGCCTTTTGAAGACATACACGAAATGGTCACACACATTTTGCCTTTTATATATATATAGACTAGCGAGGGGTACCCAGCGATGCCCGGGTATCTTGAGGTAAATCAAAACTCCAGGGGGGGGGTTAAATAAAAAAATGTTTTGGTAGGTAAGTATGAGAATCGAACCCGTAACCTTGAGTTGGAAATTAATGTGTGAAAAAAAAAAAAAAACCGGGAGACGTTACCCATTAGGCCACCGCGACATACATACAACATACTCAGGTTTGAATTTATTTATTTAACTATAAAAACAGGCGTGCGCAATAAAAGTTAACTCTGCTGCTCCCATTTGACCTAATTAAGGTCAAATAGAAGTCACGCAGTTGTCTGTTTTTGTTTTTTTCCCCCCAACAGATGTTGGGGGGAGGGGAACCAGCTCCCTATTGTCCAGATTGAATAACAGTTGTCTAATGTACAACATTGATCAAAGCTGATTGCTTCTGGACATTTCCTGACGCAATGCCGAGAACGTTGTTCGTTGTTAACTGTGAATTAGTTTCGCTTTTTATACGAAAAAGCCTCATCAACATGCGAAAAGCCAAAATGGCAATAATTTTGTAAAAGTCGACATAAATAAATCTAGATGCGACGCACTTTCCCAAATCGTACATATTATTATTTAGGACCCATATAAACAGTTGTAAGCGATAGTAACGAACCCGGGACCGTGTGCTCGAAAAGCCTTTTGAAGACATACACGAAATGGTCACACACATTTTGCCTTTTATATATATATGGATTATATATATTTAGTAGATAGATTAATATGTAGTAATCTGCAGCAATATATATATATATATATATCTATTACTGCAGATTACTATATACATATACATACATATATATATATATATGTAAACAAATTGAGCTTAGGTATTTCAGACGATGTCAAAACATCGTTTATTCACGACTCGCACAGCAGCCGCCGATTAGCATAATGGTTAGGAGCCTTGACTGTCATACAGGCGGTCACGTTTCAATTCTGGCTTGAGGTAGTTGCCTGTCTAGCTGCACTGATAAGCTGTGAAACAGCGGAACAGTACTGTATGTGGATGACTATATATATATCTATAATATAAAGCTGAACGTCTGTGTATGTGTGTGTGGTAATGAATAGGCTCCTATATGATTGGCTATTATTGAAAACTGATCACATATGATAGAAGATGTATCGAGACACAGGAATGGGTATGTTTGATTTGGCATAATGATGATTCATTAAAATAGTGGGGTCTGCGTATGCGCTTGGTCCACAAAGTATGGAAATAAAAAATTTAAAAAAAAACGTTTACAAGTGTTTTTTGATATAGATGTACAGATAAGTATGTTTTTACTTAAATAGAGATGGTATAATAAAATTGTGGGGTCTGCGTTTGCGCATGGCCTCCATAGAATGGAAATAGGTACAAACTTTAATAAAGACTTTTCATATCTATCTGCGTAAGTATACTTTGATAATTATGTTTCAGTTTGAAGAAATATGGTATAATAAAATTATGGGGTGTTCGTTCACGCCTGACCTTCATAGAATGGAAATATGTCACAAAGTTTAACAAGGTTTTTTTAATATAAATCCACAGAATATTGTGATAAGTGTTTCAGTGTGAACAGGTATGGTATAATAAATTCTGAGGTTAATCTATTTTATTTATACTTTCATCATATTTTACTTTGGTTTTGATATCCTCAAATTCGAAGCTATTTCTTTACAACCCTTCCTTTTCATAATCTATCATACTTTCATAAATCAGAGTTCATTTTCTGTAGGCTGTTTTTGAACCCAGTCAACGACGGGTACTTTTGCTAGTATATATATATATATATATATATATATATATATATATATATATATAGAGAGAGAGAGAGAGAGCAATAAATGGTAATTAGTAAAAGCCTGTAAAGAGTGCTCAATACTATTGTAGAGCAAAGGTATATATATATATATTTTTATTACCATTTTATCTGCTTAGTTACACATGTTTCAATTACTGGATCGTATTAATGTTCCGACAAATTCAGAAATAATTATTGTCGGATTGTTAATATGATTCAGTAATCAAAACGTGTGCAACTAAGCAAATAAAATGGTAATAAAGATATATAAATATATATGCAAATGGGTGTGGCTCAGAGGCTAAGGAATTAGGGTGGAGAGTTGTATGTTTTGGTTTTGATTCTAGCTGATGGCACCCAAGTCATATTTTTTTTTTTTTTAGTTTTGATCTCATTATATATTAGGTTCAATATAATAATCGATAGAGAATTGTCTCTATAATAATAAATATGTAATCTGCATGAACTGAAATATATTAAAGCTTATCTTACGACCGGACAATGCCGGGTGGCCTACTAGTGTATATATATATATATATATATATATATATATATATATATATATATATATATGAAATAAGAATTACGATTAAGTTTACAAAAATGATCAAAATAGAAAACTTAAAATATAAATATTAAAGACTTAATATTTATAAAGTAATCCTAACCAGATGTAAAAGCTCAATAAAACCAAATAGAAAATAGAGCTTATATGAAGAACAATTTCTTATATATATATATATATATATATATATATATATACACACTATAGAGTTACGTATGTGTACATGTTTATATATTTATATGTCTAGTATTTATTCCTCAACTAATTAACCGGCCCTGTCGGTGGGGCATTAGAATACGCCGACTGCCCCCTTGCAGAGGGTAAAAGTCCCTCAATGGAGGTCCTGGATATGACCTTAAACTATATCCAGTGGTGAGGCCCCAACTTGTGGGCTTTGGGGAGTGTGGAGCCACCCTTTAATTACCATTGCTCCCAGGTCCACTCTGACCCAGAGTGGTAGTACCTGTTAGGGTCCCAACTATGGGTTAAATAGAAACCGAGGTGAAAACAACAAATATATTCTATTAAAAAAATTTTTCTTCAAAATATTTGGATTCGGCATTAAATAACCCGAAAAGGGTTGATATGCCGTAAAACAACCAACCAACCAATTAACTGATCATTATAAACTTTGGAAGACGATGTTAGGCAAAAGGATGGGTAATATGTATTATATTTATTTGAATATAGTTTTGTTAAGAAGGTACAAAAGCCCTTTATGAAAAGTCAGATACTGCCATAAATTTTATGTATCATTTCATGCACACACACACACACACACACACACATATATATATATATATATATATATATATATATATATATATATATATATTGGAGGTTATATCAAGCTGTTTAGCAATCGTTGTCAATGAAGACCACAACATCTCTGATGATGCTGTGACTTGCACATGAAAATGTTTGTGGCAAAAGTTGTGTAATTTTCAGCCACCTCTCTTAAGTTGGCACTGTTTTATTCCAGTGGCAAATACAAATTCAGAACGACTAGAAAAAATGCCAAGATAAGCGGAGAGCATATACAGTGCCTGCTATTTTCAGATGGTCACCCATCTCTTACTGGCCAGGCTCATTGTTGCTTAACTTCAGTGATCTAACTAGAACTAGTGTGTCAACGTGATTATGCTGTTCTTGTATCAATGAAAACGTTGTGCAACTAATATTCATAATCGAAATAATACAAAACTATTACTCGACTCCAAAATTCAGAAAAATCTTTTATTATTGTTTACACAATATTGACTTTAGGTTTTTGATGGAAATCCGGCTAGGTATTTTACCCTTGCCCCTCAAAGTCAACAGAGATTAAACTATTTCTGTAATGACCTGTTCCCTGTCGATTGCAGTGTAATGCTGATTCTGTGCAGTTCTAGGAGGTTCACCTTCCCAAGCTTTGCCTTCTCTTTTAGAAGAAGTTAAGGTTATTGTTAAATTTTTTTTTTTTTACAAGGGAGTTACCACTTATCCAGACTTGGAGGCCACTCGAGGATAAGGGTTACTAAGTGTATGGTAGTCAATGAGAAAATATTCTATTTACACCTGGCATTTGTGTTCTAAAATTCAAAATCGGTTGATTAGTTTAGGAGTGAATTCTATACACAGAAACATTATCTTACACATATCTTTATAAAAACAGAGATAAACGTAGTTAAAATCATTTTTGTAATGACCTGTTCCCTGTTGATTGCAGTGTAATGTTGGTTCTGTGCAGTTCTAGGAGGTTCACCCTCCCAAGTTTTGCCTTCTCTCTTTAAAAATGGGTTAGTTTATTGCTAAGTGAATGGGGAGTGTTGACAGGTCTGCCCAGGTACTTTCACAGGTCAGAGTACCTCTCCTTGAGGGCGCTGACTCTCAATCACACTTTTTGACTTTGGTGTCACAGTTCTTACAGAGGGAGAGAACTAAATACCCTCCTTGTCTGTGTACAGTCTGGGTTGTTCAGTAAGTTTATTCACTGAAGATATGCATTGTCTGGAAAGTGATGATACCAGTAAGAATGATATAATGGATATGTAATATTGTGATGTTTTAAAGTTGGGACAAACAATAAAAATGAGGATAACTGTTTCAAATACGATGATGATGATGATGGAAAAAATAGAAATTTAGAAAAAACAAAAAAAAAAACGCATTTGAAAATAAAATTCGGACACAGATACTTTTAGAATTAAGTAAATTAACCCAAATGTAAAAATCGAATGTTTAAGGAATTTACTTTTTGAAAACAAAGAATTAGGTTAGAGAAAATTGAATGAATATATATATATATATATATATATATATATAGTCATCCACATACAGTACTGTTTCGCTGTATCACAACTCATTAGTGCGGCTAGACAAGCAACTACCCAACTACCTCAAGCCAGGATTGAAACTTGACCGCCCGAATGACAGTCAAGTCTTCTCACCATTATGCTATTCAGCTGCTGCTATGCGAGCAGTGAATTAACAATTTTTTTTACATCGTCCAAATGCCTATTAGATTGAAGACTTTTGTTAAATCCTATCCAAGGGGGGGGGGGACTAGTGGTAGATGCACCAGTCCAGCTAATTCTTTACTCGTTTTACTTAAATGTATAACGTTACAATATGAGTGTCATGTGGAACTAATCATAATGAATTGTTTGAAGTAGATATTGTAAGGAGAGAAATGATATAAGAATAATACTATGTGTGTGTAATGTGAGTGTTGAAGACAGCTTTAGATCTGATGATCTCAGAGGAAGATGAAATTTGGACAGTATTACAAGATGTGTGCAGAACAGGAGACTTTGTTGGTTTGGTCACATTGAAAGAATGGACGAGTGCTTTTAGTAGATGTAAC
The DNA here is from genome assembly GCF_053919585.1 of Euprymna scolopes. Lineage (NCBI taxonomy): Eukaryota > Metazoa > Mollusca > Cephalopoda > Sepiida > Sepiolidae > Euprymna > Euprymna scolopes. The sequence goes on from NC_136488.1 coordinate 159,644,973, forward strand.
ATCGTTAAAATAGCGAGACCAATAAAAAACATGCTGAAGTGATTAGAATGAATTTTATTAGAAAGAGAATGAATATAAACCTGGCCAGAGATAGGTTCGTTTGGAAATCAATCTTTAAAAGTCGTCCAGCATATGCCAGTAAGTAAAACAGACATTAAACTGATGATGATAATGCCAACGACATCATCGTTGGCATTTCAAATGTGTACTTTCTTTTTCTCAAGGGGAAAAAAAATCAAACTTTTAAAGCTTTTTTTTTTTTTATCAAACCGAGCAGCAAGGACTAAAGGAAGGGGGGGGGCAGTTGGTGTGGTTGAAATTGAATATTTGAATCTGATTTTTCTGAGCAATCTTAATAAGCTACTCAATTGTGTGCTGATTAAAGGTTAATAGTTCTAATGTTTAGGGTTTAATATCGTCTGTCTGCTGTTGACCTCTGCTAAAATGCTTACAATGAAACCTTGAATACAAATATATGAACTTTCTTTCCAAATTCTGAGCTAGCATGATGGAATGGCTTACACAACCAATTCTGTTGATTTTACTTTTTCTAAACTAATGGAGCTGGCTTAACTGAACTTTTCTGTACAAAAAGTATAGACTATTATTTCTATTGATACGATCGGAGAATAGTTACTGCAAAATATTTTAATTCATATATATCTACTTCTCGTATTATATAAAATAAAATTTGTGTGTGTATGAGAGAGTTTGTTCTCTATGAACTCCAAAACGTCCGAGATAATTTTTAATAAAATTTCACACGAAGGTACTTTATGTGCTTGGCAATGTTCTTAGATAGGTTTTGTATCAGAATGTCTTTGATAAGGATCTATAATCGATGATCAAAATAATCCGATGAAAGATTGAATAGACGATTTTAATCAAAGTTAACACCCTACACGGTGCATTTGAGAAGTTTTATTACCATACAAATAAAAAGGCCCGACATATAAAATTAACACTAGGTTCTTTGATATGACAGGGGCACATTCAAAATGTTTCTTTTTAGAGCACAATTGAAGCATGATACTGTACTTTTGTATTTATCACTTTAATTCAAGCCATTATATATATAAAAAAAAAGTTTATAAAATGAACAGCATGTTCTCTACAGTGCAATGTTTACTACAATGTATTGTGGACTAATTCACTGCGGGAAAGCATATGAAGCTTCCTCTCAGTGCACCGCGATGGGTCTCCAACTAGAGCAGACAATAATTTGATTTGATTGCAAAATGGGTGATTTCACTGATTTCGATAACAAAAAAAAATATGGGAGTGTGAAACTTTTTTTGCTCATCATGCAATACCGGACAACGTTAGGTCTCCTTGCTAGTGTGTGTATATATATATATATATATATATATATATATATATATATATTAGTTGTTTGACGGTACAAAACTTATAGATCGCTTTGAGGAAAATAGCCGACAAAACACAGCATTGGTCTTTGGTGTAAAGTCTGCATTTTTCCTAGGATGATTTACCTTACGTCACAAAAAGTTTGTGAATTTAATTGTCAGTATGCTGCTTACTATGTGGGTCGAACCTCCTTAAATTTGCAGACTCGAATCAACCAACATGTTCCAGCAAAAATAAGGTTGGGCAAGCCTTGTCACTCTTACCCCCTTTTCTTCCACCTTGGAATCTTCTAACACCTCCATGAAAATCCAGTGTGTGCCAATGTGTATAAAATGGAATGTTTAAGAATTTTCCACCGGACTGACTCTCAAAATCACTTGCCGATTTTGGAGTCGGTCTCCATTCTTTTACACAGATCTTCTTTCTGTCGACAGAAAGAATTTATTAGGTCATTAAACTTATTTGGGGATATATTTTAACTCTCCCCTTTGCCCTCACTTGTACATATCTCTATATAAATAAAATGAACTCATTTTTTCCCGTCGGATTTTGACATTAATAGGATTAAAAATCAAGATATTTCATGCAAATATAATATGCACAAACGGCAGAACAATATCTGAGGTGAGTTATAGGCTTATTATTTCTCAAATTCCTCGATAATCTTAGATTTCTATACTTTTTCTGCTGAGAAGTCACGGCCAAAATCGGTTAAGATCAATGGAAGTGGTAAAATATTTTCTCTCTAATAAATTCCTCCTCCCCCTGCCACCACTTAACACCGTTTGGGGATCATTCACAGGGAACAGTTGAGAAGAGAACACCGGTTTGGCTTTGTAGTTCTTTCATGTGAAGTTATTTAAAATCACTCAACTAAGCTGCAGTGCTCTGTGGCGTAGTGGTTAGCGTGCTGGACAATTCACATTATATTTTCACGTTCGCGCCGACCTACCGTAGTCGTTTTATTTATTTTTTTTTTCCTAACAACTGGAATACTTATCTTGGTGGCCGAACTGTTAACGTTGCAGATTTTTTTTTTTTCACACTTTATTTTCCTACTTTTACTCATGACTCCGGGTTTGATCCTTCCTACTTACCTACCATAACATTTTTTAAAACTCCCCCCCCCCCCGTCCCGGAAACAAACACTCGGGCAACGCCGGGTACCCCCGCTAGTATTTTATATAATTGTAAATATTTTATTTTATTCCCACGCGTCCTTCCTTTTTCTCTCCCTTGGTAAAAATCTATGCGCACACCCCCATTAAGTCTGCTCTTACAAGATTTTTTTTTTTTTTCCTATAGATCAGCAATTAATTCCTGTTGATGAAAGGGCCCCCTCGGGGTTTTCTGGCTATTTTCTTCAAAGCAATATATATATATATATATATATATATGTATATATACATATATATATATATTCATAAAACTAATTTTAACATCTAGTCGTCCCACAGCTTCTCATCCAGTATAGGTTTTTATTATGTCTATGCTCTTTCCAAACTAAGCTCAGGATTTAAAAAAAAACTTTTGATAGTTCAGTCCTATCCTAAAAAAAAGACATTTGAAAAAATATTAGAAAACAAATAGCAATCAGAAAACTCGCCATTTTAAATGAATAAAAAAACAAAATCCTTGCTCTTAAAAAAAGAAAATATCAACGGCAGGTGTTTTTTTTTGTTTTTTTTTTTCTTTATGTCATTAGAAATGATAATAGTAATTGATATTTGAAAAAAAATTAAATTACTGACCTAATTCTATGATTTTATAAATATTAATGTGAACACTGTCGAAGCATACTTCTTTTCTATGATTTTTGCAAGAGAGTCTGCACTAGTAAACATATATATGCTACAAATTAATGGTGAATATTATTTATCATGCAAATAAGTGTTCCGTCTGTAAACCATTCGCTTCAAGTGCCATTTAAAACAGTCCAAGACTTTTATAAGAAATGTTGCACTACCACAGATTATTGATTTCTCACAAGATGGCGTCTTTAAACAGGAAGTTGTCTGTTACATTGGCGTTTCAGTGAGATTTTATTTTATTATTGTTGAGCATGTTTCTGTTTAGAGCACAATTAAAGCATGATGCTTGACTTTTTCATTTTAAACATAAATTCAAACCATTTTATAGGGTGGCCCACTTAGAAGTAGCCCAATCTATCTAATCTTTCTCTAATCTTTTTTTTTTTTTTTGCATATGTTCTGTGCAAACATTGTCCTCCACCTGTAGGCGATCAGAATGAGAAAAAAAGTCTTATACTAACAAATTAGTTAATGCATAAAATTAGATGTATAAAGGGGGAAAAAAGGCAAACAATCATTAAATACCGACTGATATATCGGTCAACAACTACTCATATGTTTACATTTGGTGGTAACGACCACAAAGAAAGAAAGAAAAAATCATGTAGAAGGTACGTATGTATGTTGTGTAGTAATAAATGTATGTTTATGAAAGTTTTAGTCTTAGCAGAAAAGCCAAACAGTCATTAGTTATATAAAAGCGGTTGACGATCTGTTCGATGTTGTTATATGTTGAAAATTAAGTGTATATTAACAGAAATTGTCACCATGTGAATAAGTTGTCCTAGCGACGTCATACTGTAATGTTCTGTAGTATTCGTTTAGAATGATCTCATTCCAGAATAAGAGAATAACCAGTCAGAGGCAGCGGACTTTCCCGGTGGTGACTTTATTATTTTTTTATTCTACTACAGAAAAGATAATGGTATATCTGTATGTATGTGCCAGTTACGGCTGGTGTAAGCATAGAATCTGTGGAACATGTAAACTTTCTCCTAATATCAACTGGTGGTGGTGATAGGTCTAAATATTTAGAGGGAAAAATAGATACCTCTTCTTCTAACAATGTTGCGATTGTGATGGTGTTGCTCCTAGGATGTAATGTAGTATTCTATTATCACGATTGAATGTGTCTGCAAAGGTGTTCGAAAGCTACATAAGATAGCGGTTATTAGCCTAGCTGTATTGAATTTATATTTGGCATCTGTTGTAAACCTACGATACTTTTATCTAGAGGGGAATTCCTGTGGCTACTTTATTAATATAGAGATAAACAACTTTCAGTTATAAACACTATTAGGATGTACTTTTATAATGTTGGCACATAATGAGAACTAATATCAATAAACGTTTACTGTAACAGTTTTGATGGATGAAATATTATGCAAGGAAGGGAAGCGCTGAGCGGAATTTCTAAGAATTTTGGAATGGACGAAAATGTTTGATCTTTGATAGCTCTTTCAAGAAAAATTGTAATCACACGTTTTATTATCGTTTTTTTCTTATAAACATAGTCAAAACAATTCACTTTTAAGTGATCTAATAAAACTTGAGCTAGGTTTCTTACTTTAGACATAGTTATTGACTGTTTGTGTAATTATAAACAAATGCTAGGATTTTGGAGATAATTCCATAACTAATATTAGTGGACTGGCAAGGCCACAGGGAAGACAACCAAGCAAAAGAAAGCCCTAAGCAAAATTCATTCCAAAGCAGCAAAACTGAAACTAGTCTGCCAGGACACTATATATACAAATGTTGGCAAACTTGGGCATATTTTATTGGTTTGATGATCTTCAAAAAGTATGCAAATTTTCATGTAGTTTTGTCCCATAGAAGTAAAGATATGGGCATTTCAATATTCAATTTGGCTACGAGTATGTGTGTATATATATATATATATATATATATATATATATATATATATATATATTGGGGTTTTGTGTATTGATATTCATTTTAAAACCCCTTTTTTCTATTTACCTGAAAAAAAAAAATACAACTTTGTTATATATGGGTTGTGGAATTGCGTTCATCTGCAAAAGATCTAATTTGTATAGTCTTTTAAACATTCCCTAATAGCTTTTTTTTTTTTTTTTTTTTTTTTTTTTTCGGTTTTCTTAGGGGATGATGATCTTTAGTTAACTATTACGTGTAATTATATTCATGCAGATATTCTATATGATTTATACTTACGTAATATTTGTGTAAAAAGCTTATGGTAAACACAAACTTCTTTCTATATATGTATTTATTTATGCATGTATATATTTGTTTAAAAAAATTTGCTTATGAAACGCTTCTGTCAATGCGTCTACAGACATGAAACTTAAATATAGGGCATTCTAACCAATGCAAAACTTTATATTTGGGTTTTAGGGAAAATGTGTGCACAAGCGTGAAAATTAAAAAAAAAAGAAAGAAATTTGCCAGGTGAAGGTCGAACAACGGCATTAAAAATATGTATGCATAACGTAATAGCTACTGGTTGATGTTTTGATTTTTAGCCTTGCAACAAACATGTCTTCAGAGCTCAGGCATTAACGTCAAAGGAAAAAGCAAATTGTAAGCTAAGGGTTTTGGTTTCGATCCTTGGTAGTGGCACACAAGTCATTTATTTATTTTTTTAAATTTTTTTTTTTTTTTTTTTTTTTACTTTTTAAATCATTACTATATATTGGCTCCAATATAATAAATACGAAATCTGCATTAATCAAAATATCATGTTTAACCGTATTTTACGACCGGGCATTGCCGGACAGTCTGATGGGTGTGTGTATATATATATATATATATATATATATATGAACTACATTATCCAGATTCCATGATTTTAATTTTGGCATAAATTTAGCCAACCTTGTGTTCAAAAAGAAAGAAAAACAAAAAACAAAAAAAAACTTGTTTTTGTGTTGAAGTTGTTCAACTGATGACATTCTGATCTTTGAGCAAAACTTTTATGATGTAACTTGAATATTTTTTGCCGCTTATTATTCAACTAGCCTGAGTGCCCGGCGTTCCCCAGGTGTTTGGAGGTGTGTGTTGAGCAAAAAAAAAAAAAAAATGGTAGTTGGCAGGCAGACTCGAACTCGTACTGTGAAGGAGGAAAAGAACGTGAAAAAAAAAATGTGACCTCTTTGCCATTGTATCCATCACCAAACCAGAAGTGGCGAAGGTTTAAATTAAGGCTAGTCAATCGAAAAGAGGGGATGACTTTCGAAAATCTCGGCGAAAAAAGCGACCCCTCCATGTAGAAAAATGTCCAGTTGAGAGTGAAGAAATTAATGTTTTTAGACAATTTTTCAATATTTGTCCTCCGAAGAGTCGAGCTTCAAAATAATACCGATCTTGTGAAAATCCGGCGCCTCTGTTGGAAGTTTTAGGCAAACATGCATACATACATTTAAAAAGACAGGTAAGATTTATGGTATAAATTATACCGACGTTATTTCTTGAAAATTGTTTAGTAAAAATAACTATTCATGAATATACATTTAATAAGAATATTTTTGTCTATCTTATATGTAAAGTCAATGTTGTTATAGAAATAGATATGTTAACACAGCATTCAAATGAGGATTTTTTTTTTTTCATAGAATCTAAAGACACCATTAAAAATGTTCTTCGATTCCATCTGGGATCACCGGAGGCAATTATGGGTTAGGTCCATAAAAGAATCGAAATATATTAGAACCTAAAGAAATTAACTTCAATTATTTTTAATAGATTTTCATTGGTTCATGAAACTAAATGAAATTAAACAACGAATAGCCCCATGAAAAATGTATATAAAAAAGGTTGAAACAATTTGTGATCCATTTCTAAATATCAAGTTTTAAAGTGCTCCCTCCTCTTTATACACAAACCATGTACCAGGCTAATTGGCTTCATAATTGATTCTCCTTTATATTTAAAACATTTTTTTTGCATCAAGATTACCAAAACTATCTCTATAAACAAGTGAAATTAGTTGCTTTTTGCTTACAACTAAGTTATGAATGTGTAACCGTTATGCCATGATGATCTATTTTTTTACACAATGTTGTCTTTCCATTTTTTTGTTTTTTCTCTTCACCCCAAAGAAAGCATTTTGCCACTTGGACCATAAGGGACTAATAATTGAGACCATGCCTAAGAAAGATTAAGATATTCGTTTACATTGCATTTGAACTTTTGCATATCAGTACAGCAAGAGAATTCCAAATTCTAGCCGTTCTAGGGAAGAAGCTATTTGAGTAGAAAACTTTGACATTTGGGGACTTCAACAGTGAAGGGGGATGATTTTGTTGCCAACCAGGTTCGTCTGGATATGTACGTTGAGGGGGCACGAGGTGCAAGGAGTTCATCAGCGCACATTCCATTAAAATACTTGTAAAATAGGCACAGGGATATAACGTTGCAGCAATTGGACGGAGTGGTTGATGAATTATCCAATCAGAACTCTTTGTGTGGGAAGCACTTCTGATGAAATATTTTTTTACCTTGTTTTTAGTTTTTTTACCAGACAGTTTTTAGCACAAGCTGAAGAAACGGCTATTTACTTGTCTTGCTTCCTTTGTTCCAGCTCGTTTGACTCATTTGTCTAGTGGTCTTCATCAATTTGCTGTTTTAATACCTCATTGTAATACAGCTTTTTCCAGTAGTTTCTTCCCAAGAACTGCAGTCCTGAGGAACTCTCTTCTTGATCACTGTTTTCCTCCTACCTACAGCCTTAATCTTTTCAAGACTACGGTCAATAGATATTTGCTGTCTTTGTGATAAGCATCTTTCATTCTTGTTACATCAAGTGGCTTCATACCTTGTCTCAAGCGATTTCCATTAAAAAGAAAAAGATGAAGATTTAATGTGCACGAAATATCTGGATGCCAGACCCAATCAATGGTGCAGATGTACGCATACCCTATGACTATGTGTGCTTTTGTATTTCATGGTGCTGGCTGTTCATTTATTTTTTATGGAAATTGTTTCAGACAAGGTATAAAGCCACTTGATGTAAAAAGCTAAAAGAAACACTACTTCAGGATGAAAACTTAGCTAACAATAATAGTTAGATGGATAAGTTCTGACCTAGAAAATAGCCATTTTTCCCCTTTTGTCAAAAGCATCGCTCATGGAATGTGAGGACTAAAGGACAAAATAAGGGAAGCGGGAGTTATGATGCTGTCAAAAGTAAACCCAACGTTCACTTTCCTAGTTGGTTGGTCATCCTCATATGAATCTGAGAATTCTATTGTTGGCACTGGGTTTTTTTTCTAGTCAGAATGCTTTATAGAAAGACAACAGGGGATTATGGTCATCAGTCCGTGTCATTAACTACTAGACCACTATCACCTCCTAGTTGGTTGGTGAAACTCTGTATGAATAAACCCGATTTAAAATTTTAGGAGGGTTTGACCTTATAATCAAATTAACAGTAGCCCCTTTTTTCTTGCCTAATAAGGCATACCAACTTGATTCTTCATCAACTTCTATTATTAAAAACAAAAATGGTTATTGTCTACAATTTTTGTTTCATGTCTTTTAAATAGCAACCTTTCCAAAGCCTAATAGTATAGACAAGAAAACCTAGTTTTGATCTATTTCTGCGAGTGTCAGTTGAGAATCCAAGATATTCAAATATTTAACATAATGTCATCATCTTGAATGTGTGGATGTCATGACTCTATCTGGTGGCTCAGCAGGTTTAATTCTTGCATTCATTTGTCGAAGACGGTCTGCTTGATCTTTTTCTGTCTTTTTGTCTACTTATTGACTCCTGGCAATCTAGAAGGACTGGCCTCCCATTGTCTTGTCTGCAAGTTTATAAGAATCAATGCAACGACAGCCGTTTTCACTGTTTCTATCGGAAGAGAAATGCAATTTCATAAAACTGTCAACCAAGAACAATAACTAGTTTTCATATCGCATAATCACATGCAACCAATCAATCTCGGTTGTGTGTGATAGGCCTAATGGATACCATTACTGGATATGTAATCAGTATGTATTGATTGTCATCTCTTGTTTTAATCAGTACTCCTAATTTCGACGTAAATAATAAAAAAAATTCTCTCTCTATATATATATATATATGTTGTGTCTGTATCAATAACAATACTAACGCAGAAAGTAAAGGTAAAACAAATATATTAAGACGAAAATAAAATACATATTTACAAAGGTGCAGTTGTACTGCAGTTGGAAGATTGTCCAGCAGAGGGTGTGTTAAAGTCTTTCATGGAGCAACCGGCATATGCGTCTTGCCTATCTGGCGTTCGAACACAGCTCTCCGGTCATGCTGACTTGATACCTTTATCTATATCTTGTTCACCCACGTATGCTAATTAGTGGGCGTCTCCACAACAATATATATATATATATATATATATATATATATAAGTGAACGTGTCTGTGTGTGCGTCTGTGTACATTTCCCTATGCAATAACTCTGTCAATTTAAAGTCAACAGACTCGAAATTTGATATACAGAGTACTGAGGTTTGGAAAAATCTTTGATCTGTTTTCGGACAGAAATTTGGCTGTTAAAGGGGCAAAGTTCAACAATTTGACCTTTGAGAACTCTACAAAACTCCTCCGACAATTTTGGGTCTAAACACTTGAAATTTTAGATATAGATTCCTTGGACATGGATCTAACTTAATAACTTGATTTGAGCCCAAAACAATAAATGTTAAGGGGTCATAATAGAGGTCAAAGTTAAAAAAATTGACCGTTTTTTTTTGTTTTGTTTTTGCTCAACATACACCTCCAAAACACCCGGGAAACGCCGGGATGAAATGCTAGTATATATATATATATATATATATATATATATATATATATATATATATATATATCTGTAGCTGAGTAGATTTTCTAGCTGTAGTTTCATAAATGTTCAGTTAAGAAATCTTTGATGAGCAAATCTAATCTGATTAAATTTAAGCTTTAATGAATATTTCACGAACAACACCTATATTTTATGAAGAACCTTTTTGCCTTCATTTTGAACCTAAATACGAAAATTCAGAAGTGTCGCTTGCATTGAAAAGAATCAAATATGGCACTGTAAAAATTAACGTCTCTTCGTGAACTCTGAATTCCAACAGGTTTTTTGTTTAGAAGAGTACCAACATATTCTGTAATAAGCAAGATATTTTTATTCTTATGACCTTTAAAGATTTCCATTTCCTTTTTCCAACATTTAGCCTTTTAAATCCATGGGGGAAAAAAATCTCCAACTGGTTTTTATCTCCCGAGGAACATAAACCTGTCTCTGATAAATTCTTTGTATTTCCACCATTCAATGAAATATGTGTAATCACTATATTAACAATAAAACACTATGAGTGTGAAATAAATACACCTATGGGATATTTAGTAATAAGTAAGAATGTGTGTGTGTGTGTGTGTGTGTGTGTGTGTGTGTGTGTGTGTGTGTGATGAAACTTCTCAACAAATTTTTTATCGATTTACAAGGAGTAGAAAATTGAAGGATTTCATAAAGTCAGAATGCATTGCGATATCATAAGACTCCTACTCTCTCTCTCTTTCTCTCTCTCACTATATATATCTATATATCTATAAAAGTGAACGTGTCTGTGCACATTTCCCTACGCAATAACTCTGCCAATTTTTAGTCTTCAGACTCGAAATTTGGTATACAGGGCACTGAGATTTGGAAAAATCTATGTGATCGATCTTCGGCCAGAAATTTGGCTGTTAAGGGGTCAAAGTTCAACAATTTGACCTTTAAGAACTCTACCAAACTCCTCCGACAATTTTGGGTCTAAACACTTGAAATTTTAGATATAGGTTCCTTGGACATGTATCTAACTTAATAACTTGATTTGAGCCCTAAACAATAAATGTTAAGGGGTCATAATAGGGGTAAAAGTTTAAAAAAATTTACCCCCTTTTTTTTTTTTTTTTTTGTTCAGCATACACCTCCAAACACCCCGGCAGTGCCGGACACCCATGCTAGTATATATATATATATATATATATATATATATATATTATATTGTAAGGTGTTGATGTAATGAATACACCCGGGTTCTTCCTTCTTACAAGAAAAATGTGATTGACTGGTTAAGCGATAAAAACCAACTGGTAAAGCCACCTAGGAGAGATGAAGGATATGCTACAAGCCCTACGCAAAGTAATACCAGTTTTGACCACGAACACTCATTCAGTAAATTGACTCACCTGATTATTACGCAAAATGTAGCAAAGTCCACTCATCTAATTCACACAAGAATCAATTTTCAAACAAATGACCCACGAAAGTGTTGATTTACCATAAAACAAACAATTGTTCTATTGTATTCAATTATTCAATAGTAATACCGTAACGAAAAGTATAAAATCACAACTTTCCAACTAATAGCAACTTGTATTCAACTCATAATATACAGATCCTGGATATAATCTTAAACTATATCTGATAGTGAGGTCCCAGCTTGCGGGCTTTGGGGAGTGTGGAGCCACCCTTTAATTGCCATTGCTCCCAGGTCCACTCTGACCCGGAGTGGTAGTACCTGTTAGGGTCCCAACTATGGGTTAAATAGAAATCGACTTGAAAACAACAAATATATTCTATTAAAAGATTTTTGTTCAAAATCTTTGGATTCGGCATTAAATAACTCGAAAAGGGTTGATATGCCGTAAAACAAAAACAACCAACCAATCATAATATACAATTAATCAGTGACAATAGGTATTGTGGTTGTGATTCGACATAAAATAACCCAAAAATGAATATGTTGTGAAATAAATGAACCTTTTAGCTATCTGTTGTGTGTTCGGTCAGTGGAGGAGAAATCCGATTAGGTTGAGATAATTTCTATTTTTGTCCCTTTTTGTTGAGCTGAATTTTTCCCAGCCTTAAAAAATACATCTTGTGCTCAAGTTTGCCCTCGTGGGGACTAATCAACTTTGAAAGTCTGTTGTTTCCTGCAAATATTTTGCATTCTTCAGAAGTTCTTTGGTGAGTTACTTTATTTTTCTTACTGTTGAAGAAACAAAGAAACATAAAAATAACAACTATGTTATAGCATCAAGCTTAATGGATATTTTTGGTTTTTCTTAAGCTTGTATAAAAAACTAAAATGTCTGTCAGCCAAAAAACAGTGTCCTGTATAATCCGAAACAATCTCCTATAATGATTATTCTCATGTATCAGTCTCATAATTATATATGTATGTATGTATATCTATACACACAAGCAGTGGGGGTGGGGGACTTTGCTCGGTCGTAAAATACGCTTAAATATGATATTTTAATTTGTCCAGATTTCGTATATATTATTATAGTGTCGTGATTTCAACAGGTTAAAAAAAAAAATGTATACAGTATGTGGGTGCCATCAGCTAGAATCGAAACCTAAAGCAAAACTGTAGCATTCAAAGCTGGTGACGTTCCACTTCAATAACGTGACACACATATGAACTGATTAAAAATAAACTAAGATGAATGTACAAAATGTATAATGACTTTTTCAATTTTGACCCCTTAAAAACTATTTTAACCGGCTAAAGACCCATAAAAGAATGATCCATAAAAAATTCAATCATTTGAGATCCCTAACGCCGTTCTGCGATTTTTAGTTTCGGAGGAGATAGTTTGAAAATATGGAGACAGACAGACAGTGAGTTTTATAAATTATATATATATATATATATATTATATTATTTAGTCTTGAATATGTATATGGCAATTAAGCTACAGAATTTTCTGCATTTCATCCTCACAATGATTTGTCAGGCTATTGCATGGAATCGTTGTTGCTACATGTTGTGTGTGTGTGTGTGTGTGTGTGTGTGTGTTCCCGTGGTACTAGGTTTGCTAGTCAGTAAATCAGATTCTTTGTTATTCACACGCCCATTTATTGTAATCATATTTTTTTTTAACTCTTAACATCCAGTGACTTTATGCATTTCCATAAAAAATAGAATGGTGTAAAGAGAAAGAGAGTAGGAGGTCTATTATGATATCACAATGCATTTTGACTTTATGAAATCCCTCGACTTTCTACTCCTTGTAAAATCATAGTTACTCGCTAATGTTAAAGTTAGTAAATTATATATTTACTGATATCTTTTAAATTATGATATTTGTAACTTGCTAATGATTCTCTTTTCTTTAAATAAACGGAAAACCTAAAATTATTTTTCCCTTTGAAAAATAGATCTCCAAAAACAAAGAGTGCATTCGATAAAATTGTCTGAAAGATTTGATCTTAATTATGTAAGCTATAATTTGCCTCCAAAAATAAGTCATTACTGAGTCATCTCTACACGTTTGTGGGAACGAGAGTAAGACATTAAAAATGTTATAACTTTTATTCTTCCAATACTAATTAGAATGTTTCATGTCTGTAATTCATTACTGATAGTTTGCATATTTTGTACTGCAACTAACAAAACAAAACAGAGGCGATAAACAAATATACACTAAATAAATGTTACCAAATGAAGTACAAGTTACTGTTTTACAAATACTGGATAAGTGTATTTGTATTTTAACTTATTCTAATTGTCTTTTTCATCCAAAACAAATCTAGTGTTTATTGCTTAAGTAGAACGAAAAGATCATGGCGTTCCATAGGATGTGCAGAAGAATCCTTGATAATCTCTCAAAAAGCTAAAATGAAACAAAATATTGGTAGGACATTACATTTGAACTTTATTGGGTGTGTTTCTACCAGTGTTTTGTTTAATTTTCGATTTTGAGCGAATATCAAGGATCATTGTGTATGGCTTACCATCAAACATGTTTTTCTTTGTTGTTACTGTTCTAACCGAACCGTGGACTCTAGGTTTGTTTTGAACAAAACAAAAAGCGCTTGAAAATAAGTTAAAACGCAAATAAACTTACCCAAGTAGGTAACATTTATTTGTTGCATATTTGTTTTTCACCTCTTTTGTTTGTTGTTCTATTAATTTCAGTACAAAATACCCAATATTTTTTATTATTTGAATTTTGAAATTGTGTGAATTAGATGAGTGGACTTTGCTACATTTTGCGTAATTGTACACCGCATTTGCTATTGATCCCCTTGTGAAAATGAGAATGTCTCCTTCAAATCCCCCTTTCTCTCTCTTCTCTCTCTCTCTCTCTCTCTTCCTCTCTCTCTCTCCTTTCGCTCTTCTGAAGCAAAATCCGAGGAGGTTGAATGCTAGTTTTTGTTTTTCTCATAATCAGTCTTTTCTTTCAGTTTTCTTTGCTTCTTTTGTGACGTAGTCTGGCCCCATCATTAAATAATTATACCAGGACACATACTGGATACTGACAACTGGCGTGCTAAGTTAATGTTGCGTCAACATTTAAAGGCGGCGGGAGGGAAAACGTTACGTCACAGAATGAAATGCATGTATAGGTATTAAGATTAGAAGAGAGGAAAGAGAGGAAAAAGGAAGAGAGGCGTAGCGATTTGGAAGTTACGTTTGACAAACATGCAAATCTCCTACCCCTACCTCTTCGAGGGCGAGCCGGCCAACTTGTGAGTCCTACATAGATTTACGGGCAACACCCTAGCTGATTGTATCTATTTACTTGGCTCCCCACGAGGGCAGAGTTAGACACAAGGTCGGTTTTTAATGTGGGAAAATCCAGCTCCCCAAAAAGGGGACACTTTGGATAGGAAAAAATGAAAATTATCTACGTCATGTAGGATTTATCCTTCATTGACCGAGAACAGAAAAGTTGAAGTGTAGCATCAGAACAGATGCTGCACTGTGATCTTGGCCGGCTGATTGTAGCTAAAAACAAGGGACTGCTATCTGACAAGAAAGAGAATGTAAGAGAGAGCATACTTGTGTTGTAAATACATGTCGGCGACTTGTGTGTGAAACAAAGAAAATAAATAACTTTTTCTTTCACATTATTTAATTATTGGAATTCTTTTTGTGAGGGGTTATTTATATATTTTCTTTATTTATTTACGAACTATTATCCTCATCTTTATAGTTTTTGTTTTATGACGTTTCGGCCAACTATTCCTCTGGCCAAATCCTACCCTAAGTAGGTCAGAGGCTTACTTGGCCAAAACGTGGTGAGACGACAACAACTATGGAAGGCAGTAATTACTGAAGATACAGTTGAAGATTCAGCATTCCTAATCCCATCGCAGTTAACAACCTGATGAAGGCCAGAGGAATAGTTGGTCGAAACGTCGTGAAACACTATACACTGAAACAACTATAAAGATGAGGATAATAGTCCGCAAATAAATAAAATATTTTTCTTTCACCTAAAAAAAGTTTGTGTCAAAGTTTTATTTCCTTTGCGACTGTCACTACATAAAACGTTTGGCCCATTTTAAAAGTGATAATGTGTCTCTTGCTATTCCTCTGTTTGAGTTAATCTGGTTTGTCAAGAGGTTTGCTCAGCGGGCATACTTCAGTCTCTTTAAATGGACTTCCACTGTTCATAAGGTGATATGTATCTTATACAGCATAATACCATTATATTACCGAAGTTAAGCATCATTGAGCCTAGTCAGTACTAAAATGGGTGGCCATTTTGGAATTCCAAGTATTGTATGTGTTCTCCGCTTATCTTAGCATTGTTTCTAATGACTTCTTGCTATTGGACTCCAGTGGTGCCAATTCAGGAATGGTGTGGTTGGAGATTGCGCAACCCTTGCTTCACAATTATACATGCAGCTACCTTTGCAGGGAGTATCTATTGTCTTTCGAGACTGAATGATCGCAATGTTATTTGCACTGGTCACACTTCCTATCTGCTAAGATGCCTTTCATAGCATCACATTTGTTTTAATGTTTTACGTTCATTGTATGGCTTTTAGAAAATGACTTAAAAACTAATCTATTTCTGGCCAGGTCTTTATTTATCCTTCTTTCTCTCAGGTCCATCCTCATCACGTCCTATGTTTTCCATTAGAACTCACAGCACTTTATTATTACTTTCACTAGTTCTGTTGATGAAATGGTGGGACTTTGCTATTTATAGTTTATTCACCCTAACTCCATATTTAATTCACACCTCCCCACCTGTATCAAAGGCAAAGATTTTAGGGTGATTGCTGATTTCCGAGGAAGCTAGTCTTATTTAATTCCCCATTGGTCAGTGTGTGTACTAATATTATAAAAAAAGATTTTGCATCTTTCGGCTGTTAACGTAAGCAGCTGCAAGATGGCGAATGAAAACAATCCAGTGGCAGAATCAAAACGAGGCAACGCTATGACTTGAAAAAAAAAAAAAAAAAAAAAAAGGAAGCATTTAAAGCAAGAAATAAAAAATCACTATAGGTAACATTTTATGAAAATTTTTATGAAGAAAATATAAGGAAAAACTTTCATATTATTTTTTGCAAGGAAATTAAAGTTTGTTAAATTGTTTTTTTTTGTTTTTGTTTTTTTCGCTTTGATAAATTATTTTATTGATTTTTTTAGTACAGTTTTTGAACCAGATATTTATTTTATTTGAAGGATTAAAGTGGAAAAAAAGTTTTTTTTTACATTTTTTTAGCAATTAGTGTTTTCAAAAAAAATTTTTTTTTTCACTTTCCAAAACTTTGCAGATTTTTGTGGCGTTAGTGCAGACGAATTTTACGATTTATTCATTTCACAATTAAAAACTGTCTCCTGCTTTCTTGCAATCTGATTGGCTAAGTCTTCATCAGTTTAGGGTTAGAATAGTTTGTTTAGGGTTAGAATCCATCTTTTGTTCCTAACCTTGTCTTATTGTATCATGAGACTTGAAAATGAATATGATGTGCTGGTTGAGAAGCAGCCTCCCAGTATTTTGTTTCACAGATATAATGTTTTAAGAAAGAAACTTTGTTCATGTAACTTCAGTTTGGTTTTTGGTACAGAGAGAAAAAGGAAAATGTTTGTTATTGTAGTTAGGCAAGTTCTTACTGCGATTGTTTTATATTGGACGGGGGGATTAGAGCTCAGTCGAGTACCTACCACGAGCAAGAGAGGCTAACAATATCTTCTGTGTCAAAGAACCTACTAGATAGGCGGTTTTGTAATCTGTCAAGGCAAGACAGCATGCTCCGAACAGCACCTCCCGATATCTGGCAGTATGTAATCTTAGAGTATATTTGGCTTTTATAGAGGTTGAGGACTGCGTCAGGAGCAAGGCACTTTTTTAGCGGGAGAAAGATTCAAGCATTTTTACAGTGACCTTAACAACAGATTTGCTATAAGGCTTTCATTAAGAGTCGCATTTTGTTTACAAAGCCATTCGGTGGAAGTGACGTCAGACAAATTTTAAGCTATGGATGACCAACACCCTTTTTTTTTTCTTTTTTTTTTTTTTTTTTAAGTTCATAAATATCATGAACTTTTTTTTTTTCAACTAGATTTTATTAAAAAAAAAAACAAAAAAAACTTCTATTTTTATAATGGGTTAAAAAAAACAAAAAAAAAAACAACTTCTATTTTTATAATGGGTTTTAAAAAAAAAAAAAAAAAAAAAACAACTACGTTATTTACAGTGTATGTCATCTGTACCTTAAAAATTTGTCTCCATTCACTTCTACTGGATGGTTTTGCAAATAAAGAAATGCGACTGTTAATGAAAACCTATATAAGGCTTCTATTTCAGGTTTTGTTGAAAGTCAGTTCTATGAGCTTATCAAAGGAGAAAGAGACATTAATTTCTACTGGGGAAAAATGAGGATTCAAGCATTAGCAATAAAAAGAGAAAAGCTTAGTTTTAGAAGTGTTAAAAGTAACAAATTACTTTTTCCTCTGTTGAATTCTCTGAGAAAGAGAGAGCAAGTACCAGTGAGATCGTGATTATTAATGCTCTTCAAAGTGTTGCCATAGATTATTGCATTATCTTTTTAAATGTTAAATAATCTCAGAATGTTATTTGAAAGATCAAGAGGGTTGGACCCAATAGTAAATAGTTAAAATCTGTACTAATATATAAGTGTGTGTGTGTGTGTGTGTGTGTGTGTGTGAGCTTTCCTCATAGGTTTCAAATCGGCTGAGCCTATCTTTTGCAAATTTTACACAAATCTAATGTCTGGCAGTGTTCTTAGATATGTTTTGTGCAGAAATTCATCCGATAAGTATATAGATAAAGGAAAAAAAATTTATAGGGGAATATTTTACATTACACCGGCAAGGGAGATAATAAAATTTCAGCAAGTCATTTCTTCTAAAAAACAACATTTTTTATGATCTAGAGATATAGCTTAGTGAAAGAGGATTTGACTACAGATCGAATGATCTCTTGCTCAAGCCTGAGTGTATTTTATTTTAATTTTTTCTTATCAATGAGTTCAATTAAAAAGAATAAAAGAAGATGTACCATTTAAAATCGCTGAAAATCATTTCTTTCTTTTAATGTTTTAAAACTAAACATTAATCAGAAGTGACTTTTCCAGGGCATTCATCGTCAAGCCCACATATCAACTAATATGACATTGTAAGCAAACACAGATGGAATTTGATGAACGACATTATTATTTATTTATTTTGCGAATTAGTCCACTGAGCAAATTATTTCTTATAGTATATAATAATCAATACAGGATTGATTCTATAATAATACATACGCAATCTGCATAAATTAAAATATCATGTTTAAGCGTATTGTATGACCAAACAACGCTGGGCTGAATCGAGGAACACAGGCTCAGTTTAAGGTATCTGATAATTTTAATAATATATAGATTAAAATAATTTTTTTAAAATTTTATTTTAGTGTCCATTTTTCTGAATCCAAAGATGCGAAGAGAAGTAAAACAAAATCAAGTTAATAGGGAAATGTGTACAGAACAGAAGACTTTATTTTGGTCACATTAAATAAATGGTTGAGGGTGCTTGGGTTACTAGATGTAGGGCAGTTGAGATAGCAAGAGGGGTTGACGAAGGAAGATCAAGGATAACATGGAGTTGAGTGAAAGGGGGATAAATAATACCTGGCCGAAGACAGATTAGTTTGGAAGTCAGTTTTTAAAAGTCGCCCAACAAATGCCAGCATGTAAAACTGACGTTAAACGGAATCTATATGATTATAAAACTCTGTGGACGTCCGGCCTTGCTTACTTGAATCTTGTCTTCCACGATCGGGCGATTCCATTTTTTAACAAGGGAATAACAGGTGAATTTATATGTATATATGCGTATGGGTGTGGCTCAGGGGCTAAGGAATGATGGTGTAGAGTTGTATGCTTTGGTTTCGATTCTAGCTGATGGTACCCAAGTCATATATTTATTTTTCAGTTTGGGTCTCACTAACATAGATTCAATATAATAATCGATAGAGAATTGTCTCTATAATAATAAATATGTAATCCGCATGAATTAA
The DNA here is from genome assembly GCF_053919585.1 of Euprymna scolopes. Lineage (NCBI taxonomy): Eukaryota > Metazoa > Mollusca > Cephalopoda > Sepiida > Sepiolidae > Euprymna > Euprymna scolopes. The sequence goes on from NC_136488.1 coordinate 159,664,427, forward strand.
ATTAAAATATTGTATGTAAGTGTATCTTGTGACCGGGCAACGCCAGGTGATCTGCTAGTATATTTTTGATTGGCCTTATTTCAGCAAATCAATTTGACTAATATGTCCTCTTTTGCATCATAGTTGCACTAACTTGCTTACCCAGAAAAAAGCATATTGATAATCTCTCTCAATTTTGAGGAAACAAGAAATTAAGTTATTTTGTAAGAGGTAGGACAATGGAAATAGGCTGATTTTGAGAAAAAGAGGGATAATAAAATACCTGGCCAGAGATAGTTTAAAAGACATCGACATGTCAGCATATAAAATGGACATTAAACCGAGTATTATTATCTATATATTAGTACGATAACGTGTGTTTTACTTTGTGTGTCACGTTTACATCTTTTTTTTCTTTCGAATGGCTGTCGTTTAATAATTGTTGTGTCCTTCCATTTCTTGTAATAAATAATTTTGCCAAGAATTCTTCCAAAGTTTTGGTTTCGTTTTCGATGATGGCACTCAACTCATCTATTTTTTTTTTAATTTTTGAAATCACTACTTTATATTGTTTTTTAACGATCATGCTTAACTTATTAAATTGGGAAAAATAAATAACTCACCCCTCTTTTTATTGTTCTACACGGTACTGTATTAATATTGCTTAGATAAATATTTTACAGTTTTAACAAAAGGGATACAATAATATGATGGTGTCTTCATTCAAGTTGAACGCTCACAGAATGCCCAGCAGCAATACATTACATATGAAAGATGCCGCCGTGGAATTTCCACAAGTCCTACTAGTTATTATTATTATTATTATTTATTCATTAGGAATAGTCACACAGGCAATCATCAAAGATTTCTCTTTGAGAACAACTTGCTACATTCCTTGGAGTGAGTGACAACAAGTTTCCTCTTTCGATAACCTTTGCAGATTAGTTTGCATTATTACAACAGCCGTTTACCATTGATTTCTCGTTGGTAGCGACCATTGGTTTTCACTGGAATAGGGGGGGGGTAATAAGCCTCCCTCAAGGTCCCAGTCATCGTTACACTGCTCCAACAGAGGTCTGGCTAGTGCTTTCTCCCTTCAGTTTTTCTATCGTCTTCGACCCTTTTCAACTCCTTAGTATGGTATATGTTAATGTCAATTTTCCTTTTTGGGGATGTTTGTGTGTGTGTGTGTGTGGGGGGGGGTTACTTACAATTATGGTTCAGTTTTATTGTTTCTTTGTGTTTTACCTCTGTAGCAGTTTCTGTATAATAATAATAATAATAATAATAATATATATATATATATATATATATATATATATATATATATATATATATATATAAAATACATTTTAATGCTACAACGGGAACAGAAAGTCTTAAGAATAAAAATAAGATTATTCAGCATAATTGTGAGTTCAGAATTTTTGCATGCATAATATTTTTATTTTCATAGTTTGAAAAATTTTTTTTTTCTCTAAAAGGACAAAAAGCTTATATCTATAATTTTAACAAATATTTTCAGTGCGTGTGACATCAGGTCTAAAAGGACCACCCCTCTCCCCTGCAAAAAAGATAGCTGTCAAAATTGACGAAGATGAATTTTTATTTTCCTAAAATATTTTTTTTTTTGCTTTTTACCCGAAATATGTAGAATAAAGAAGAAAAAAAAAGCATTATAAAAATGTCTATGTTAATATAATACTTAAAATCTATAACTGAATTTATTTTAATAAAAAAAAAAATATAAATTCTAAAAGAATTAAAAAAAAAAAAAAAAATGTAAAAAAACATTTGTATTCTTTCTGTGATTAGACATTAGACTTTCATATTATTCTACTTCAAGAAATTTTTTTTTTTTTTTTTTGTAAAATTCAGTTTTCCCCGTGGTACACACACGCTCATACATGTGTACGTTTGTATGTATATCTGTATGCACGTAAAAGTGCGTGGTGTTATTCATTAAGATATATCTAATATATAAAGTAAAGTTGGTCATTTCAATATTTCTTTATTTCTCTTGCGGTTCGTTGCAGAATGTTCAATAGAATTGAATGTAATTCGATTTAATTCCCTTCAGAAAATATTTTACCCGAGTTAAAATTATTTTCAAATGGATGTCATCTTAAAAAAGGACTTAACTCAGTATTTGGTTATAAAGAGTTACCTTTCTTTGATTGGAACAAAAAGGCAATTATTGGTAGGTGCAGTTAATGTGTGTGTACATATGTTAAATCTAATTATCCAGAGAAAAGCGTTCCGTCACTTATGAATCCTTAGCTGAAATTAGTGAGATTCAAAACCAGGAACCCAGTGTTTGGGCTCGTAGTTCTACCAGTAAGCCAATCTGCCCTAGTACTGAAGTATATTACTTTTTATAGATGTCATATACATTGATGCCGCCGATTAGTCTCAAGAAACAATGGATACCCCCTGTAATGGTAGCTGTACATAATTGTGAGGCGAGGGTTGCATAATATCCAACAACTCATTTCCTGACTGCACTGGTTGAGTCCATTGGCAAGAAGTGCAGGACTACTGGAAACGATAAGCAGAGGGTACATACAGCACCTGGAATTCCCAAATAGTCACCGATTTTAGTACTGACCAGGCTCAACGTTGCTTAACTTTAGTGATCTAACAGGAACCAATGTGGCAACATGATTTTTGCTGTATATCATATATCTATCTATCTATTTATATATTTGACAAAACGTCTGTATTCCAAATGTCAAGATGTTGTCCATCTCACTGTTTACTTCTTTCAGCATGTTAAAATGTACAATTCTTGACACCACCTGTTTCGTAGCACAAAATCATTCATGTGATTTTCATGTCAATTTTTTTAATTTATTCCGCCCTTAACTCATCAGAAGAATAGGAACACATCAACCATTATAAAAATAAAGCAACATGAGCATGATTACAAAATTCAAAAATCAGAAGAGAAGTTGCAATTGTGTTTTCTTTTAGTTACGCCATCTTTGATTTTATATATATATATATATACACACACACACACACACACACACGCCATATTCATGATAACTTTTTTTTTTATCACAATTTTCCTTGATTTAGCTCTGAGTGAGGAACAAAACTTGGTTAACTAGCCTTTTTTCATTTTTTATTTTTTTTAATCATGTTAATTGGTATATATTCAGCCATTATTAAATTTTTGTACCCCAAAGTGTGTGTGTGTGTGTGTGTGTGCATATATATATATATATATATATATATATATATATATGTCGCTAGTAAAAATCATTAACAAAATTGACTTTATATTGAAGTGATAAAGACTATACATATTTTCAGACATGGTTTCATAAAAATACCAGAATACAAACAATATGGATTTGACTCTTGCTAAAGTCAAGCCACGCTGATGATTGCTAGTTAGCAAGAAACATACGTTCATATATAACTTATATATGTAAAATATATGCCCCATCAAAAGGAGCGACTTAAGCAGGAATTTGTGTGCAAGGGAATAAAACTTTCTATCACTTAGTTAAATGAATTTGGCAACGACGGTGACGTTCCTATACTGCTACTATTGTACTATTGGTAATAAAAACAATAACAAAATTCGCTAATATTGGAGATATTTATTATTATTATTATTTACCGAAGAAAAAAAAAAGCAGTTTTCACTTGTATACCAGAAACTCAAAATTCAAGTGAATCAATGCCATATCATATGAACAAAATTAAAGAAAAAACAAAAAATATGAAAAAAAATTTGTGCTTATTCTTTATTAAATAATTTCAACATTTTCTTTCTTTTTCTTGCAGGTAAGTTTCTGATTTGAAGGTTAAGTAAGTACTAACAAATTTTAAATTAACTTTTTTCCTGTGAGTAACCAGACATTGTTTTTAAAAATATATTTTTATTTGTCAATTCATTTATTCTAGGATGTGTATGAGCTTGTGATTGTATATTTTATGTGTTTAAAATATGTGTTTAAAGTATGTAACAATAACACAAAAAACTGAAATAAATTACAGCGTTACGAAATAGATCATTGAAATTTTCTATTTTCAACTGCTTCAGCCAATTGTCATTCGAATGCATTAACGTTGATAGCATCGACGTGTTTTGAACCAAAAAAAAACTTGTGTTTGGATTTAGTGTACCTATTTCTATCAGATTCAATAATTAAAATTGTCGGTGATCCTATCACCTACTTCAGTCAACAATGAAATGAACACTCATGTAAGCTTTTTTTTTTCTGTCCAGATTTGCTAATAAGATCACCGAAAATTTTAATTCCCCATAAAACAGAATAAACTTATAGTTACTACTAATCAACAAAACAGTATGTCAAAAATTTCTGTATTTTATTGTTTTTTTTTTCTGTTAAATTTTCTTGTATGGCAATTCTACACACACACACACACACACACACATACACACTCACGTGCATGCATGCATGCGCACACACATAAATACATGCTTAAAACTTATTAGGTTTTCAAATCTGATAATAATAAAACATGTATGTTGGTTAAAATTAATATATATATATATATATATATATATATATATATATAAAATTATTAAAAAAAATTATTAAACAAAAGACTAGATGTAATCCACGGGTGTTCGCACGGAAACAAATATTTAATTTCACGCACTAGAGCAGATTAAGAAAAAAAATGCAAGGGAGGTAATCGTAAATAAAAAATGATACCACAAGAGTGACCTCTCCTGCATCAGGTAAAATACGAATTCAAACACTAAACAAAAAGAAAAAACTATTAAAATAAACACGCATAAATATAGGAATAAAATTATGATAATTGAAAAAAACAAATAGGAAAAACAGGGAAAATTAAAGCAAAAATAAATAATTAATAAATAAAAGTACGAAAGTACGGGTTAAAACGGAAAACTATCTTTACATAACACCAAAAGATGAAGGAAGTGAGGAAGCGTGGATGTGGAAGTCTTTTCACCCAAATACGATGTCCAGCATGTTAAAAATATACCATTTGTTGTAAAAATCTAATGGATAAACATCTGAAGAAGGATATTTTTACGGAAATAGAAATCGTAAAATTGCCACTCATTAATGAAATGGCTGCAATGGAAAAATCCAGGAAATGAACGAAGGTTATGAAAAAGAAAACGTGAGTCTTTGAATTTTCAACAAAACTTTGCACTATATATATATATATATATATATATATATATATATATATATATATATATATATATATTCCTGTTTGTTTGTGTTTTCACAATTTGATTAATATATACAAACGGTCCATTACTTTCTTAATTAATTTTCATACTGAAAACTTACTTGCATAAACTTTATTTATTTTTATATGTAAAGTATGATTCTTGCAAAATATACACTCAAGAGGTAACCTCATTTGCATATTACTTAAAGAAAATCGATTTTACTAAATAGCTGTATGTTAGTTAGTTTATATCGAGAATTGTTGTAAGTGTTCTATTTAAGATTGTTATTTAAAGTTGATTTATATTGATAATATATTTAATTCAATTATTATTACCGACATCGACTTTTTTAGAAACCGGCTGTGAGTTATATCTACCTAACGCCACCCGTTCAATCAAATACAATATTTCCTTTCGAAAACTCTTTAAACTGTGGCAAATTACATTAAATAAGTGCCTTAGCAAAAAAAAAAGGCTTGCAAAGGGCCTTTATAAAAAAAAAAAGCCAGTGAAAAAAAATGACCTTACAAAAAAACAACCAGTGAAAGAAATTCCATTTTTTCTCAAACTGCTCACCAAATGATACCTCTGCTTAAAAATACTTTTTCTCCAGCCTTTGAAGACTCTTTTCTTATTTATTATTAAATTATGTTTTATACAAATTAGAAAGTGTCTTTATGAAAAAAAAACAAAACAAAACAGTAAAATGTCTTTAAAAAAAAAAGCCAGTGAAAAATGTAAAGGAATTTTATTTTTGTCTTACACTGCTCACCAAATCATGCTTCTGCTTAAAAATACTTTTCTCTAGATATGATGAAGCAGAAAAGGCGCCACCTGTTGGATCAAATACAATATTTTTTCTTCGAAAACTCTTTAAACTGAGGCAAACTGTTTTATACATATTAGAAAGTGCCTTTATGAAAGAAAAAGCCAGTTAAGTGCCTTTACAAAAAAAAAAAAGCCAGTGAAAGAAATTCCAATTTTTCTTAAATTTTTCGCAAGTCACACACACGTATCAAACTAAAACTATGTTTAAAAAGCTTATTTTTCAACATCATGACGTCATAAGCACTTGTGACTATGTGGGCAAAATAATGTATCCGTGAGTTTTTGCCTTCTTCCTCTTTCGCGTTCGAGCCCGGACACACAGGTACGCCCTGCTATTTTGATTGAAAGAAAAGATGTTTTGATTCATTTATTATTTTATTTTATTTTTTGGTGGGGAAGGGGAGATTTTTTACAGCGCACGGGCAATATAAAGTGCTCAATATCTGGAGAATAGTTTCTTCTCTTTGTATCTCTTTTGTCGAAATATCTGCTGGAGAGGGTGTCACATACTTACTTTTTGGGCGATTATATTTTCGTGTTTTTATCCTTTTTTTTTTTTTTACATTGTTATGGGGCTATCGACGTTCCCCATGGTGAAAGAAATCGATATGCTTATTATAGCAGGTGTGTTCCAAACGAAACTTCACATCGACCTGGGCAACGTCAGGTATGCATGCTAGTCAAATAATGTTGATAGTCTGAAATTGTATTAGAAAACTGAAGTGAACCTTACCGAAACTCTGCAACTGTTATCACAAAATGTAAACAAACTTTTGCAATGTTGGAACACAGAAATATATGATTAGAGTTTAAATCTGAAAAAAAAAACATGTATGTTGGTAAACTTTAATTGAATAATAATATTGAACTTTGAATAATAATAATAATAATAAAAATAATAATAATAGCATTATGTATTATTTAAAAAAAAATTTTTATTGGAATCTTTTGAAATTTGTAATTTGTATATTTATTTATTTGCTTATTACAACAATTATGAAGATGAGGATAATAGTCTGCAAATAAATGAATAAAAATAAAAAACTGTTGCGAAACTTACATTAGACTTTGTGACTACTATTGCAAAATATAAAACTTCTATGATGTTGTAAAAAAAAAAAAAAAATTGTAAATGTTGTAAACAGGTGATTATAACTATTTGGGTTTAAACCTAAAATAATAAAACCTGTATATTTGTAAAAGTTAAAAAATAATATTGAAATTTGATGAATGAAAAGTAATGTCGATTGTTTGAAATTGAATTTTAAAAAACTGCTGCGAACCTGACATTAAACTCCCTGACTGCAAGAAGTTGTAAAATAAATTATGGTCAATAACAAGCAAAAAAAAAAAAAAATGCTGTTACTCGTACAGACGTTGAAGGGTGTAAAAGTGTACATTATTATGCAGTAGAATCTCGGGATACAGTGGCCCTAGAATATGTGATTTTTTTTTTTTTTACAATGTTTTTCCAGCCCCTGGTTACAGTATTTGCCCACCTTACATTGTTATTTGATTATATACATGTATATTATATGCTTTACTGTATTTTGTTACTAATTTTTAATGCCGTTTCCTGGGGTTCTACTATATGCTAATGAGCTTGTTAAGTTGTGCTAAATTATAATTAATGAACTATTATATACTTGTATGCCAACATTGGGCCAAAACAGCTGTATGCAACTTTTTCCCAATAAAAACCTACTTTTTATCAGGTGGATCTGATAGTTTGGTCACACCATTTGTCATTCAACTGACCTGATTCACAAGGCAATAGCACTAATACTATGACCAGGATGGCATAAGAAGAGTGGTGAAGAACTCAGGACATGGCTCACAATGGTCAAAGCTGAATTGGAAGCTATGACTGGCCTTTGCATCTTCAGTTTATGATGATGGAGTCGTGAGTGGCTGAAGCAGTGGACAGAGAGGAATGAATTGCTTTGACTCGTGATGTGGCGAATTCACTTGGAGCCAGCTCAACCCACCTCAGGTGAATGCCGTTGCAAGAACAAGTGTCATGAGAGAGTATAAGTAATAAAGCGGTTAAAAAAAGTTGATTTATCTCCTCATGGGGATTAGATGTGACACAAGATCGTATTTAATATAGAATTGTCTATGAGTATTGCAAGGACGCTCAAGGCTGATATGAAGGTACCCTAAAAAGATTAATGTTTTGATTTATCAAAGTTCTTCTGTTAGGGTATTGGATATACCAAGATGCACAATAGTGCATTTCAGCTGCAGACGTGCAGACTTATGTAAATATTATTGCACATTCCAAGTTTTTGACTATTATGCATTCAAATTCTAAAATACCATTTGTGCAAGAGGAAACGTCATCGGCATCACAAACATTCTTTTTATAAAGAAACTGCATTTATTTGAACAGATTCTTTGACACTCCGAAGAGAAATTCCTCTGCAATCTGGTGGTTCCAACCACACGCGTTAAGTGGAAGAAGCACAAAGACAACTGAAAATATGAATTAAAAACAGAACAAACATGGAGTTGATTATCCCCCCCACGTATTTTTAGTATTAGTCACTTAAATCAGGAATGGCTGAAGTATACTGAGTATTGCTGATCAGCATGGGTGAACTGCCTTGACATTGGACGTAGTGAACTCATTTGGAACTGGCTCATCCTACGCCAGACGAATGCCAGTATAAATAAAGTACCACTCCCCATCTTTAAAAAAAAGAAACAAAGGGACATGACCCTCTTGTCACTTGTGAACGGAGAAAGAATGCCTAGCTTTACAATCTTTCAAAGAAAACGCAGTAACCTTTGTTATCCATAGGAAATTATGATTTGTTCAGAAGAGATTATTTAAATAGAAATTTTGGCCTCTCCATTGAAAAGCGAACACAGTAGCATTGGTGCCATTTGACCCAGAATTGCCAATTAGGCTGCCACATTTCATTAGGAATATGAATTGCAAGGAATTTCATTAGTTAGTTAATTAAACACTTCATATGAGATTAGAACATGTGTTTAATGAATAAGAAGCTTATGAATCTTTAATGTAATATTTAAAGTATTGTTACTCTTCGTATTAATTAGTATCTATGATAATGATGATCTAATAATGATGATGAAGAAAAGGTCATCGCTATGATGCTAACGATTGAGATCCTCATTGTCTGCAGCTGCTATGAATAATCATGGATTTAGTTTTTCAATAATACTACAAAAAAATTATTCTAAACATTAATATACAGGGTTGAACGATAAGTGTCGCCCTAAAGAAAACAACACCACATCTTCAACTCCATTCAGATAACTTGATTATGTAGTAGAGCTGACATATATCCAATGTAGCCGCCTTCAGCTTCAATCACCACCTCAATACAGGTCTGGAACTGGGAACATGCTTTTTCCACAAGCACTGGTAGGAGCTCTGCGAATACTCGGTGGACGGTGGCGATCAGACTGGCTAGTGTTGTAGGAGATCTTGTTGGTGATGTTCTCGATCTATGACCAAACGAAGTAGTCCAGCAGATTCAAGTCGGGGGAGTAGAGCACCAGTGAGTATAAAGTACAGGGGTACAAAGTCGTAGTACTCCTACTGAAGCCAAACCTGGGTATCTCTGAACTTGTGGGCTGGCGCCGAGCCCTACTGTCACACCCAGGATCTGCCAGCAGCCACTTGATTGCACCACGGGATCACCACACTCTTCAGCAAATCCAAGTACACTTTGGTGTTGACTTTCAAGCTGACTTCAAAGATGTGAGGTGGCATAATGTGGCCCTCACTTGAAACCACACCAAAGACCATAATTGTGGCTGGAAACTTTATTGAGGTGTGACCTCAAGCGTTGAATCGTCCGAATTTGCATTTTGAGGGTGCTTGCAATGGTCCTGTTGTCATAACTTGGATGAGTAGAGAGCAGGAGTTGTACAATGGCACATCTCCGATCTTGCTTGTTAAATATTGTGCCATTTTCAGCCATGATAGAAGGCTCCTACATTGTTGGGATTTGCACACAACTGGCCAACTAGTAGATGGTCTGCAACAAAATAAAAAAAAAACAGCTTTCATCAAGCGGAAATGGAATCATGTCGTCTTTTCTAGGACGACAATTTTATCGTTATATCCCGTATTATCTATCTATTACAATAAGTTATATTTCTGTTTGTTCACAATTTGGGTAATTTATACAAAAGATTAGATTTCAATACTGAAAACAGATTCTTATATACTTTTATTCCTGCATGATTTCTGTATATAATATTTATTCAAAAGCAATCAACATTGAAGAGGTTATCTCATTTGCATATTACATTAAAGAAAATCTGTTTTGATAATTAGCTTTAAATTTTTAATTGTTTTAAGTATTTTATTTAGAAATATTATATAAAGTTGATTTATTTGATTTAGTTTACATCTAATTATTGTTATATAATCAATATCGACTGTGTTTAAAAACGGAAGTAAGTTTTCATTTAACTTTAAGCTATGAGGTTTTTTTTTTACCTGGGGGTCACCACTTATCAAGGCCCGAAGGCCACTCAGGCATAAGGTTTATTGAGTGTACAGTAATCAATGAGATAGTATTGTAATAATCATTAGTATTGGGGGTTTTGATAGTGTCTTACTTAAGGGGGTGGTTTATCAGGAGTTTGTTTATGTTGGACTTGAAGACGTCCAAGTTGTAGTCAGGTGGGAAACAGGCAAGCGACAGAGAGTTCCACTCGCGTGCAGTTCTAAGAAAGAAGCTTTGCTCATGGAATCTACGTTTTATTGCTTTGTTTAATTTCATAGATGAAAATGACTGTTTCATGCTTCCAAAAATGGTAAATTTGCAGGAAAATCGTAATAACTTAGAATATTTGATGTATCTTAAAAAGTATGTGATTAAACCCTCCGCCTGGCAACACCGGGTATGTACAGCTAGTAACACACAGGTTTTCTTTCTCAAAACATTTTTAAGTTATTCCTACTAAACAAAATGACAATTCATATGTAAATAAAAAAATATGTAATTCGAAAGAAATTAATTGTAACATTTTAATACATGAAAGTATTTTGATTAATAGTACGATCTTTTAAAAAAAATAAAGAATACAATGTTTTTTTTTTTTTAGTTTTAAATTAGCTCATAAAAAGAAAAGGTTACGTTTATTAAGTCCCGCAGAGTGTACATAAGTGAAAAGTAAAAATGCAACACAAACTTTACCTAATCTCATAAATTTATTTCAACTTAAAACGGGCCTTTTCAAACGTTTTTGTTAATTTAAAAAAATTTTATTTCCATAATTTGTGGACCAAGCGCGAACGTAGACCCCAGAATTTTAATGAACCACTGTTCTGCCAGATGAAACATACCCACTCCTGTGTCTCGATACATCTTCTATCATTATATGTAATCAGTTTTTTAAAATAGTCAACAATATAGGAGCCTATTCGTGACCACACACACACACACACACACACACACACACATTCAGCTTTATACTATAGATTTTACTATAATTTATATAACTTATAGAAATTAGGAACCTCGGTGATGCCGAACAGATGTCATTTTATGCAAATTATTTCTAAGCTATATATTAAATCTTTTCCCTTGCGTTAATATCTATTAAAACTTTACTAAGTATATTTTGGAACATTCTTAATTTTTATTTCTCTGTCAAAACAATTCCTATTTACGTTTGCCAAAACTAACCTAACATTTTCCTATATTTATCTAAAATATTAAAATTTTTATTTTGTTTACCTCAGCTTATATCTTATGCTTACTTTAGTTAAACATATTTGCCTTCTATGGCCGCTTCAAACTCATCGTTACAAACTCGCAGAAAGCATACAGAATATTAAATCTGTCTGCACCGCTTAAGAAGGCCAACTTCGTTTTATAATTCAACGTTAAGAAGTAAATATTCTTATGAAAATGATGTAGATGTAATATTAAGCATTAGCTGAAACTGGGTATTATCCAATCACTGACTCACTGGTCTGGAAATTTGCATTTGTTTCTAAGTTTTTCAAAAATCTACTTAGCTCTAGATGTTTCAAAGTTTTATATAACAAAAGCTGTAATAGAAAAGTTTGAGTGACACCTAGGGATCAGAGGTGACCTCAGTCAAACAAAATTCAAGAAAATCATGTGACATCAAGGGGAGATAATTATGTTTCTTGTGACATTTATTAGCAAAAGAGACATGTAAAAGACGCTGTCCCTTTATGGTGGGGGGGATGAGGCTGTCGTGTAAATTATAGCTAACTGTAACAGGATAAGCTATCTGTGTTATTAATCTGTCGTTTTCTTCTGTACGAGCACAAGTTAACTAACACTTTAAAACAAGAGTTTTTTTTTTCTTTTGGTTTCTTCAACAGGGTTCGTATTCGTAACAGACTTGAAAAATCCTTGAATTTTGACTTTTGCTTTGAAAAAGGCCTTATTTCTATCATTACTTTGAGTTAGCTGTTGCTGCTGATTGGTATTATGTTGCTTGGCGATTGGATTAGCTACATAGGGTAACACACGTATTTTGCTGCCACAAATTACACATTAATATTTCAATAGAGAAGTTATTCTACTTCCACAGAACATATCTTTTGCAAAAAAAAAAAAAAAAAAAAGTGAAATAAAACCAACCTCCCATTTTCTCTACAAAATTCGGTTTCCAAATTATCTACATCTCTCATAATTATATTCACTTTGAAAAAAAAAATTAATAGTTTGCTGTTATTATTATATAAACAAGAAATGTCCATTAGTGACAAAACTGTATATAATGGTTTAATTAAAGTATTATTTTTTTGTTGTTGAATTCATACTCACTCACTGATTGGATGATATTGTCTCCCTTTCTCACTTCTACGTTTATTCCCTTTTTCCCTTTTTGTTTTTTCTGGCCTCATCTTCACACTGCGTACACATGACTGATTGGGTCTTGTCTTGGTCAACAGTGGTAAGTCTCTATAAGTGACATGGAGAGACCTTTTTCCAGGTAGGTGCTCAAGTGAAAAAAAAAAAAAAAGCGGCAAAAATATAGTAATGAACACTCTCCCGGTGGGGCACAGGCCTATAATACATTCCTCTGAAAAGGGCACTTTCAAAACAAGAGTAAAAGGAGCAGGTGCTTGGGCACCTCTAGCACTGTCTTCTCTGCACATCCCTGCTCTCTACTGGTTCTGTCATTACTTAACAGCAGGGTTTGTTGTTGTCCTCCAAGAGAAAAGTCTATCAGGTATGTGTATATAGTGTTATGACGTATGGAAGTAAAACCTGGCTAGTGAGGGTTGAAGACATGCGTTGCATGGAGAGAAATAATATTAGAATAATATGATGGATGTGTAATGTGAGTCGTAAACACTGGATTAAATGTTATGACCTCAGAGTATTTTAAAAAAATATAACAAAGTGTAAATAAAAAATGGCAAAGTGGCATATTTATATTAACGTTGCAAACAGATCCCCCAACTAAAAATTTAACAGATGTGTTTAAAAACAAGTTATACTCTGTTTAGTTGATGCTTGATCGATAGTGTTACAAGAAAAGAGCCCTTTTCTTGTAAGTAAGAAAAACATTAGATAGACCGATATTCAAACTTTGTAAGCAAGGTTCAGAAATAGATTCAGAAAGGAATTCGCATTGTTCAGTTTCACATAAAAGTTTAGAGATGTTGTTGGGAAAGGAATTTTAATTGTTCACTTCTTTTTGTGAAAACTGAATTAAAATAAGGTCAGAGAAAATAAAGAACAATAGCAAATTAAAAACATATTGAAAAATATGTTAGGTCGAAAAATAGATTAGTGAGAATTCTTTGTCTGCAGAAATGGTTTGGGAATATGTGCGAACCACGTATGTTTAGGTCACGTGAGTGAGTCATGTTGAGAGCCATACATGACGTCATAGCAGAAAAGCAGATTCTCAAGATAATTTGCTAGTTTTAGTGAGATTAGAAGACAGAGAGAGATGGAGTCCAGAGTCGAGTCCAGATCGAATCAGAAGAGGGTGCCCCTTTAGAAGCGAAGGGGAAAGTTTTAAACATGTAGAAACAGCTTTGAATTCCTGGATGTGATCATCATTTCGACCGGTCAAATGGAATAAAAGAACATATTTTTGTAACTGCCGTCTTCGTGTCGTCTTTCTACCAAATTGAAGGTAATGTGAAATCATTTATATGAATATTGTTCCCACTCATCTTTATAATGAACTTTGTGTATTCATCTAAGTAATGTGTCCTCCTCTCCATCTAAGTAATGACTGTCCCATCCGGTGTTAAAGAACTGATCAATCTCTCTCCACTCTAATATATGTTAAAAGAAGGAACATCCACAGAACAGTAAAATGTATCAATGTCTTCTCTTCTCTCCCCCTCTGTAATATCTGTATAAATGTATCTTCCCCTCATCAATATGAATGTCACCATCCGTCTCTCTCTCTCTCTCTCTCTCTCTCTAATATGATCTCCTATGCAGCAGTAATAGTATACTAAAGAAAACTCGATAATAACAATTTTAAAGCTTCATATAAAATTGTTACTGATTTCTATTTTTAACTAACACTTCCTTTCTGTTTTTTTGCAATATTATCTCTTCTATGGTCATGATATCCTTCTAAAGATTACCTTATCCTTTTTAGAAGAGAGGGGGTAGCCATGTAGCAAAGATATGCAACCAAAAATATGCTAGTACTAGATAATATATTTTCAAGACATGGTGGAAGAAAAAAAGGCTAATCAGAATCAAATATCAATTTGTCAGATGAACTGCTGTCAATGCCTATAAATAGATTGGATTAATTTTATATATTAGATAATAATATATTTCCTGGGGGAAATGTTCCATTGATGTTAATTAAAGGAAGATGTTGAAATTAAGACTGATTGAAAAGTAAAGGGGCAATCAAACCCACCACCACTCCTACTACAGTCACAGTCTTCAGACATCTGACCCCTCCCTGCCCCGAGAAAGATAAAGATCCCAACTAGCTAATCTTTCCCCTTTCTTGTTTCTTTTCTAAAACTGACTTTTTTCATAACAGATTGCTTTCTTTTAAAATAGTTGTTCAATTTCATTGGAATTGTTGAATTTTCTTGCTTTTTTCGCTAAAGTATTCACACAAATGTTGGATAAGATCGATTCTTGATCTGATACTCTACATTTTTTTTTGTTGTCTTGAAATAAAATTCCAATTTATTTTTTTTAACATATATAAAATTGGATTTTTTATGCCAATTTTTTTTCACTTGCCGTGGCCATTTTCTTTTTGCATTTAAAGTATGGGATGTTTAGTCACTTCAATATGATCTAATTGTCTGAGATCTATCTTGAATAGCTTCGTTATCTAGAGCATTCCTTCGAATGCTGAGCAAACTTCTTTCTTTGGAGATTACCATTTTTTCTTTCTCACCAGAAGTTTGATTCCGGTGATCGTTTAATCTTTTTTTTTTTTTTTTTTCCCTTTTACTATTTCGAGATGTGTTCTTTCTTTGTGCAGCCTTCATCAGAATCCTTTCTGGAAAAATATCAAAGTGCAAGGCATGCCATTTTTTTTTTTTTTCTGAAAATCCGTTGTGATTGTACAATAATGACACAACTCAAGAAACTTTTATTTCCAACTTCCCAAAACGATGTATGCTTTTTAAAAAGAAAATTTAATACCGAGTCATCACTTACCAAGACCAAAAGCTACTCGAGGATAAAGCTCTATGGGATTGTTAATTAAATGAATGAACAATATTGAGACGATTGAAAGCGATAGGTTGAATGGATACATTTTTATTATTTAAGGGTACATCTTGATTAGTATTTGTTGACACTGAACTTGAAGATAATCATGCTAGAGTCAGCAGAGGAGCAGTTCTGTGATACTGTGGAACACTGTACCACGGTACTGCTTTCCTATGTGATATGAACTTTTTTCTGAATTGAGCAAACTTTCCAGACTTTTCTCTGCAACTTTCTAGAAAAGATTTTGTACTCTTTTAGCTGTCGGGCTTTCAAAATGTATGTTGTAGACTAAGCTGATGTGTCTTGCTAAACTGTCAGCCATTATTTTTTTTACACATCTTTATTTATATGTACAATTCAAATCTGATTTGCTTTTAATTTTCTGAGATTAATTTTATCGTAAATTTTAGCCAGCAATCTTTCTTTGTCATTATTTTGATTTTTCATTGCTAAAATAGTAGAATTATAATTGCTTGAATTTAAACACTTGAATTGTAATCGAAAATTAAATATTTATATCAAGTTATTGTTAAAAAGGTTTTTCAGCAGAATACATACGTTAAGTTTTAGCAAGCAGATTATAAACATTTAACATATATAAATAAGAAAGGTGGTTTGTTTAAAGCATTGCTGGTAAATAAATATGGAAGAGTATAAGAAGGCAGGGAACCGGGTGTTAAAGCAATATAACGTATGAACAAAAATGGACAAACGAAATAAGGTCTTGTACATATATTTTTTTTTATCTTCGTATATCCATTTCTTTTTCAAAAACAGTCACAAATACAAATCAGTAAATATTTTACTGTTTGAGGTAACGGGAATAGTGGAAAGTTTTAATATTTTGAGAATATCATCTCTTCTTCAAAAAGAAAGGGACCAAAGAATGTTAAAAAAATAAAAAAGAAAAATATCGTAAAAACGGAACCGGAAGTGGATTAAAATGAGATTTCAGGCAAAGAATATGAGTTTAGATTCTCATCATTATGTTACTTGTATATACCAGTGCATTTCTCATTCGTTTAAACTAAACCAAGTAATAAATTGTATCTATATAAAAGCCAAGTACGTCCAAGGATGGATTACAGCTGCCACATCTGGGCAGGAGCTGCTAAAAACAGCCTATCCTGCTTTGACAGAGTACAAAATAGATTTCGTGGTTTAGTGGGGGGATGCCCTTTTCTCTTCCCTGCAACCTTTCTCCCACAGAAGAGACGTTGCGAGCCTGTCTTTGTTTTATCGTTATTTCCATGGCAGGTGCTCGTCTGAGCTCCAATCTCTCGTCCCCCCCTCACCAATCTTTCACGAGAAACACCCGTCTGGCTGAAACTACTATCAATAATTTTCCCCACTCTTTATCTGTGCCTAAATCCAAACGTAGATTCCATGAGCAAAACTTCTTTCTAAGAACTGCACGCCAGTGGAACTCTCTGCCGCTTGCCTGTTTCCCACCTGACTATAACTTGGATGTCTTCAAGTCCAACGTAAACAAACTCCTGACCCCCCCCCCTTAATAAGAGACTCTATCAAACCTCCAATACTAATGATTACTACAATACTATCTCATTGATTACTGTACATGCAATAAACCATATCCCTGAGTGGCCTTCGGGCCTTTATAAGTGGTGATCCCCATGTAAAAAAAAAAAAAAAATAGCAAATAAAGAAATAATATATATATATCTATAAAAATGAAATTGTCTGTATGTCTGTGTGTACATTTCCCTCCCAAATTTCTCTGTAATTGTTCTACTCGAGATTTGACATAGGGGCATTGAGATTTGGGAAAATCTTTTTAATCGGTTTGGCTTTCAAGGGGTCAAAGTTCAACGATTTGGCCTTTAAAAACTCTACCAAACTCCTCTGCCAATTTTGGGTCTAAACACTCGAAATTTAAGATGTAGGTTACTTGGACATGGATCAAACTTTTTAATTTGATTTAAGCCCAAAACAATAAATGTTATGGGGTCAAAGTTTTTAAAAAATTTGACCTCTGCGGTCTCTACCAAATTACTCAGCCAATTTTTAGTCTAAACATCAAATGTATTCAGACATAGAGCAAGCTTTGGGGGAAGGGGCGAAAATTTGGCTGCCAGGGAGTTAAAGTTCAAAAGATTTTACCTTTGCAGTCTCTAGCAAACTATTCAGCCAATTTTGGGTGTAAACATTTTAAATTTTACATAGAGGGTATTCAGACATGCAGCAAGCTTTTTAATCAGTTTTTGGGCGAAAATTTGGCTGCCAAGTGGTCAAAGTTGAAAGAGTTGATCTTTGCAGACTCTACCAAACTCCTCTGTCAATTTTGGGTCTAAACACTTGAAATTTTACATGTAGATTATCTGGACATGAGTCAAACTTTTTAATATATATATATATATATATATATATATATATATATATAGGGACTGAGCAAAGCCGGGCTAACTGCTAGTAATAGTTATAGTGAAAATGACGATGATAATAATAGTGATGATAATTCATAAGGAAACCTTATGCATCAGTATATAGAAGTAACACAATAATTAAAATATCGACCTAAGTCCTATTTCTGCTTGACAATTCAACTAATCTCACTTCCGGTTCCGTTGTTTATGATATTTCTCTTTTCGTTTTAAACAGCATTCTTCTATTTGTCCATTTTTGTTTACATGTCACATCACGTCAACACCCAGTTTCCTCCATTGCTATATAGCTTTCTGATACTCCTCCACATTCATTTAATATATCTTTATAACTGATTTATTTACTATAATGAGTGAAATGTTAGCTCTGTTATCTCTGATCCAAGAAACTGGGGTTCAATCCTTGGTGAAGTCATACTAAAGACTAAAAAATATGGATTTGGATTACTCCTTGTTGAACACTTAGCATATGGTAATAATAAAGGGTGAGTGGAGGAAACCAGGAAAAACGAGTGATGGCCTCCCCTACGTCTGTGTAGCAGCCAATTCAAAAAGAGCCTTCGAGCCACTCTCAATGTCAGTCAATTGATTGAATCCTCTTTGAAATTGATTCCAATGATAAAATAGCAATAGCTATTTTTTTTTTTTTTCATCTTAATGAAAATCGGTTCAGACAAGGCGTGAGACTATACCATTTCAAATTCAAAATGATAATAATAAACTTCAAAATGGACTTATTTTGTTTGGAACGTTTATATTATTTTGTATCCCTTTGAAGTAAAAAATAAGAGTGAATATTAAATTTATTTGTATTATATTAATTCTCATTTTGAAGTTGATTATTTCTCATTTGGAAATTTTTTTTTTTTTTTACTTGAAAATAAGTCCATTTTGAAGTTGATTATTATCATTTTGAAATTGAAATGGTATAGAAATGTATGTCCAATCAAGCACCTTCAACAGAAATAACAATGAAGTAAGAGATTTGCAACATCTCTTGTGTGAGAAACTATAAGGAATGATAGAACTCCTGCCTTTTTAGATTTTCATGGCATGCGTTTTACTTGTAAATTCTGTAATGCCCATGCGTAACATCTATATGTCTATAAAAGTTAGAATATGTGTGTGAGGACACTTCTCAACCTATATACGCAACGAATCTTGGATCTACAGAGTTGAAATTTGGTATATAGGGTATTCAAACATGTGGAGAACTTTTTAATTGGTTTTCATCCAGAAAAAAGGGCTGCTAAGGGGTCAAAATTGAAAAAAATGGAACTTTGAAGGTCATCGGATTTTTATCTGTTTATCAAGTTTCATGACGCTGAATGCTTGAATTGTCCACATTATGTTAAGAATAAGTAGATTTGAAAATGCTTTTTAATGATCAGATCTAGCTGGCGTAATGGTTATCGTACTTGACTGTCTTTAGGTTTTGGTTTCGATCTCAGCTCGAGTATTTAAAAAAAAAATTTTTTTTACTGACAAGAAGTGAACTGTTTAGAAACAACATAATACTCGCATGCACATGTTTGTTTCTTTCCGTTTCTTTTCAAAATTTTTTTTTTTTTTTTTTTTTTTTACATTTTATGAAGGTTCCACCAACAAAGAGGGATTGGACCTATTAATTCACTCTCATTCGTCTGTTCACACTTTTCTCAATAACCACGCCTTGGATTTAAAAAATTTTTTGCACAAACATTAGTCATGGTGAAAGTAAATTTTTGCCAGAACATATTTTCTGGGATAACTCTGGTTGTCCACTTAAGAGCTATTATTTGGGTAAAATTGTCCTCAAATCGATCATCTGTTCATTTTTCAATAATTACGTCTTGGATTTTTTTTTTTTTTAAATTTTGCACAAACATTAGTCATGGTGAATGTTAATTTTTCATTCATTGATGTGGACCCTGCATGCTTGGCTTGTTTTTAAGGAATTTACCGTTACATTTAATACCGGGCAACGCCAGGTACATCTTCTAGTATATTTATGCAAGCATATTAATTCGTGAATAGATTTGTTCATAACTGTTGAAAGAATTTTTTTCCGTTTTCTTTTATTGTCTAGTTTATTTCTCCATCAAAAATGCCCAGCTAAGCATAACATGGATTAACTTGATGTGGACTCTCTTGAGATAGATTTCAGATCTGTTGAAATGTTGATATATTTATTTCATCCTGATTAACAAAGCTGACAAAAACAAAAATCAATTTTGGTTTGAGATGATTTCATTGTTTATTTTTATTTAGTTGTTTCATTTCTGTTTCTATTTCATATAAAGCTAGATGGTCTGTTAGAGCCAAAAAACAAAACAAAAAAAAAATCGGTGTAGCTTGAAGTGATAGTTATTTTCAGATTTTGTCCAATGGGATTGGAATAGAGCATTATGGGAAATTAGTTTGTCATGATGTTGAGAGAACCGGATGTTCACTCTGTGAGGTCCAAATAAAACATCGTCTAAAATGGTATGTGCGCCTGTGGTTTTACACAGAACATCCGGTAAAAATAATAAATATAAACTGTTCATATTTTAAACTGATTAAAAGCATCAGTGGTTCCCAACCATGGGGCCATGAAATGATTGCTAATGTGCCCCCAAATCTCTACGATTAAATAAAAGTCCTTTCTCATAAGTTTCAAAATGACTGAGCCAATCTTTTGCAATTTTCACACAAACGTAATTTATATGTCTGGCAGTGTTCTTAGATATATTTTGTTCAGAAATTCATTTGATAAATATCAATCTTAAAAATATCTTTTCTCTCTTACAGATGAAAAAGAATTTTAACATGGGAATATTTTACATTACATCGGCCAAGGGCAATAAAATCTTAGCAAATCATTTATTCGAAAAAAAAAAAAAAAGGACTTCTTATAATCTGGAGATATTTCCTAGTGTTAGATCATTCAACTACAGACCGAATGATCCCCTGTTCAAGCCCGGTTGTACCTCACTATTTTATTGTAATTTTTTCTCATTAATGAGTTCAATTTATGATAAAAGAAGAGTTACCATTTAAAATCGCTGCAAATTATTTCTACGTTTGCATATTTTAAAACTAAACACTGATCAGAAGTGACTTTTCCAGGGCATTCATCGTCAAGCCTAAATATCACTGACATGATATTATAAACAAACACAGACAGAATTTTATTATTATTACTTTTTTATTTAAACATTTTTTTTTTTTTTTTTTTTGCAAATTAGTCCACAGGGCAAATAATTTCCCATAATATATAATAATCAATAGAGGATTGATTCTATAATAATTCATATGCAATCTGCATAAATTAAAAGATCATGTTTAAGCATATTGTACGACCGGGCAATGCCGGGCTGTCAGCTAGTATGTTATAAATGGAAGTTACAATTTATTATAGGTGGAAAACGGTTTTCATATCATTATAAATTAAGTTTTTTTATTAATAAATAACTTGCACATTATTATTTGCTATTGATAATCTATAAAAGTGAGAATGACACTTCTCAACCTATACACTCAACGGATTTTTGATCTGCAGACTCGAAATTTGGTATATAGCCAAAATTTTTTTTATTGGTTTTCATCCGGTAAAAAGGGCTACTAAGGGGTAAAAATTAAAAATCAGTACGTCAGGGAGTCATTGGATTTTTATCTGTTTGTCAACTGTTTCAAGACTGCATGTGCGAATTGCTCACATGACAGATTTCTTGTGTTAAGGATAAGTATGTTTGAAAACACTTTTTAAAATCGTATTAAGCTATCCTAGTGGTTATCGTACTTGACTCATCGTCTGTAGTTTTTGGTTTTGATCTCAGCTCATGCAATTTTTTTTTTTTTTACTTATTAGAAGGGAACTGTTAGAAACAGCATAATACTTGCATACACGCCTCAATTTCTTTCTGTTTTTCATTTATTTTTTATTTTTTTAAAGGAATTTAACGTTACGTTTAATACCTACGATATTTCTGTTAATAATAAATAAGGATTCTGCATTAATTAAGATATGATATTTATGCATATTTTACGACCGAGCAATATCGGACGGCCTGCAGTATATCAATAAAAGTATAAGTGTGTGTGTGTTTGTGAGGACAACTCTTAACCTATATACTCAATGAATTTTTGATCTACGGACTTGAAACTTGGTATATAGGATATTCAGACCCATGGAAAACTTTTTAATTGGTTTTCATCTGGATGAAAGTTTGTTTGTTATTTTACATAGGCATCACCACTTATCAAGACCCAGAGGCCACTTGAGGATAAGGGTAAAAGAGTGTACAGTAGAAATTGGACAATATAGTAACTGTTAGTAATGGAGATTCTGTAAATTTGTTAACTTATATGGAACGGCTCATCAAGAACTTGTTTACGTTAGACTTGAAGACAACCATATTGTAGTCAGCTGGAAAGCAGAAAAACGGAAGACAATTCCATAGGCGTGCAGTTCTAAGAAAGAAGCTTTGCTGATGGAGTCTACACTTAGGTTTAGGCACAGATAAACAGTAGGGGAAATTAGTGATAGTGTTTTCTGCTAGACGGGTGTTTCTTGTGAAAGTTTGGCGAGGGGGGACCATAGAATGGAGCTCAGCCGAGCACTTGCCATGAAAATAATGATAAAGCAGAGACAAACTCGCAACATCTCATTCTGTTATTTTCAAATCATTATAACTGGAGATGAGTATAATTAAATAAATACCAACTCCCACGTTATTACTTACATGATATCGATGCTAAAACGTTAAAAAAGAAGAAACAAAATGTATAATAAATCGTTTGTTTAAATTTTTGGATATTCCGAATTTTCCATCAACAATAGAAATAACATTGTTAAGCATCGTAAAATATTCATTTAAACATTCATTTTTAATGATAGGTGTACTTCAGAAATTTGAAGAACTCGATAGTGTACCGCCATTTTGAAAAAAGGTTGGCAGCCACTAGATTAAATACCGAGTTGGGTTTTTTTATGATCAAAGGTAAATTTATGAAGATTATAAAAAAAAAATGACAAAATCCAGAAATTAATCAGAAGGAACTCAGCTAACTACAACGTCCAGCACTTCTTGGCCTTCGGGCCAAGATCAACGTGTAGTATCTGTTCCGGCAGATACTGCAAGCAAAGACCCTATGTTGGGGCTACCCCACAGATAAGACCTTGGTCAATGTAGGGGCAACCCTTCATACCAATTGTCACTATCCAGCTCCCCTACTCCCCATTTCCCTTCACTCCTCACATTAAAAATCGTCCTTGTGCCTAATTTGCTCGGTGGGGGAGCAAATAAATACCATCTGTTCTTCAGATGCTGCACTTCAATTTTTGTTCCTTTTCTCCACGTTAAAAAACGACCCTGGTGTCTAACTCTGTCCTCTGAGGAGGCATTGTAAATAGGAACTCACCTTTTATCCAGCATTCAGAACTACACCTATTACACCGATATCCTTATTAACCCTGACGAAAACTCTCTAAACAACTCTGTCATCTTTGCTTTTACTCAGTAACGCAAAGTTGAAAGAAACGTTGAAGTATCAATTTCTATCTAGTGTTAAAAATGTACCCATTCACATATCGATCACGGGACTATATTTCCCTCTCTTTTCCACAGGTTTGTACTTGCCCACCTCTTGTTTAGCTCCCTTATTTTGTCCTTTAGTCCTCATATTCCATGAGCGATGTTTTTGACAAAGAGGTAAAAATTGCTGTTTTCTGGATCAAAATCAATTCGATCTAACTCTTATCGTTGGCAAGTTTTTGGCCTTGAAGTAGTAATTTTTTTTTTTATGTCTTTACATGAAGTGGCTTCATGCCTTGTCTGGAGTGATCTCCATTAAAAAAAGAAAGTACATGGACCATAAGAATTCAAGGGTTAGCATGATATCTATTACATAAGTCACTTTGCGTGTGTGCCCCTTCCTTATAAGTTCCGAAACGGCTGAGCCTATCTTTTGTAAATTTACACAAAGGTAATTTATATGTTAAAAAGTGTTCTTAGATATGTTTCGTACGGCTGGTCTAACGAAAAATATTTCACTGTACAAACTGTTCTTTTTTATTTATCTATAACAGAAAAAAGACTACATTCAATATCGTCAAGACCAAATATCAGCTGACGTGATATTGTAAACAAAGACAGATTGAATTTGATGAACGAAATTATGATTATTATTTTTTTATATTTTTTTTGTGAATTAATCTACTGGACAAATTATACCTCGTAATATATAATAATCAATAGAGGATTGATTCTAGAATAGTACATACTCCATCTGCATAAATTAAAATATCATGTGTAAGCGTATGGTATGGCCCGGCAACACCGGGTTTCCAACGAAGTATAATAACAAAAGTAAGTTACTACTTTGATAGTAACAATCTAAATATAACCTGCTTTTGGCATGCAATATGCATGACTCGTAGATTTGGCAAAATCTTTGCTTTAACTTAGAGAGGAGCGCAAGATATGCATGCTACAACCATCGATACACCAGACAAGGAGCAACTTATGCTCTAATGATTAGATGATCATCAGATTAGGAAGCAAATTGTTTGTTTGAAGTTTTGTCACTTGTGGAACACATTACCAAGAGACTGCTTCTGTGGGGAATACAATGTGACCGTCTTCAAATCCAATGTCACCAAATACTTATTCTTATCATAAATCGTCCTCATAAGAAATCAAACTTTGGACATTCTATTCGTCCTTTTTAATCCTCTCATAATGTTCTTCATCATTCAATTGATAACCCATCCTTCTCAATCCTTATCCTTGAATGGCTTTTGTAACTCACTAATAAAAAAAAACTAGTTAAACAGAGGAAATTGACAGAATGAGACTTATCTTTTCTTTTAGAGTCGCCATTAAATTGATGAGATTATGTCCCCCTTTGCCTCCCGCCTCGTATTACAGACTTATTGATCTATGCGTATTATATATATATATATATATATATATAATGTGTGTGTGTGTGTCTGAAAAGACTAGTAAAAACTGAGTTTTGATTGGCATTCAAACTTAGCGGGATTACAAAAAAAAAATATGTGCCAATTACTTTCTTTCTGTCAGTTGATCACATCCAATGACATCTTTCAAAACATCATAATGTTGGTGCCAATGTACACCAGTGAATACTGAAAACAAGTTTGTGTGAGTCTCCATAAATATGAGAGGGAAGGTGGTATGTATGTGTATGTGTGCGTGTGTATATACAGAGTGTCCCAATAAAATGTATACACTCTTTAAATGACCATAAAACCAACATTTATTATAAGAAAGAAAAGTTTCATACATCAAAAATACTGTGAACAAATATAGAAACCAGCAAATTATCGAAAGTGCTTATATTATTGGCCATTGTGGTCCATGAACAGCTGATAACGGTCACTGGCTTAATCGAAAACGTTCCTAATCAGTTTAATTAGTATGTTGACACATCTTCTTTCAATGGTTGCTTTCAACTCATTCATTGTGGCTCGTTTTGTGGTGTGAACCTTGTGTCTAACATGACCTTCACGCCCCCCCCCAAAAAAAAAGAGAACAATTCATGGAGGGGCTCAAATCCGGTGAGCGTGGACAGTACTTGATACTTCCACTTCGTTCTAACTATCTGTTCTGCAGGTGACTATCAAAATATGTTCTTACGTCATGATGATAGTGGGGAAGTGCTCCATCCTGCTGGAAGTGCCATTCTTTATTTCTAAACATCTCTTGGGAATGTGGCATAGTATATTCATGTAGCAAGTTGAGATAATATAAAGAGTGTATGCATTTTATTGGGACACCTTGTGTGTGTGTGTGTGTGTGTGTGTGTGTGTGTAGGTATATATATATATATATATATATATATATATATATTTAGGCAGAATTTCATTATTCGCGCATATTTTATTGAAGAGGATCTTCGTTCTTCTTTTTATGATCTTTCTTTCGAATTTTGTTTTCGTACAAGAATTCTCCACCTATTCTAAAACGATAAAGGTGAAGAGGAAGGGAAAAAAATTCAAATTAGGCGAAACTACACATAGTAAATTAGTAATAAAAACAGTAAAACGACAGAGAACAAATCAATCAATAAGTAGGATGCACAGGAAGAACAACCCTGACGATGGTCAATCGAGACCGAAAACGTTCGGTAAACTAGGAGACTTTATAAGAACTTTGGATCCCACAACAAAAATACTTGTACGAAAACAAGAAAAATTCGAAAGAAAGATCATAAAAAGAAGAACCAAGATCCTCTTCAATAAAATATGCGTGAATATGTATATATATATAATTACGTTGACACACCAGTTCCCGTCAGATCACCGAAGTTAAGCAACATTGTTAGTACTAAAATGGGTGACCATTTGGGAATTCTAGGTGCTGTATGTTGTTATCTTCGTTTCTGATTTTATGGTCATCAAATACTTCCATATTACAAGTTGTTTAGGTTGGACTGCATAATTAAAAGCAAAAACTAATTATATATTCAATCTCTTATTGTTGGCAAGTTTTTGGCCTTGAAGTAATAATTTTATTTTTCATGGTCTTTTCCTCTTTTGCGGTACGAGTTCAAGCCTGCCTGCTACCATTTTTTTTTTTTTTTTTTTTTTTTTTTTTTGGTGTGTGCTCAACACACACCTCCAAACACCCGGGCAATGCCGGGCACCCAGGCTAGTAATACATAAAGGAAAGAAGTAATGAAGGAATCATAAAAGTGGGGAATAGGAGGGAAACGTCGAAAAGTCAGTGAAGAAATTTGAAAAATAATAAGAGACGCCAATTCAACCATGGGGGGGGGTGATTTGAAATCTTCTGAACTACAATACACTTTCCTCAATAGGAACAAAGTGTAGTGTCTGTTCTGATACTACATTTCACCTTTTCTGTCCTCAATCAGTGGATGAGAAATCCTTCCAGATTGAGGCAATTTTAATTTTTGTTCCTATCCAGAGTGCCCCTTTTTGGAGAGCTGGATTTTCCTCACATTAAAAACCGACATTGTGCCTGACCTTGTGGCGAGGCAAGTACATAAGTACGCTTTCCCCAATAAAAAATAAGGCAGAAAGAAGAAAAAAATATACCTACTAAAGACATTTATAATCATATCTTTAAGACACCCCAATTTTTTTTTTTTGCATAGAGATTGTGGTTGAATAACATTTTGTGATACTAATATATCCATGTAATTCCATCTCTCCCCAAATCAATCATTCAGATCTGTCCAAGTCTATATTCACCCACTCTCTTCCATGTGAAGCAGTTACAAGAACTCGTCTACCTACAACAACTGCAAATAACTTTCTTTCTCTTTCTATCTAAAACTTAATGGAACTTCCATGAGCAAAGTTTTTTCCAAGAATCATCCGTTTTTGGAACACAATACCATGAGGTTGCTTCCTAGCTAATTATAGTGTAGTCATCGTCAAGTCTAATGTTAACAAATTCTTGTTTAGTCATCCTCTTAAATAATCAACCAGTCTCAACCATAGTTATTAATCCTTACATTGCTGTCTCACCATCCTCCTGACAAACAATACTATAGGACCACTTCCTAGCTAACTATTAGGTTGAAAAGAAAGTTCTTGCGGAATTTTTAATTTTGATTTCAAATGATGTATTTTCAAATAAGTTTTCGTTAGAATACCTTTACTTTATATATCATTTTAAAGAGCGTTTTTCGCTTTATCTGTTTTAGAATCGTTTAAAAACAATTATGTCTTTTCAGAAAGTTGAATATAAAATGAAAAAAAAGTAAATTTGCACAATTTTCTCATTTCAATTCAAGCTAGGCTGAAAAGCTGCTGAAACAGCTCACGAGATCAATGAAGCGTTTGGTCCAGGAACCACTACTGAATACACAGCACAATTGTGGTTTAAGAAATTTCGAGGAGGCAAGGAGAGCCTTGAAGATGATAAGTATAGTGGGCGGCCATCAGATATTAACAATCAATTAATGAAGCCTTAGTCGAAGCAAATCTACACACAACTGTTCGAGAACTTGCTTCTGAATTAGATACAACGTATTTGACGATTTCCAACCACTTAAGAGAAATTGAAAAAAAAAAAAAACTTGATAAATGGGTGCCTCATAGATTGAATGACAATCAAAAGAAATGCCGTTATGAAGTGTCATCTTCCATTTTAAGAACGACTGTGACTTGCGATGAAAAGTGGGTTCTTTACGATAACTAGCAATGCTCAGCTCTGATCAGATGCTAACGAAGCTGTACGACACTTCCTGAAGCCAAAGTTGCACCAAAAAACGGCCATGCTGATTGTTTCGTGGTCTACGACTAATCTTATCCAGTTTTTTTTAATGCAGGCGAAGCCGTGAAGTACTGTCAACAAATGGATGAAATGCATCAGAAACGTGGACAACAACATCTAACATTAGTCAACAGAATAGGCTCAATTCTCCTCTGACAATGCCCAACCGCACATTGCTAAGCCGACCCTACAGAAGTTGAACAAAACGAAACTCTGCCTCATCTGCCATACTCTCCAGACCTCTCACCTACTGACTACCACTTTTTCAAGCATCTCAACAACTTACTGTGTGAGAAATGCTTCAAAAACCTAAGTGATATCAAAAATGCTTTCAAGGACTTCATCGCCACCAGAACGCAAGATTTTCACATTACTGGCATAAATATACTTATTTTGCGTTGGCAAAAGTATGTTGATTCTGATGGTGCTTATTTCGATCGATAAATTTTTGTTTGAGCCGAGATGTGTTCATCGGAACTTAACAACAGTTTAAAGCTGCAAGAACTGTCTTGTCAACCTGATAAAACAGGGTCGTTTTCGAGTCTAATGTTAACAAATTCTTGTTGAGTCATCCTCTTAAATAATTAAACTCTGCCCAGTCTCAACCAATCCTCATGTTGTCGTTTTACTGTTATGCTCACAAACTCATTAACGCTTATCCTTAAAAATATGACACCATGCAGACATGCTGAATACTACCATACTGACAAACTAATTTCATCAGCCGGGTGATTAGTTGCAGAATAGAACCCAAGGAACTTTCTGTTAACGTTTTTTTTTTTTTTTTGTTGTTTCATTTTTTTTTTTTTTTTTTTTTTTTTTTTTGTAGATCATAAGGACAAATATTCTTTAATTCAGATAGTTATCTTCGTTTCTGATTTTGATTTTATGGTCATAAAATACTTCCATGTTACAAGTTGTTTAGGTTGGGCTGCATAATTAAAAACAAAACCTAATTATTATATAGATGCGAAAGAGTATGAGAAGGCTATAGCAATGCAGTGAAGTGGCAGTTGTATTGGCGTGACGCGTGAACAAAAATGGACAAACGAAAGAAGCTCTTATTTGTTTTGTTATTTTATTTAACTTTGTTTATCCCTTTTTTTCTTTTTTTTCAAGATAATCACAATACAAATCAGTAAATACGAACTTACTGTTTGATGTAACCGGGATGGTGTAGGTCTTAATATTTCGAGATAACATCTCTTTTTCAAAAGAAAATGAACCACAGAATGTCCCTAAAAAAATTATTATATATTATTTTTTTTTTTTTAATACTTTTGAGATGAGGTTTCGTGTATTGATTTTGTTTGTGGACTGCTATGTTCATAGCTGTTGTTGTTGTTTCACCACGTTTTGGCCAATTATTCCTTTAGCCTTCTTCATGTGGTTAAGCGTGACGGGATGGGAATGCTGAGTCCTGTAACTGTATCCTCAGTAATTACTGCCTTCCATAGTTGTTGTCATCTCACTGCGTTTTGGCCAACTCTACGGTTTTAGATGAGCATTGTCTGAAGATAGCGGTTTCAATCCTATCCAAAGTACTCTAGAGGACTAGTTGGCCCAAACATGGTGAGACAACAACTATGGAAGGCAGTAATTACTGGAAATACAGTCACAAGACTCAGCATTCCTATCCTGTCACGGTTAACCACCTAAAGAAGGCCAGAGGATGAGTTGGCTGAAACATGATGAAACAACTATGAAGATGAGGATAACAGTCAACAAAAAAATCAATACACAAAAAACTAATTAAGTATATTATTATAGTGCGGATAACATGGTACAGTTATAACTAGGGTTATGACAACAGCATATTTTTTCTTTATTTTGACTCTCGAGTATATAGCTGACACAGACACAGTTAATCAACCGAGAACCACATTACTCTATATAAAAGCATATAAGATATCAACGGATACACACTCGAGAGTCAAAACAATGAAAAGAATATGCTGTTGTCTTAGCTCTAGTTATAACAAATGAAAATTCTCAACAGTTCGATATATCAGCTGAACTGCTATTTAGTTCCAACTTTTAATATCTCACAAGATAAAATTATATATTAGATGACTAAATATTACCCTGTTCCATTGACTATATTTAGAGCCATTTTTGTTTTCATATTGAGAAAAAATTGAATGCAATTCTTTTATATGAATAAAATATAAATAATTTATTGATTTTTTTTTTTTTTTTTTTTTTTTTTTGATACAGGATGCTTTGCACATCTATTCTTATACGACAAAACGGTGTGCATCAAACCTTAAAATTGTTGCTCAGTAAATTGAAAAACAATTATTGTTATGGGTTGACCTTAACTGATCCAGTATCATTGGGATCTGTAGGTTGTTGCCAGATAAATGATCTTTGCCAGATCTGAGATTGATCAGGCTAGAATAAACTTAACCTCATCATACCTTTAAAACACTCATAAATCATTTATTTTGGGGTATTATTAGCCCGGGTGTTGGTGTAGAGGTATGGCTGTTTTCTAGTATCTTTAGCCTGTCTCTCATCTGCCCACCCCCCAACATTTTCTACTAGTCTTAATTCAGAGGCAATTTCTCTTCCTCGTTCTCTATTATATATAATAATATATATAGCTAGAAAAATTGATAATGAAATCAAGAGATTATAATTCTTTATTTGAATCTGGTGGATCAATAAATATTGTAATTTATTCGTTTTTTATTTTTATCATCAATTTTTCTTGTTTTTTAATTATTCTATATCTATATATATATAAGGCAAAATGTGTGTGACCATTTCGTGT
This sequence comes from Euprymna scolopes, assembly GCF_053919585.1. NCBI lineage: Eukaryota > Metazoa > Mollusca > Cephalopoda > Sepiida > Sepiolidae > Euprymna > Euprymna scolopes. The sequence continues at coordinate 159,695,533 of NC_136488.1, forward strand.
ATGTCTTCAAAAGGCTTTTCTCGGACACGCTCCCGGGGTCGTTACTATCGCTTAAAACTGTATATAGGTTCTAGATAATAATATGTAGGATTTGGGAACGCATGTAGCTTATAGATTTATTTACGTCGACTTTTACAAAATTATTGCTAGTTTGGCTTCTCGCGTGGGCTTTTTAGTATAAATTTGTGAAACTAAACTCAAACAAAGTCTTCTCGGCATTGCACCGGGGGGGGGGGAGTCCAGAAGCAATCAGCTTTGATCAATCCTGTATATCAGTACAATTGGGAGCTGCTTTCCCCTCCCCAACATCTGTTGTGGGAAGAAACAGTCAAATTTGGATAAACAAACCCAAACGCTGCGTGACCTCTATTTGACCTTCTTAATTAGGTCAAATGGAAGCAGCAGAGTTAACTTTTATTGCGCACGCCTGTTTTTTATAGTTAAATAAATAAATTCAAACATGCTTAATGTTGTCTGTCGCTGTGGCTCAATGGTTAAGGTAGCATGGTTTTTTTTTATCACACATTAATTTCCAACTCAAGGGTACGGGTTCGATCCTCATACACTCACCTACCAAAATGTTTTTTATTATTTAACCCCTACCCCCTCGGAGTTTTGATTTACCTCAATACACCCGGGCATTGCCGGGTACCCCCCGCTAGTTGATATATAAATCTCACCTGTCTGTTCAAGTGTATGTATGTATGTTTGTATGTCTGCCTACAACTTTCGACAGAGGCAACAGATTTTCATGAGATTGGTATCATTTTGAAGCTCGACCCTTTGGATGACAAATATGGAAAAAATTGGCTAAAAACATTAATTACTTCACCCTCAACTGGACGCTTTTCTACAGGGAGGGGTCGCTTTTTTCGCCTATATTTTCGAAAGTCATCCAGCTCTTTTCGATTATCTAGCCTTAATTTAAACGTTCACCACTTCCAGTGTGGTGGTGGACACAACGGCAAAGCCGTCACGTTTTTTTTTTTGCTTTTTTTTTTCACATTCTTTTCCTCCTTCGCGGTATGGGTTCGAGTCTGCCTGCCTACTACCACTTTTTTTTTTTCCTTAATACACATCAAACACCCGGGCAACACCAGGACCTAGGCTAGTCTAATATAAAGATAACATTTATCTGTAATTTTAATTATATATTATGTTTTAATTTTTTTTCTTTTATTCAATTTTTCACCTCATACAGGGCACAGTGCCAATTTGATGCAAGAGGCTACTATCAAGGACATAAGTTGCAGGGATTCTATGTAGGGAGTTGAGCAGCAAGATGTATATTCACATTACACTTGCACTTCTGCATGTCAGTACAGTTAGGAAAGCAGAATCCCGGAAGGGAGTTCCAAAGTTTTGCAGTTCTGGAGAAGAAACTATTAAAGTAGAAGGCTTTCTTACATCTGGGGATCTTTACTGTATAGGAGTGGAACTTTGCTGCTTGTCGGGCTTGAAAGGGGTATTTTCGTCAAGGGAATACAAGAGATTGTAGTTCGTTGATGGGTAGAACTACCGAATATCAACGCGATGGTTCTAGGTTCAATCCTTGACTAGGGAAAGATGCTAGTCTAGCCGAACTGGTTAGTTGAGATACAATGAAATAGTACTGTATGTGGATGACTGCATATATTTTAAACCCCCCTCTTTGGGTAGAGCTCTGTCATAAATAATCTCACCCGCTACTTAATTGGTTGCATATGCGAGATTCACTCTTTGTTTGTAAATAAAGACAAGTGGCTTGAGCACTATAAAAGTGATGGACGGATGTTTGTTTGAAATAGACATTTGTTGAGGTCTTGTGTGTAGAACTGTTGATTATCAACGTGATGGTTCTAGGTTCAATCCTTAAGCTAGGGAAAGGTGCTAGTCTAGCCGCACTGATACATTGTGATACAACGAAACAGTACTGTATGTGAACTACTATACATATTGGATTACTATATATATATATATATATATATATATATATATATATATAATGAGAGAGAGAGAGAAAAATCACACTGAAACGTAAGAGAGAGGGCTTGTATGTCCTAGTCCTAAAGTAAGTAGTCACTAAGAACAGTAAAACAATCCACAGTGAAGCTAGGATAACTTAAGTTACTTTACTGCCCATCTACATATCTTGAAAGGCATGTGCCGAGCAATTCGATCCTACAACCGTTGACTAGTATTACCAATGTAATCAGCATTCACACTGACATTTAAAATGATAAATTACAGAGATGGCAGGGGAAGAAGAGAAGAACATCTTTACATGTAGATTTCATAAAAGAGCTTGTGCCGAACGCAATGTGTGTATTGACAGAAAAATTACATTGTCACACGGCACATCGTATTTGTAGAGCAAATTTACCACTGACGTTGTTTATCCAAAGTGAACGAACAGAGTGCATCATGAGAACACGGCAAGTTTAGGCTTATTGAAATATTAATGAAAGGATCAGCGGTAGCACTGAAAGCTCAAGTAATAAATTGCAGCTCAGAATCCAATTTACTGTTAGAAGGAATCATCAAAACTGTGTTAGCATACCGATAAGATTTATCTGACGGCGTCTACAGCAAAATGAATTCCACCGGATATAAGTGGCGAAAAAAGGGTTGTATACTCTGAATGTGGAAAAATCTCGTCATCTTTTTACTAAAGCGCCAAAAGACGAGAGCAGAATTCAACTCTTTCTCACTTGTGAACGATAAAAGTGAGATTAACATGGTACAATAAAATAAAGCTTCATCCACAGTTTCTTCACTATCAAAAATGCAAAAGATCCACATATCGGCTATAAAACTTAAGACTATATGAAGTAGAACAAAGTTTTTGCTTATGGAAGCCTACAAAAATTTCGTCAGAAGTTTGAATTAACACGTTTTTCTCATAACAATCCTATTGATCTGTCAATATATAACATTGTTAAAGTTTAACTCAATTGAAAAAGTTTATCTACTGTAGTTTGGTTGATCACAGGGGGCGCCTCTGCAGAAACTCTCACCAGCTCTCTCCACTCCCATCAGCCCTGTACTATTGTGAGGGCGTGGCTGAACCTTAGGCCCATCCATTCCCTGATGTTATTCTCCCATCCCTTCTTCTATCCTCCATGCCTTCTTTCTCCTCTTACTCTCCCTTATATTACTGTTTTAACAAGTCCTGTTGATCTCATTACGTGGCCATACCAATGTAATTTGCACCGTTTTACAGTGACTAAAATATTTCCATACTTTCCTTACTTTATGCAGTTAGTTCCTCATTCGTAATGTGGTCGTTGTATAAAGTATCAAGTACTTTTCGGTTGCACCTCATCTCAACTGCTTGTATCCTCTTTTCAGTCGTTGCTGTTAGGGTCCACGATTCACAAGAATATAAGAATATTGGTATTACTAATGAGCACATCATGAGTCTGTATAGTATATTCCTATCTTTCTATATTGGGTTGAGTTTTGTGAGAGATGCGGTGGTTTGGCCAATTCTGTAAAATATCTTAGGTTTGGATCCTTCATCTGAGATTATTCCCCCAAGATATTTAAAGTTGTTTCCAGCTGCCAGTTTCTGACCATTCTCTTTGATGTTTGTAGTGATGCCATTGAAGAAGTAGAAACATAAGTCCAATAAAAACCTGTTTGCAATGAGAAAAGTAGCATGAGATAGTACAGCAGCACATATATCAATGACTTCCTGTAACAGAAAACTGTTGTCATATTTGGGCTGGGGGATCTGTATCCCATTTGAAGGTTTCTGATAAATTGCAGAAACATATTTGTAATTTATTTGATCCAACACTTTCTTCTTCACTGCAACCTCTCTCTCTCATAGATGTGATGTTGCTAGTCTCAGTCTTTTCTATAAATACTATTATGGCAAGTGTTCCTCAGAATTGTCTGATTTATTCCTGCTTCTCTTGTTCCAGCTCGTTTGACTCATTGGTCTAGTGGTCTCCAATCTACTGTTTTAACATCTCATTGTAATACAGCTTCCGATTCCAGTAGCTTTCTTTGCAAGGTTGTGGAACTCTCTTCCTGCTCATTGTTTTCCTTCTACATACAGCCTTTTTAAGACTAAGGCCAATACGCATCTCTTGTGTTCGCGATATTCAGCTTCCCTTTCTTGTTAGCTTCTAACATCAAGTAGACTCATGCCTTGTCTCAAGCGATTTCCATAAAAAAATGCAAATGAATAGACTTTTTGTGTGAAAAAATGCACCAAGTTATTATTTACCTAATAAGTAAATTACAAATGAAGTTGGAAAAAAATGAAAGAATCACGGGTATAATTATTTTGCCTGCATTATATGTTGCAACCACCTACGCTAGTATAGAGATGTTGAATGAAGACCTGGTTGGTTAAACAAACCCCAGTTGAGAGTGAGGAAAAGGTGAGAAAGACTAGGAATGAATCTGTCAAAGTTAACCTCCAGCAACGAAACGAATAGAAATGATTTGCATTATTCAGAATATACTTCTCATCTTGGATGTTATTCTCACGATGTTTCGGTCAATGTAACCTCTGACTTTCTTCAGGTGTGTCTTGTCGAACGCAGCATACACTTAACAGTTCCTACGAAAATGCCTACTGCTCAAACCTACAAAAATGTGCAGGTTTGCTGCAACATCGTGTCTGCAATCGTCAGAAATATGGATATCTAGAAGATGTACTCGGCGTTGTTCGGTATTAAACGTAACGTTAAATTCCTTAAAAAAAAATGAAATAAAAATTAAAAAAAAAAAAAACGGAAATAAACTAAAACACGTGCATGCGAGTATTATGCTTTTTTTTTCTAAACAGTTCACTTCTTGTAAGTAAAAAAAAAATACTCTGAGATTGAAACAAAAATCTGAAAGCTGTAAGTACGATAACCATTAGGCCAGCTTGCCACACCATTAAAGTGTTTTAAACCTTATGAAAGAGTTGATAGATAGATTCGATGACCCCCCCCCTCAAGTACCAATTATTTTTAATTTTTACCTTAGCAGTCCTTTTTCCAGACAAAAACCGATTGTCTTCCACGTATCTGAATACCCTATATACCAAAATTCAAGATAAAAAATTTGTTGATTATATAGGTTGAGAAGTATCACACACGCACACACACACACATTTTCATTTTTATAGATATATAGATTTAAACAATTGAGTGCAGAAAGCCTCCACTTCAGCAAAGATGTCCACTTCTAACAGACGAAGTTAATTTGTTGGTAGAATGGGAAATGTGTAAAAATGCCTGTTTTACAGTATTAGCCCATAATAATTTACACCTGTGACATAATTTACACCTGCAAAATGACCCTATCACCTGACCTTTTAATGCAGCTATTGAGTAGTATAAGTATTGAGGCAAAACAAGCACAATAATTCAAGCAAAAAAAAAAATAAAAGATTGTTAAATGCAAATTACAATCTTCCTCCTTAACTGATTCAAAATATAAATTCAACCAGTGTAATACAAGGCTTTAATCTGTGCACATATTTTTTTCAGTGGTAAAGAAGTCGTGTAGGGCTTTAAAAACGTAGACATATTAAGTTTTACACAAAGTAAAAAAAAAAACAACACATATCCAAAGCATATGGAAAGTAAGTCCTCTAAATATCAGAGAGGGATTCTAGTAGAACAATGAGTGTGAATTACTCAAAATAAAGAATCCCCATTTTTTTTTTTTTCACTTGTAAAAAAAAAAAGTGCAAACAATCCTTCAAATTTCTGCTAACACAAGGTTCTACAGACACTTATCTTTAGTTGACCTTTGACAACTAAATATTTTCGTTTGCTAACAAAAGCCATATGATTTTTGGAATATGACAGCTTTATTCCGTAACGAGTACATACATCATAAAAATCATTTGTTCGAACTTTTCTCAATAACTACTTCTTGGATTTTTTGAAAATTTTGCACAAACATTAGTCATGGTGAAAGTAAATTTTTCATTTGTGGAGGGCGACCCCGCACACGCTCGGCTTGTTTTTATTGAAGTTGTTAATATATAGCTCATTTCTGGCAGAAATCTGTAGCAAATAGCTAAAAAGAATCCGGTTGCATGAACATGTTGAACAAATGGTGGATAATAGCTGACATGAATCTGCTCATCTTAGTCTGCCAAAGTCTTGAAATCACATTGTCACTCGTTTGCATTACTTGCTATTATTTAGTCGAACTTCCAAACATGAAAATGGTTTTTATAATTAGAATCTAGACATTCACTTTGGATGAATTACAAGTGTCAGCGAAGGTCTTTGTTTCTCAGACAGGAATCTACGTTCTCCACATTTTTAATTCGGAAAAATCTAAGTCAAAAATCGCTAGAGCCTCTTGTGGGTGTGAGTTCTCCATTTTTTTTTTTAATTTTTTTTTTTTTTTTTTATCAGAATCCTTTTATTTATTATTAGTAGGTCACCAATTTTTACCCCTTAGCAACCCTTTTTTTCCGGATTAAACAGTTTTTTTTTTCCAGATTAAACAGTTTTCAACATGTCTGTATACTATATAGATTCCAAATTTAAAATCTGTGGATCAAAAATTTGTTGAAGTAGGTTGAGAAGTTTCCCCCTCTCTCTCTCTTTCTCTCTCTCTCTCTCTCTCTCTCTCTCTCTCTCTCTCTCTCTCTCTCTCTCATACACACACATTCTCACTTTTATAGATATATAGATTTTTTTTCTTTTTAAATAATAAAAAAAAAAGCTAATTTTTGCTAAATCACTAAAACAGTACATTATTTTTTTTCATTTTTATTTGACTGGATTTTATTTTATTTCTCTCTCTCTTCCTCTTCTCTTTTTTGTTTGTCTTTTCTTTTCTCTCTTTCCTTCTTGTCTTGCCTTTCTTTTCTTTCTGATAGATCTCTCTGAAAATAGAAAACGTTAATTTTACCTGAAGGTTAAGACTTCAAACGATTCGTGAAGAGAATAGATGAGTAAGACGACCTCCATTTCAGCAAAGAATGACTTCCTGCCCTCCCCCCTCTGCTTCTCCCTCATTTTCGCTCCATATCTTTTAATTTTGACTTTCCAAGATTGGAGTTTTTTTTAAGAAAAACGTTTTTTACTTTTGCTTTCTGCTGATCCCTCCTTCTCCCCAACATACAGATATGAAGCGATAGGGGAGTAGGGGGTAGCGTTAGAAAATGCGTCTCGATTCCAGTTTATTTTGCCGTTGGTTCTTCACATTCGTGCGGATATATTTTTTGAAATTATTGGTTTGCTAGCAAAACGGTGAACAACATTGGTGAGATGGACATTGCTGTTGTCATAAGTTTAAATCTCAACCGATAATTTTTTAAAGAAAAATTATTGTATTTTTTTTAATATACGAAACCATAACAGTGTGCTTGTTAAAATTAATAAAATCCATTTTGATCTGAACTTTCGAAAATTAAAATTTTCCTTGTCAAAGAGAAATTAGTTTTTGTTGTTGTTTCTTTTTCATTGTTCGATGTTAAAGTGGACTTCCTGCTGTAATAAAGAATAATCCAGTTATGTCTTGTGGCGCGGCCACACCGATTTAAATTGGTATTTTAATTTTCTCAGATTAGAATAAATTTTATTTTAACGGACATTGTTCTTCCAGTAATTATAAAAGTAATTGGACTTATGAAAAAACTAATTACCCCCCCCCCCCAAAAAAAAACTGCCTGGCAAATATATCCGGTGAATCAAGTGCAAGAAAGATTCAAACAATTCCACTTAACAGGATGATTAGAATCTTAAAACAAATCTTGGAATATGAGACAGTGGATAAATGTCTGGCTTCAGGTAAGATGCCTGAACACCAGCTTGAAGAAACTGATAAGAAAATTGAAAAAAATTGTTTAAATATTCTCACGAAACAATATTTTAAAAAAGTCTCAACACTATTGTATTTTCATCAACAATTATCATTAATATTGTTAATATCATAGAAAGATATATATAAGTGAACGTGTGTGTGTACATTTCCCTACGCAATAACTCTGTCAATTTTCAGTCTACAGACTTGAAATCTGATATACAGGGTACTGAGATTTGGGAAAATCTTTGTGATCGGTTTTCGGACAGAAAATTGTCTGTTGAGGAGTCAAAGTTCAACGATTTGACCTTTGAGAACTCTACCAAACTCCTTCGAGAATTTTGAGTCTAAACACTTAAAATTTTCGATATAGGTTTCTTGGACATGGATCTAACTTAATAACTTTATTTGAGCCCAAAACAATAAATTTTAAGGGTTCATAATAGGGGTAAAAGTTTAAAAAAAAAAATGACCGCGTTTTTTTTTGTTTTTTTTGCTCAACATACTTCTCAAAACACCTGGGCAACGTCGGGCTAAAATGCTAGTATATATATATATATATATATATATATATATATATATTGAAAAGATAAAAAAACTAACACTACAAAATGAAAAGATATATAACTCATTCAATTAAGATGATTAACAAAGGTGTTGCACTGCTAATCAGTTACAAATTGCTGAGGGGGGGGGGGTTACGGAGATGGGGGGGGGAGCAGTAAAAAAGGTGTAAACTCTATTGTATTAATAATTAATAAACGTGGTTGTGCGTTTATTAATATCACTTATTTCTAATCAGACATTTCTCGTGACAGTAAACAGCCATCTTGACTGAATATTCAGCCATTTTGACTGCACATTCAACCAATTTTGAATACCTTAAAAAGAAAAAAAACGTCTGGCTTTGGTGTCAACTCGTAACTAAGGATTATTTTACTGAACTTTTCACATTTTCGTTTTAAAATTGTCAGCTCAACATTTTGTCTTATGCAAGTTGGAAACCGAAAGATCCACAAATATAATTGGTGACAGGACATTAGTCTGTCATGAATTATATTCTCAGCAAGGTTGATACTCATTTATACTCCTGAGCAGAGTGTTTGCTTGCAGCTTCTAGTATTTCCAAATAGCTACTCATCTAATTACTAACTAGACTCAATGTTGCTTACCCCCCCCCCCCCCAACTTCCTCTTTCTCACAAGAGGCGTTCCGAATTTTATCTCTTCTTTATCATTTTCATGTTGGATGCTCGACTAGGCTTCTATGTTTGCTGGTCCTGGATATGACCTTAAACTCTATCCGATGGTGAGGCCCCAGCTTGCGGACTTTAGGGAGTGTGGAGCCACCCTTTAATTGCCATTGCTCCCAGGTCCACTCTGACTCGGAGTAGTAGTACCTGTTAGGGTCTTAACTATGGGTCAAATAGAAACCGACTAGAAAAAAAATATATATATATTCTAGTAGAAATTTTTTCTTCAAAATAACTGGATTTGGCATTAAATAACTTGAAAAGGGTTGATATGCCAAAAAAACAACCAACCAAACAACAAATCTATCTATGCCCCTCTTTCCATAAAACATTCACAACGAACACTCGCCTAGCTACAACAACTGTTAACAATTTACCTTACTCTTCGTCTGTGCTTAAAACTAAATGAAAATTCCATAAGCAAAGTTTCCTGGCTAGAACTACCAGTCAATAGAACACAATGACACGGAGCTGCTTCCCAGCTAACTACAACATGGCTGTTTTTAAGGCTAATTTAAATAAGTTATTGTTGAGCCGTCCTCTTAAATAATTAAACCCTACTCACCTTTCACCATTACTGATTATCACGGTATTGTCTTACCGTCTAAATCTTATCCTCAAGTGATTTTTTTTATAGGCATCACCACTTATCAAGGCCAAGAGGCCACTCAAGGATTAGGGTTAAAGAATGTACAGTAGACAATTGGGCAATATAATAATCGTTAGTAATGGAATTTGGTAAATTTGTTAACTTATATGGAACATCTCATCAAAAACTTCTTTACGTTAGACTTGAAGACAACTATATTGTAGTCAGCTGGAAAGCAGGAAAACGGAAGACAATTCCACAGGCGTGCAGTTCTAAGAAAAAAGCTTTGTTCATGGAATCTACGTTTAGGTTTAGGCACGGATAAAGAGTGCCTAAACCTAAACGTAGATTCCATGAACAAAGCTTCTTTCTTAGAACTGCACGCCTGTGGAATTGTCTTCCGTTTTCCTGCTTTCCAGCTGACTACAATATGGTTGTCTTCAAGTCTAACATAAACAAGTTCTTGATGAGCCGTTCCATATAAGTTAACAAATTTACCGAATTTATTACTATATTGTTCAATTTCTACTGTGCACTCTTTAAACCTTATCCTCTGGTGGCCTCTTGGCCTTGATATTGTGGTGATGCCTGTGTAAAAGAAAAGAAAAAAAATCAAAATTGAAATCATTCAGTGCATATTTAAAAGTAACTACACACATACGTCATTCGCTTCTGAATAGAAGATCGTTGAACTGTGTGACCGAGTTCTGATTGGTTCATTCATTGATGTAACTATTGTGTTGAACGCTTCTATCTTTTATTAAGATTGTTATTTAGCTTGTTAACTAACCTTTTCAAATGAGTCTTCATAAATGACCGCCAGGTTTGTTGATAGTTAAAAGGTTTTGAGCGGGGTGAGGTGACTGAATGCATTTAAAATAAGTAAACTGTTCGTGATCAGTTGAGTCATTTCATATGTACCATGATTTGCATAAAAGACAAACAAGGTCAACCATCATACAAAATCATTTCTTTTTCTCATGGGAAAATAAGAGACAGTATTTAATGTTTCTTGAATTCAAATCATGCATATTAGCCGGAATACCTGCCGGCAAATGGGTTCATAAAAGACTCTTGAACTTTTTAATAAGAGCAAATGAATGATGGAGGCAGGACGCAATCGAAATTATACTGATTTGAGCTCAGATAAATGAATTTACGGAATCATGAAATTTACAAATGACGTACGATGGGGGTGTTCCAAAAGTAATGCCTCCTAATTTTTTATTTCGCCCGAATGGATCAGATAGAATTACAAATTGCATTGTTATGATGATAAAACTTATGCATTCATGACCTGATAGTTTTATCTATCTGTTGAAGATATAGTGTGAGGCTCTAAGAAAGCAACCCCTGTCATGAATGTGCGTCAGAAGCAGAGATGCATCATTGAATTCCTGGCAGAAGTGCATCGAGAATGGTGGTGACCATGTAGAAAAATAAAGTCGCTTGGTTTAATGTCACCACTCTTGTCTTCGCAGCTCTTCAACTTTTTGAGTTAAAAGAAAATAAGAGCCATTACTTTTGAATTTTATTGAGTTTAAAATTAGAACTGACATAATATTCATTAGAGGATAGAAATTAGAGAAATAAAAACTATATATATATATATATATATATATATATATATATATATATATATATATATATATATATATATATATGTATACTCGCAGGAAAACTTGACGTTACCAGAGATTGAATGATCAACAAATATTTCATATTCCCATATTTTTATTGTTATCGAAATCGATCATTTTTTAATTAAATCGATTGATCGCCTGCTCTAGCCATCATGGAGCACCAGGGGAAGCTTTACATGCCTTCTTGCAGGGATTAAGTTTCCAATACATTGTAGTCTACATTGCACTGTAGAGAAATGACTGTTGATTTTATAAAAAAAAAATTTCTATATAATGGCTTGAATTCAAGTTTAAAATGAAAAAGTCAAGTATCATGCTTAAATTGGGCTCTAAACAGAAACATTCGTTTCGAACGCGCTCCTGTCATATCAAAGACTTTGCTGCATTTTACATACCTAGCCATTCGGCTTGTGTGATAATAAAACTTCTAAAATGCATTTGTGGTGTTAGGCTGTGTAAGGTGTTAACTTTGTTCAAAATCGCCTGTTTTGTCTTTCATCGGATTATTTTGATTTTCGATTATCAAAGGCATTCTGATACAAAGCTTATCATTGCCAGATACATAAAGTACTTTTGTGTGAAATTTCATAATTATCGGCCAGCAGTTTTCAAGTTCATTAGGAACTCTCTTTCTCTCACACACATACACAAAATTCGTTTTATATAATAGTAGAGATATAGATATATAATCATGTGTGTGTTTGTGATAACATTAAAAAAACAATTCTTTATATAGTCCAGATCGATGCTTGCGAGAATCAATTTCCAGAGCAAAAAGAAACTCAATATTCAGACCTTTAAATAGTTACTTCAAAAATTGTAATAGAGGTATAAAAAAAAATAATTATAGGTCAGTTATACTATATTATATCAATTTTGAAGCCAATAAAAATGACATTTCTGAAAAATTTTCAGAGCATAATTGAATAAATGCACGTTGTTAGGTGAATATCCCGTATCCGTAGTTATTTGCCAAAACATTATTGGCTACATATGTGCACACATGTTTCAGCTCAAATATTGTTTGAAATCTAGCTTCTCCAGGCCTTCGTATCAGCTCATCTTTGAACAAGACCGCACCTGAAACATGTGTGCACATTTGTAGCCCATAATGCAATTGTATAAATAAAGGAATTTATACTATAATACAGCTCTACTTGTTATTGAACACTATTCCGTAACGGCTGGAGTTTCATTGTATTGATGTTTAGGGAACAACAATATAATCATTGTAATGTGCACACGCACACACTTTGTGTGTGTGTGTGTGTGTGTGTGTGTGTGTGTGTGTGTGTGTGTGTGTGTGTGTGTGTGTGTGAGTTGATGTCCAGAATAAATGCCTACATAAAATATGATTTACTTTATTTTAGAGTTTATATTGTTCATAAATTTATTTTTGTATGTTAGGTTTTTGCCTAAGGCTAGATTTGCTCCAAAAAAAGGAAAACAAAATTGTTAGATTTTGTGATTATTGAATTTTGGTGTTATAGAAAACCAATGAGTATATAGCAGCGTGAATATTTTTTTTTTTTTTAGTTAGATCTGTAGTCCCTCAGGATAAGAGAGAGAGAGAGAAAAAAATGACTTGTGGACATTTTTGTTTCTGACCTTGATATACAATTTGATGTATTTTTAACTCCCATTTCCGAACTAATATTGAATTCTTTCTTTTTTCCCCCTTCCTCTTCTCATTTCCCCTATTTAAAATTGTCTTAGAGTTTTACCAGTTTTGTCTGACATAAATTGGAATTAAATAAATGTCTTATTTATACAAACAGGAGTACATACGTTTCAAACATAGCGTTGACAAGCTCAATTTTCTCCTTAGATGAAGAAAAAACATAAAAGTCTGCTCTTTAGGTGTTCGTAATAATATATACATAGATCTATAAGATAAAGCTGAATGTGCGTGTGTCTGGTCACGTATAGGCTCCTATATGGTTGACTATTTTAAAAGACTGATTACATATAATGAAAGATGTATCGAGACACAGGAATGGGTATGTTTGATCCTGCAGAATGGTGGTTCATTAAAATTGTGGGGGGTCTGAGTTCGCGCCTGGTCCACACAGTATGGAAATAAAAAAATTTGAAAATTTTAAAAAAACGTTTACAAGTGTTTTTGACATAGATGTACATAAGAATACTTTGATAAGTATGTTTTAACTTAAATAGGGATGGTATAATAAAATTGTGGGGTCTGTGTTCGCGCCTGGCCTCCATAGAATGGAAATACGCACAAACTTCAATAAAGAATTTTCATATCTATCTGCGTAAGTATACTTTGATAATTATACTTCAGTTTGAAGACATATGGTATAATAAAATTATGGGGTGTTCGTTCGCGCCTGACCTCAATAGAATGGAAATATGTCACAAAGTTTAACAAGGTTTTTTAATATAGATCCACAGAATATCGTGATAAGTGTTTCAGTGTGAACAGATATGGTATAATAAATTATGGGGTTTATCTATTTTATTTTTACTTTCATCATATTTTACTTTTGTTTTGATACCCCCAAATTCGAAGCTATCTCTTTACAACCCTTCCTTTTCATAACCTATCATACTTTCATAAATCAGAGTCCATTTTCTGTAGGCTGTTTTTGAACCCAGTCAACGACGAGTACTTTTGCTAGTATATATATAAGTGAGAATGTGTGTGTGTGTGTTTGTGGACACTTCTCAACCTATATAATCAACGAATTTTTGATCTACAGACGTGAAATTTGGTATATAGGGTATTCAGACATGTTGAAAACTTTTTAAGCAGTCTGTACACAGGGGTCATCGGACTTTTATCTGTTTGTCAACTGCTTCCCGAATGTGCATACATGAATGGTTCACATTACAGATTACTTATGCTAAGAGTAAGTAGTTTGAAAACTCCTTTTAAAGATTGTGTCATGCTGGTCTAATGGTTATCACACTTGACTCTGTGTTTTTCGGTTTTGGTTTTGATCTTAGCTCGAGTATTTTTGTTTTTACAAGTGAATTATTTAGAAAAAAACATAATATTCGCATGCACATGTCTGAGTTTCTTTCTGTTTTTTTTTTTTAATTTAATTTTTTTTTTTTTTTTAAAGAAATCTAGCCGTTACATTTATTAATGGGCAATGCCGGGTACATTTGCTAGTGTGTGTATATATATAGTCATCCACATACAGTACTGTTTCGCTGTTTCACAGCTCATCAGTGCGGCTAGACAGGCAACTACCTCAAGCCAGGATTGAAACCCGACCGTTTGTACGGCAGTCAAGGCTCCTAACCATTATGCTATTGGCGGCTGCTTGAACGAGTAGTGAGTTTAACGATGTTTATGATATCGTCTGAAATACCTCCGCTCGATTTGTTTATATATATATATATATATATATATATATATATATATAAAATGTAAATGTTGGTTGGTTCGGAATTAATTGTCTAAAAAACCACTGGACAGATGGCTTCCACGTTTTGGTATAATATGTTTACTATATCCATGTGTGTTTTTATATATTTCTTTTTAATTATAACATTATACTTAATTTTTCGATGATAAATAGGTGGATTTTTTTGTACCGAGAGGCCATTTTTTTATTTAGGGACAATTATTTATTACCGCTTCCTGTCACGTGACCAGTGTTACAATTTAGCGGTTTTCCTGCTATATCTGGAGATTTCGGTTACAATCTAGCGGGAAATTCTAGAAAATCTGGAGGTATTTGGCACCCACACACCCGCATTAGATTATTAAAAAATAAAGAAAAGCGCTTGAAAATATTCAATGTAAGTAAAAAAAAGTAGCATTTATTGCCTTTGGTAACAATTATTTATTGATTATTTGTTTTGTTTTTCACCTTTTTTTCGACTAACCATTCTTAAATCTCACTATAAAATCGATTTTTCCAAGTACATTTTAGGTGGGGGGGATTTCCAACCTCCGAAGTTTGGGTTTGTATTACTGTACACATAGATTCGAAAAAGTTGTCAAAAAACAAATATATAACAAATAAATGTTATCAAAGGCAAGATAAGTTACTTTTCTGCCAAACTGGATATTTAAATTAACCACACGTGGTCGCAAAATGAATGCCGACGCTCAAATTGTATACACATTTTGACTCCTCCCTTTACTTAAAAATTCATAAAAAATCAGGAAATTAACGAATTTTAATGAAAATTGCAGTATTTTTCAAATAATGATCGCAGAATATAATGAACTAATTATTTTTTTACTTAACTCTAAGCGAAAATGTTTTATTTTGTTTAAACAAAAAATACCTTTACTAATGTTATGGTTTTCAGTAGTAAATAAAAAACGCAAGAATTTATTTTTGCTTTTTTTAAAGCATCGTAATTTGTAACAATAAAAAATAATTTTTGCAGTAACATTACGAAAAAAGCCCCTAAAGTCCGTATTAATGTATTCGATATAACTCGAAGAAAAATGAATTATCGGATACTATTCAGGAAATTAAAGATTCAATTAGATTCCTATTTCAGTCACCTAAATTATTTAGGGTGAAATGAGTTTAGGAATTTATAGCCAAACCTAAATATTTTTTTTTTGGTAAATATCCAGATACGCTACTACAGAACACCGACCACTCTAATTTGTTGGGGGGGGGGAACAAATATATAACAAATAAATGTTATCAAAGGCAAGGTAAGTTACTTTTTTGCCAAACTGGATATATTTTTCGTGTTTTTATTCAATGTAACATATTTATTCAGCTTGAAAAACATACAGTGTTTACCGATGTATTCGAAAATTCAAGATGGCGTCTCACACCCTCTTTAACACCGTAAGTTTGGAAAAAAGTGTTATAAATAAAAAACTATACAAAATACTATTAAAAACCCGACGAATATATGTCAACCTATGTCACGGTAACATATATTGAGCGAGTTTTTAACAGTATTTTATCCGGTTTTTTATTTATAACATCTTTTCCCAAACTTATCATGTTAAAAAGAGAATCAGACTCCATCTTGAATGTTCCAATACATCGGTAAACACTGTATGGTTTTCGAGCTGAATAAACATGTTACATTGAATAAAAACACGAAAAATGTATCCCCCCCCCCCCAATGTACAAAGTAAAATCTTCGGAAAATGTTAAATGGTGTTCTAATTGGTAAATGTCGGTGCGTTACTTACGGAAAATTTGAAAATTCGATGTGCCAGGTAAAAAAAACAAAACAGATAAATTAAACCCCCCCCCCACTCCAACTTGGTGTGCTTTCCTTTTCTTATTTTATTTCTTTTTCAGCTAATTTTAAATTTTCCACCCAAAAAGCGCTATAATGTATTTTTGAAAATTAGAAAATTCTATGTCCTGGAAAAAAAAAATCCCCTCCCCCCAACGTAGTTTGCTTGGTGAAGCCGTCGTTTATGCTACAGCGTGCATGCGCGTAGCATAAACGGAAGCTGCAAAATGGTGGAAAGAAGTTCATGGGTTCAGGGGTAAATACCATGCAAACGGTAAATTTGCCCCAAGTTTGACTATCAGATTCGTTGTCAGCGACCTCAATTACCTATCCAAAAACAAATTAGAGTGGTCGGTGTTCTGTAGTAGCATATCTGGATATTTACCTTTTTTTTTTTTCTTGCTTAAAAAAAAATAGCATTAATACAGTAAGTTAGGTAAACTGACTTTTTCGTTTAAAAATGGAATTATTTCCCTTTCGTTATTAACTTTTTTTTTTTTAATAAATATTTTGTGTTTTATATACATAAAGTACAATTGTTGAATGTTACTGTTTCGATTATATTCGTTTGGGGGGGCACAATTAAAAAATTAAGAAAGATTAAAATGAAGCGAAATTTAAGTTTCCGTTCCATTTTTACAACAACCGTAAAACAGTGCATACTCAGCAAGTTTTATCGTAATTTATAAGCATATTGAAACACTAAATCAACATTTTATTTATTTTTTTGCATAATTAATGATGGAGGTATTTTTCTGTTTATTTTCTTAACATCTGTTAAAAAAAAATAAATAATTTGTACATTCTCTTGAAAAAAAGAATCAAACTTTTCTCTACTTTCACATGTGTTCCATTTTAACAAACTGAGCCACAGCAACGCGTGGCCGGGTACAGCTAGTATATATATATATATATATATATATATATATATATATATATAATGAGACAGGGGGAGAGCATTGTTAATATTATCCAAGAAAATAAATATAAACCATTTATTAATAATAAATTAAAAAAGCATTATATAATATATTTCTAATGTTAACTATAACGATATGACCATATTGTATTTATTCGTTGGGATAGTCTCGGTGACGCTACATTAGAATCTAAGATGGTGTAACTAAAGCAAAACACAGTTGCAAATACTCTTCCATTGGGCGGCATCAGCAAGAATCGAAACCACAACATACAAATCTCTACCTTCATTCCTTAGCCTCTGAGCCACACACACACACACACACATCTCATATATTGTGTGCAGTTAGGTCCAACTGCTTTTTCTCTAAAAATAGAGATTATGAATGTATTCATATATGTATAACTTGTGTATTTGGCCGTCAGAAGAGTAGCTATTTTGGAATATTTTTAAATAATGTTATGTTTAAAATTGTCGAAATGCTTATGAAACAATCGTAACGCATAAGAAAATAGATAAGATGTTCTCATTGTACGAAGGGCGTGCAATAATGTCAACGTGATTATGCCGTATATTTAAATCATACAGAAATCATGCATTGTATGAAGGGCGTGCAATAAGTAATGCCCCTGACCCACTTCCAGTTGTCTGATCTAGCTGAAATTTTGCATGTGTAATGATTTATATCTATACGGGTTATGTGGCAAATTACAGGTCTGAACTAATTGTGGTTTCTGTTTTACACGTGTTTGAACTGAGTCAGGTGTGAAATGGAGCCTGTTGAATGTCAGCCAGTGATCCGGTTTTTGTATTTGAAAGGACACACACTACAGGAGACTTTTGATGAAATGAAAGAAACTTATGGTTATAATGCCCCATCATATGACCTTGTAAAATGCTGGCATCGTGAATTCAAACATGGCCGGAAGTCTGTGGAAACAGCTCCCAGACCTGGTCGCCTCCCTTCTGCCATTGATGAGGCATCTGTCCATCAAGTTGAGGCTGCAATTTTGGAAGATCGGCGCATTACTATTTGCCAAATAGCCCAAGATGTCAAGGTTAGTACAGGGTCTGTGGAAACTATCATTCATGACCATTTGCATATGCATAAGGTGTCGGCCAGATGTATTCCCAGGTTGCTCACACCATTCCAGAAGGGAGAACGCTCAAGGATGAATTTGGAGATGTGTCAAGAAGATGAGTCAAAGTTTTTCAAAAGACTGATTACACAGGATGAAACCTGGGTCCATCACTATGATACAGAGACCAAAGCCCAGTCAATGCAGTGGAAGCACTTGGACTCACCACCTCCAAAGAAGGCAAGGGTGCATCCCTCCGCTGGCAAGGTCATGCTCACAGTCTTCTGGGACCAGGACGGAGTAGTGATGAGATTTCCTGGCAAAGGGTACCACAATTACAGGAGCCTATTATGCTTCACTTTTGAGGAAATTAAAGGAAGCTATAAAAATCAAGAGGTGGGGCAAGATCAGCAAAGGTACCCTCCTCCTGCAGGACAATGCTCCGGTCCACAACTTGCATGTCGCCAGATCAGAAGCGCAGGCGTGTGGTTATGAAAACCTCTCCCATTCTCCCTACTCTCCTGACCTTGCACCTTCTGACTTTCACCTCTTCCCAGCCATCAAGTTGTTTTTGAAAGAAAAGCCTTTCCCAGATGATGCAGCCTTGATTTCTAAAGTCACGTCATGGTTGTAGGACCAACCTGGGGTGTTGTACAAAAACGGTCTCCAGAGCTGCATCAAACGATGGGAGAAATGCATAACTCTGGGTGGTTCGTATGTAGAGAAAGACTAATAACTGTGCCAAGTTTCGTTGCTCTACTTCTATGGGAAGTGCACACTCCTCGTATATTTTGTTGTTTTTATTTTTGTGAAAAACGCACACACAATAATAATAATAATAATATATATATATGTATAAATTCACTGTTATCTCTTTTTTTATAAAAGACTAGCGAGGGATGCCCGGCGTGTCCCGGGTGTTTGGAGGTGTGTAGGGGGAGGGGGTTAAAAAAAAAGTAAGTAAGTATGAGGATCGAACCCGAACCCTTGAGGCAAAGTTGTAAATTAAAGTGTGAAAAAAAAGTGCGATGTTAACCATTGCCCCACCGCGAGATGCTAACGGAAACACGTTTGAATTTATTTAATTACTTGGATTTAGCAGGTGCCCGTTTTGATGAGTTAATGAGGTCAAGTTTGACTGCGGGGAAAGTATTCATTTACAGCTGAACGCTTTCCCCCCCCCCAAGATGTTATAGGAAAAAGACTAACCCCTATTCGGCGAGCGACAAATATTGAATATTTATCTTCCCGAAATCGAGAAAATTAAATAGACAGGTGAGCTTCGTTGTTAAGTGTGAGATATTACGATTTATATATGATATAAAAAGTTTTAAAAAGTTGTGAAGCGAGCGACCGCTTCTCTGAAAAAAGCCTTTTGTAGACACACAGAAAAAGCGAACATACATACATACATACCTACATACATTTTCGCTTTTATATTTATAGAAGACTAGCGAGTGGTACCCGGCGTTGCCCGGGTGTTTGGAGGTGTGTGTTGGTGGGGGGGGGTAGATTAAAACAACCCTGTTAAAAAAAAAAACATTGGCCAGTTGTTTGGAGGTGTAAAAGAAAAAGAATAGTTTTAGTATAAAGGTAGGCTTGAACCCCGAACGTTTGACGCGGAGGTGGAAAGGCGATGGAAAGAAAAACCTGCGACCTAACCATCTCGACAACGGGAACAGATGAATTGATAAGTGTGTTAACTTGACGTTTATAAACCGAAATTAGCAGGTGCGACAACGTCAAGTTGCAGAAGCCAGTTTCTGTTTTCCCCGCTATGCGGCAATCAAACAATAAAAAACAAACACAAAACGCTAACGTAAGGTAAACGAACGATGAAAACAGAAAAACGAACACATGAAAAATGGCTTAAATAAGCCTGTTTCGATATTAAAATTTTAAAATCGGTGGGTACCCGGGTGTTTTTGGGTGTCACTAACAATAAGCAAAGTAAAAAAAAAAAAAAAAAAAAAAAAAAGTAGAAAAACGAACATTACGTGAAAAATGGCTTAAATAACATTGGTTCGATATTTAAATTTAAAAAATCGGAAAAAAAAAACATCTCACATCATGATTCGAACCCAAAACGTTTAGATAATGAACCAAGGCCTTAACCAACTGAGCTAATGCGGTGTACATTAAATTTGTTTGGTTTTTCAACTATTTAAAGTAAATCAGGTCACGACGTCATCTGACGCATGCGTAGAATCGGTCATTGTCACGAGAGGACCGTTTTTGTTGACCCCCCCCCCTGTCGAAAATTGTCGATTTCGGGGTAAAACAGTTAACGTTTTTGCCCAATTTTTCGATATTTTTCGAGCAAACGATGGGGCTTCTATGTGATACCGAGTTTGTGAATTTTCGTCGTGTCTGTCGAATGTTTTTAGCAGACATCCAAACATACACACATACATACATACGTACATACATACATTTTCGGTTTTATATATATAGATGGAATCCCTTAATCATTGAAGACAAGATGAAAGCAAGATCGATAGTTTTATAATTACATAGATTCAAAGTTGTTAAATTCCTAATGATACTTCCAAGAGCTTTAATACCAATTTTTATATATGTGTATGTGTTCTAACTCTATTTATTATTGAGCATTAATATTAGAGCTATGACAACAGCTTTTTTTTCCCCTTGTTTTGATTCTCAGGTATATATCCATTGATATCTTATATGTTTTTATATAGAGTGATGTGGTTCTCGGTTGATTAATTGTGTCTGTGTCGGATATATACTCGAGAGTCAAAACAATGAAAAGAATATGTTGTTGTCATAGCCCTAATTATTATATAGATTATTATATAAATGCAGTATACAGCATAATCACGTAGACACACCAATTCGTATTAGATCACTGAACTTAAGCAATGTTGAGTACCAGATGGATGACCATTTGGGAATACTAGGCGCTGTATGTAGGATGTCAACACTTCCAGTAGCTTCTGCATCACACCTAGCCTACAGCTGTCTCGACCCTGTCCTATCACTGGATTAGACTGGTTGGGACAAGAGAGTGAGGCTGATTCTGCGCAAACCAGCTTCACTTAAACAAACTCCGAGCGTGAGTCATCATTCATCCCTAAGATGATAAGATGGTCTTCGTCATTCCGATAGATGAGCTGCTTTAATAAATACAGTAAAGATCAAGCAAGTTAATCTAATGAACATTGGTTTATGATTAACATTAGCTTTTGTTTCCGACAGTATATTACGCATTATTCTGCGTTAGTCCTTTGTCTACGGTATAATGAATTCTGATATAATGAATATAGTATAGTTATGAATTCTGTGATGGGTCTTACTTTTCACTTTGTACTTTTCTTTGTTTATATCCAGCTCTGTGAACTGAATTAATCATTTATTTAATATTATCATTCACACAAGCATCATAATGGATAATGTAAAGTTGAAAATGAATTTCCATGTTAAACTGAATTTGTTTTTGTTCTTTTTTTTTGGAAAGCAACCGTTTTGGGGTTTAATGTTCAAAAACAATTGCAAAACAAATACGAGGTTCAATAAGTTTCCAGATGTTTTGTTTTTACAGTCATTTAAAATTGTCGCAGACTTTTGAAGGTTCAGTATGTTATTCCTATACATCTTATGAGATAACTGACCAATTTTTATGATTTCAGGTTCGAATGAACAGCTACAACAGGAATTGGAATACACCATACTAAAGCCTGATTGTCACAGCTGGTGAATTTAAAAAAATACAATCTGGACGTGAGGACATTTTAGAAGAACGATATGCAATAAAATTTGGTTTTAAACTTAGAAAAAAATGCCACAGAAACGTATGGAATGCTTCAGACTGCTTCTGGGACGTCTTGCATCAGTTTTTGAGTGGCATAAGAGATTCAAGGGAGGCAGGTAGTCTGTGAGGGATGATGAGAGGTGTGGAAAGAGTAAGGAAGTCAGAATTCCTGAGTTGATTGGCCAAATAAAGAATTTCATGGATAAGAACCATCATGTGTCTATAGAGACAATAAGTGCATAGTTTGATGTCAGTGTGGGAACTGTACACACAATTATTTGTGAGTCACTGAAGATGCAAAAGATTTGCACAAAGTTTGTCCCAAACGTGCTCAGATCAGACCATTTAACCAAGATGGGCATCAAGACAGTTCCTCACCCGGCCTATAGTTCAGACTTTGCTCTCAGTGACTTTTGGTTATTCCCTAAGCTTAAGGAAAGCCTTAAAGGCTGTGGTTATGAGACAATTGAGATGAAAGAGACTGCGGCGAGGGTCATGGACACACTCATACGAGAGGATTTCCATGGGTTTTTTCGGAAGTTGTTGGAACGCTACAATAAATACATTGCAGCTGAAGAAAATTACTTTGAAGGAGACTAGCGTTTCATATGTGTACTATCAATAAAAGTGTCCGAACGAAAAAAGTCTGGAAACTTATTCAAAACACCTTGTAAGATTCACGCTTAATTGAAGACAGGTTCTTAATTTACTAATATTTGGAGGAATTTGCAGTTCTTATCTTTCTTTACAGTATTAGTGCATAAGTAATTACATTTTAGTAGAATTTAAATTTGGCATATCCGATTCCATACGATTCCATAGACCGTGACGGTTATCATTAGGCTAGACACGCACACCTTTTCCCACTGCATTGGATGAAGAATTGCAAATTAGAATGTCAAAAGTTTCATCCTTGGATGAAATGTGAATATAGTTTTGTAACTACAAGTACTCTACTTTAAAAACATAAAAAACATCTCATCAATCATTCTTTCAAAACTGTTTCAGATTTCGGCCGGAGAAACTGTCTACAAGCTTCATACAAACAGGATGCACTTCTTTCAAATCCATCTTCAAGATGTTCACACATCTATCAAAGAGACCATATATAAAGTAACCATTCTCTCTTGAGAGACAATGGGTACTCCCTGTAAAAATGCTTGTGCATATGATTGTGAAACAGGTTGCACAATTTCCAACCACACTCGTCTTCAGTCAGCACTGCTTGATTCCAGTGGCAAGGAGGAACCCATGACAACTGGAAACGGTAACATCAGAGAGTACATGCAGCACTTGGTATTCCCTAATAGTCATTCATTTTAGTACTGACCAGGCTTAATGTTGCTTAACTTTGGTGATCAAATGGTGTGTCGATATGATTATGCTGTATTTATTATAGTCGTTATTGGATATTTATTTCCCTGGATCACTGTTATGGAGTAAGCTGATCAACCCATTTCCAGAATAATGGACTTATCCAGTGACAGTATATATAGTTATATCTAAACGTTGAGATAACGGTATGTAGCAGTTATGGCCTCAGAATCATGAAGTGTACTTTTGTAACATGCTTTTACTAATACACTTTTTCTTAATCATACCAATGTGTTTGTTTTATCTTCAGGACTTGTACAGAACAGCTACCCATCAGAACTATACTGAAATTACATGGCTTTCAATTAAAATAATTTTCATCTAAAAAATTCCGGACCGTAACAATCTACACTAAACAGACATTCTTTCTTCCTTGCGTGTCTTTGAAGCACGTAGTCATACAACAGTTGCCCATTTTTTTCATGCAATCCTTTGCAGTATTATTGTATTCTTGAAGCGGGCCATAAGGAGGGCCTCAGAAGATCAGATTCTCATATTAGTAAGAAGAGGGTAGTCTCTAGCTCAGAATCAGGATATGTACTTCTGTTATATATGAGACCTGTATACAGATATGTAGCCCAAAATATTTGTATAAATAAATAAAAATATCAACAGATAGATGTACAGATTAATCATTAAGCTGATCGGTCAATTTTAGGAATAATGGACTACTCTAGAGACTACGAATAAAGTTACGTTTAACACGTTATTGGATAATGATTTGTGGCAGTTATGGCTCCAGAATCATGACGTGTACTTCTGTAACATACTTTTGCTTATACACTTTTTATTAATTGTTTGTCTTGATTGTTACTGGCCTACAATGTTACAGAAATCATCTAATGGTTTCATTTTGTATCAATATTGCACATTGTGACCAAGGTTTGATTGTCAAAGTAATATAATATAATAATGGTTATATAATATAGGACTACATGAATGATTGATGATCACAAATGACATGAAATAATTATTATTAAATGTACTTATCCAGCCTTGGCCAGGATTCATTGATCGTGCATTTTTAAGTTAAAAGGAAGTAGGAATGGGATAGAGAAAAATGTAATTAATAACTCGAATAATGTAAAAGAGATGAATTATATTGTTGTCTTGCTTGCATTATTTAATTTCTTAATTAGATTTTTCGCCATTGTAATAATCGTCCGAACTAGAATAATTTTGTTTTCAAATAAATTCAAGATATTTTGGCATTGTTTAAAAAAAAAAGAAAAGAAAAAAAATGCAGGAATGAAAACCAAACCAAACTGGTTAACACCAGTCCCTTAACCCTCCGTGGTCATAGGGTGCTGCATTATTTCATGCAGCGTGCCTTGGGCAAGAATAGCCTGTTAGCACCTGTCTCTCTCCAGGCTCCAATACAATGCTATTTTGGTCTAGGTTTTAAAATTTTCACAAGTTCATAATTTATATTTCCACAGCATCTCCAATAAATACCTAGGAACTTTTGATTATCATTCCAGATTGGCCATGTTGCTGGTACTGGATCTCACCAATTCCATAACTGCTATTTCAAAACCAAATGATTTTTCTCAGCAAATCAAAAATTTTGCTATTTGACAGTTTCATTTTTATTATTGCTCAGAATTTTCACACTCATTTTGCCCCCTCTCGCTTTTTTAAGTATGCTATTTATTTTTTTACCAAATTTTTTTTTAAATATGATTTTAAAACTTTCATTATTGCGTTATTGTTTGGTCATTAATTTATTAAATGAACCAAATTGTTTTCAAATGTTAACTTATTTTCTTCAGATCTTTTAATCTATTTATAAAATTACACTGCAATAAATTTCAGGTTTAAAAAAGTACATGCCACATAAGATCTGTTTCGGTGTAAGAAAAATATTGGTTAGGAATGTAAAAAACAGAATTGTCAGTTAAAAAGACATTTGTCAACTTCACCCTCGTGAAGAGGGTTATCCTCCCATTTTATATTCCAGCAGTAGTTTGCCAACATGCCAGAGTTCCATTTTCCTTTAAAACGTTTCTCCATCACTGAAACATGCTGCAAATTTTGTAAAAAACTGTACCTAATTCCACAAGAAAGAAGTCGATTTTCCATGCCATTGTACATATAAGTGAGGATAATAGGGTAAAAAAATAAGTACATGCCATATAAGATCTGTTTTGGTGTAAAAAAAAAAAGAAAAAAAAAAAAATATCCTAATTGTAAATCTGACATTTATTTCTCTAGATTATGCATCGTTTTCATGTACTATAAATCATATTTCATTATTATTGGTTACGAATGAAAACATAGAATTGTCAGTTAAAACGTTTGTCAACTTCACTCTCTTATGTTGAATGCCATCCTTCCATTTTATATTCCAGCCATGCAACATGCAAGTGTTCCATTTTCTTTTAAAACGTTTCTCCGCCACTGAAATATCCTGATAAAGTCTTCCATCATGTTCATCACTCGCATCACTAAGATTCTCAGCAAAATTCTTGCAAAAATATATATCTAATTTAACAAAAAGAAAGTCAGAAATGGATTTTCCATGCCATTGTACATATAAAAATGGCAACAGATGTCTTGTACTTTTTTCTGTTGTACAGTTTATTGAATCTAAATGGCCCCCAAAACTTTTTATGCATGAGAATATACTAAGAATTTTAAAGAAGATTTAAACGACTTCCTGTTCGACAGTGTAAGCTCTTTCCAATTTTCTTACAAATTTCGAAGAATCATTCTCTTTTTTTTTTTTTTTTTACATAGGAGTCATCACTTATCAAGGCCTGGAGGCCACTTGAGGATAAGGGTAATTGGGTGCACAGTATTCAATGTGATTATAGCATAGTAATCGTAAGTAGTGGAAATTGTGTAAATTGGATTACTAATGGGGACGGTTCATCAAGAATTTGTTTACATTGGACTTCAAATCAAATTGTAGTCAGCTGGAAAGCAGAAAAACGGAAGAGAGTTCCACAGGCATGCAGTTCCAAGAAAGAAGCTTTGTTCATGGAATCTACGTTTAGGTGTAAGCACAGATAAAGAGTGTGGGAAATTATTGATAGTGGTTTTGGCTAGACTAGTATTTTTCATAAAAGTTTGGTGAGGGGGACCATAGATAGAAGCTCAGATGAGCACTTGCCATGAAAATAACAATAAAGCAAAGACAGGCTCCCAACGTCTCTTCTGTGAGAAAGATGTTGCAGGGAAGAGAAAAGGGCATCCCTCACTAATTTTCGAAGTCTATTTGAACTTTGTCAAGGCAAGACAAGCTGCTTCTAGCAGCTCCTACCCGGATGTGGCAACAGTACTCTATCATTAGACATACCTGGATTTTATATAGGTAGAGAATTGCATCAGGAGTCAGATATTTACTGGAGCGGTAGAATGATTCTACCATTTTTCCAGCGACCTTGGCAACAGATTTGATGTATGTGTTCCATTTCAGATCAGGAGTAAAGGTCAAGTCCAGAAGCTTGTTAAAACATGGAGCCTCCCCAAGACGAGAGCCATTCATTTCAATTGATGCCAGATGGGGATCTGAGCGTTGATGATGTAAAGATAGGAGCTTGGTTTTAGATGGATTAAAAGTAACCAGCCACTGCTTTCCCCATTGTACCATGTGCTCAAGATCAGAGGAGAGAGTCGGAGAGAAGTTGGTCATTTACAGCCTTAAAAAGAATATTTACTATTTACAGATATATATATAATATAAAAAAAAAAAAAAAAAAAAAATATATATATATAGAGAGAGAATAAATGACAAAAAGTTATATTCCAAAATTTGTGATGTTGACCATCTTATAATTTATTCCTTTAGTTCAGTTGACATATACAATTCTTGACAGTATCTGTTTCGTAGCGCAAAATCAATCACTTAATTATTATATCAATCAGTGAATCTATTATGCCCTTTACTCATCAGAATAAATAGCAACAATCAATCTGTCAAAAGGAAATGAAGTGTGATTTACCATGATTAAAATCCAAAATTTGGAAGAGAAGCTGCAAATACCTTTATATATATATATATATATATATATATATATATATATATAATTTACGAATATATTTACAATTTATTTACAATATTTACGAATATATGGAAATGCATTCTAGCGGACTTAATTTTTTAATACGCTTATTATAAATATGATTTGTAAAAGTTGATTTTAGTATTTTATTGCATTTGTTACATCACTTAACATGTTCATTCCACAGAAATTCTTTTATTTAGGATGTTGGCGACCTTCACATGGTCCCTTCTGCAAGAATCCAGTTTCTTTCTTGAAATAATTCAAACCAAAAAAAATATCGGGGAAACCAATGCCATCAATAGAATCATCTGATTCATATAAAATAAATAAATGAATATCAATGAACAACTGATTAATAGTAAATAATAATGAGTCACATAGAGGTTAGAAACACAAAGACACACAAGAAATATCAATTTCTTATTAAAATAGAAATTATCTAACACAAGCATCCCTATTATGCATAACATATTTCATCAAAGGACACTCTGATAGTCTAACCACATCTAAAGAATTGATAACCAATGCTTCCTTAAAGATATTTCTTTCTTTGAGAGCTAACCCTATTACCATTTTGTTTCATTTGACTTCAGTCAAAGTTCTCAGAAATCAAGGGTTCCCCCTTCTTGGAGCTAACACTTAATTTCTGTATGAGATGCATAGATATTTGAATATTGCATTAAGGTTCTCCTTTAAATGTCAAACACTGGTTTAGTAAAGAAGTTAAGAACAATATTTCCTTCCACTCCAATTGATCATTCAAATATGTTATAGGATATCTTTCTTGTGGTCTCTTGTTTTTACTGGATTCCAGGACAAGAATTCATCTAGTCTAGTGAAATATCCAGTTTCATACTGTTACTTGAGGTAACATCACATAAAGAAAGTGCACTATAGCCATATCAAAAAGATCTAATTTGGGCTTCGAATACTGTTATTTTGAATATTTACTCAGGGTTTACCTGTAGAGAAAAATATCCTCAAGCGTCTTGATAATTAAAATTATAAATATTAAAATTATCCTCAAGCGTCTTGACAAACCCTGTATGGAGAGACATTAGATACTCTATGATAATGTCTAATAGGCATCCAAGTTCTCTCCAGTAGGCATTCAGGTTCTCTCCTTTACCAGGGTAGCCGTGTCACCAAATCAGTCACTTCACATTTCTGTTTAAAGTCATTGGGAAAGAGAAACCTAAAGGATTCAAATAGACTCTCTGGAAAGTTGGCAATGAATCGCCCAGAATAGAAATCTACAGTGAACCATGATTTATTGGATGTTCTGTTTGGATGCCATGGACAGTCAAGAGTAATTTATATCCCTCACAGCTCATTACCCCCCCCCCCTGTTTTCCTTTATTTTTCGATTCTACTGCAATTTTCTTTAGGGTCTTAATATATGAACGAATTACTGATGTGTCAGTTAAAAGCTGTTTTCTATACACACATTTATTGGAGGACGACCATGATGTAATTGATACTGATGTAGATTCGCCCGATTTCAAGTCTACATATTTATTTCAGCCACAGAGTTTGTTTTCAGCTGAATGATTTTTTTTTGTACTCGACAAAAGGAGGGTGGACCTGTAAATTCACCCTTGTCCGTTCGTCTGTCCACACTTTTCTCAATAACTACGCCTTGGAAGTTTTTTGAAATTTTGCACAAACATTAAACATGATATGAGTAAAAAGCAACAGTACAGATCTTCTGGGAAAACTACGGGTTAAAATGGCTAAAATTGATACTTTTGTTCTTATTAAAAAAAAAAATGATGCCTTGGATTTTTATAAAACTTTCTGAAAAATTGTAACTGATTTCTATAAAATTTTGTTTGTCTATACTTCACGATAACTCTTGGGTGTGCCCCAGGGCTATTTTAGGGCTAATAAAAACACTCCATTTTTGGAACTATCTTACCATATTTGTCCAAAAAATTTTGTGTTTGTCTATGTAGCAGTTTTGCATGTTAAGTTTTTACATATGTTAAGGCCTAAAACTGCACTGATTGGTCATTTTCACCAGAATTTGACATCTCCTGTGGACTTTTGGGGCTAAATAGTGGAGGGGGGGGGCAAATGCTGAACTTAGTCAAATGTGCACTCACAGAGGACCATGCATGCTTCACTTGTTTTTCTTTCTTTACAGTTTAACGTTCATAAGGCTTGGCCAATCGTCACTAAGTTGAAATAATGATCATGGTCTTAGTTGATTCAATTTTGAGATATCAAGGAAAAAGTTACATTTTTTGCTGATAACTTCACTGTTCATTACAGAACCATATTACCTTGGCCCATATTGTAGCCAATGAGGTCTTCAATCTTATAATATTGAAATGTTCGGTCAAGGTCGAAATTTTGACAATTTTAATTTCCAATTTGGGCAAATTTGGGAATACTTCATCTATATATATAAAAGCGAAAATGTATGTATGTATGTACGCTTTTCCTCGATGTCCACAAAAGGCTTCTTTCAGAGAAGCGCTTGCTCGGTTCACAACTTCTTAAAACTTTTTATATCATCTATAAATTGTAATATCTCAGAGTTACCCATGGAGCTCGCCTGTCTATTTAATTTTATTGACTTTCAAACGTTAATTATTCGACATTTCCCGCATCGGCACGCGTTACATTCGGTTTTCGGTATAAAAAAAAAGTGAAACTCGACTCTAATCACAGGGTCTCAAGAGAGCTAAGTAACGTTTATTCAATGTTGACTTCGTCATATCAGACTGTAGCTTTCATTTCGCTCCTAATAAACAGAGAGCGGGTTTTTAAAAACAAACAAATCGATTTATTCACCTCATTCAAAACTGTCCTGCACAAAATGCTTACTGCTGAATACCTATCGCCGTCACGTCAATCAAAAACGCGCACCTGATTTTTTTTTTAACACTTTACTATTTTCCAACTGCGCGTCGTGAAGGCTTCGTTTTTTTTTTTTTTTTTTTTTTTTGTTTTTTTTTTCACGGGCATGTTTTTATTTTTTTCACATACCCCGAAAAACACCCGGGCAACGCCGGGTACCCCTTGCTAGTATAATGTAAAGAAGATTCTGGCCTTTCTTTACATCATCCAGCAGTAATATGTTATCTCACAACTTTGTTATCTTTTGGTTTATTTAAAAAATATGAAAACCTGAGAATTCAACTCTACTTTACGATGACATGTATATGTGTGTTCAAAATTTGCTAATGTTTTTCATTTTTTTTTTTTTATCTTATAACAAGCAAAATAAAACATAGTAAAATCTTATTAATATATTAAACTTTTTGGTACTTTTGCAGAGAAGGTACTGTGCTATTTATTTTTAAAAATAGTATTTTCAGATTAAATTGATTTTTATGGCTTTTTTGTTGATTAAATTGTTAGGTGAAATAACAGAATAGATTACAAAACACCCTCCCCCATGTTAAGAATGGGTTTCTAAATAACATTATTTTAGCACGGTAACTTTTCCGCATAAATACCAATATTTATAATCGATTATATTATATCTTTTAAGATGAGTGCATTGTCTCTTACTTGTGTTAAACATGGCCCCTTACCCGCGTGAAATCTGGCCTTTTTCTCACATGAAACACAGGTGTGTTATCATCTGATTATTTTAACTTGTGTGGAATTAAATACGGATGGTGGAATTTCCATTTTCTGAAACAATCATTTAAAAGCTGTATTAGATTATTTTATTTATAGTCAGCGAAAATGTTTTGTTAACAGCTTTTCTATTCATATTAGTGCATACTAGCAAGACCTGTGGAAATTCCACAGAATAAAAAAATATATTTGACAAAATTATTTATTTGAGACAGAAAAACTAATAACATGCAGCAAATATAAGCTTATTAACATTTCGATGAAAATAGTGTCTATTGTATTTTAAATATAGGATTGACCTATTTGAGATACGTACTAATAAATACTCAGAAAGAAATATTGTGCTACATAGTTCAATACAAATAATAAAATCTTTGTAAGAGGCAATCTTTAATTTACTCCTGCAGTCCAGCACGTCTTGACAGACAATGTTCTTTTTTGTCCTGTGTCTTTCGAATGTTCCTTTTTTTTTTTTTTTTTAACCTAATGTTTTGCTGACTTCATTTTTTGGTGAACAACCGTTGTACATCGAAATTACTGCAAGTTCCTTTTTAACATAACAACAATGATCATATTTTATTATAATGATATTCGAAAACGAGGCTAAATCAAAGGGAGGTCACTCATATTCTTTTCTACGATTGACAGATTGGCCTTTTTAAAGCCAAATTTTGTGAATTTGGCTTTTTTTTAAAAGAGCAGTGTGACCTTCAAAAATTGTATTTAACCTTTTTCAAAATTTAATATATGAACTAAAAAAGAAAGAAACAAAATATGTTATTGTGTTATATTTTCATTCGATTTGATCATTCCATAGTCTTTCTCCTCTGAACTGCAATGCTTTAGAAATAAACTCTGGTGAACAATAATGCCAGGAAAATTCTGCCATTATTTACCAGCAGAGAATTACCATTGTCAACTAGGAGAATCTATCAGGCACATGTACACAGTCTGATGTATGGGATTAAAACTTTGGCGAATAATCATTGAGGACATGCGTTGCATGGAGAGTAAAGATATGAGAATGAATGTGTAATGTGAATCTTAATGATAGTTTTATATCTCGTGCCTTCAATGGTATGGTCAAGCTTAAAGAATGAATAGGTTTTGGAGTTAAATGTAGAATCCTTGAACTCTGGAAACAAGCAATGATAAACGTGCAGTAGTAGAACAGTTGAGGTAGTAGGGTCAGTTCACAAGGTAAATATATGAGGAAATAAGTATAGACTTGAGAGAAAGAGGGATAAGTAAAGACCTGGCCAGAGATAGGTTGGTTTGGAAGTCACTTTTTAAAACCTGTCCAAGGTATACCAGCATGTAAAACAGACATTAAATCGATGGTGGTTGTGGTGGTTGAGAGGAGGAGGAGAAGAATCACTTCCATGGGTTAAAATGGCAGTGTTCATAACAGAATAAAATAAAAAATTGATTAAATTTGTTTGACCATCAAATTGGCTGTTGAGTTAGGAATTCTTCAGTCTGTCCTGATTACGAGCAGACGTCTTGTTGATTTCGTTTTGAGAAGAAAATGGATAAATTCATTAATAGTGCAAGTTTCCTGTTTATCTCAAACTGCCCAAGATCAGCGGTGCCAATTTCCGATTTTCAAATACAATTCCAAAGACAGTGACATGATGTTTTCCTCTTTAGAATCTGTGCCGTGTCTAACACTAGCAAGACCTTACCAAAACCATTCAGAAAACAACACATTCTTACCCCCCCCCCCCGCTTCCTTCAAAGACATTCTCTAATTTCATGTACCAATGGAAATCTGATGACATCTGATGCATTCCATAATCTGTCTGTCAATGTTATGCTTACAATTCTTTTATTTATTTCCCCGGGGGGGGGGGGGGTCACGGTGTATTTTAAGACATTAAATTTACCAAAACTTATTTCGTTAAAAGAAAAGCAATCGTCGAGCTACAACAACTGTCAACAATTTCCCCTCACTATCTGTGCTCAAAATTAAACGAAAATTCCATGAGCAAAGTTTCTGCCCTAGAATTGTCCGCCTGTGGTACAAAATATTGTGGGGCTGCTTCGCACCTTACTACAGCATGGTCATTTCCGAGTCTAATGTAAACAAGTTCTAGTTGAGCCGTCCTCTTAAATAATTAAACTCTGCTCAAGTTCCACCATTACTGACCATCACTGTGTTGTCTCACCATCTACCTAACACTTATTAACCCTTATCCTCGAGTGGTCTCTGAGCCTTGATAAGTGGTGATCCCAAGTAAAAACTAAAAAATGTCACTTTATTTTCACATACACCCTCTCATCTAATCAATGTCGAATACTCCCCCACACCATGTTATAAAATGTAAAGGTAAAAATAAAAAGTACTCTTGTATCATCAGCTTTGCTTCGGGGCGGGGGGGGGATAAGTTTTCTCGTTCAATCTTTGAGCTGCTTAGATAAACTAGTTTATAAACAATTTAGTACAAGACAGTGGCAGGGAGGGGAGGTCATAAAAAT
The DNA here is from genome assembly GCF_053919585.1 of Euprymna scolopes. Classification (NCBI taxonomy): domain Eukaryota; kingdom Metazoa; phylum Mollusca; class Cephalopoda; order Sepiida; family Sepiolidae; genus Euprymna; species Euprymna scolopes. The sequence goes on from NC_136488.1 coordinate 159,729,194, forward strand.
TGTTTTCTGTCACTTTTACTGATGGTTGTTCTAAAAACAACACTGAAACTATGTCAAACAGTCGGCTGCTGATTACCGTTTCTCTCTTTCTATTCTATTTCAGCAGTTGCAAAAGTTTGTGCATGAATTTTAGAGAAAGAAGCAGTCAGAGAGATAGATGTGTTTAGAGAGAGAGGAGGTTGGGCTTATACAAGACGTGTTTCATCCAAAGGGATTTTTATCCTTGGATTACAAAATCAACAGAGATCAAACTGTTCTATGTAATGACTTAATCATGTTGATACACTGATTCCCATTAGATCACCGAAGTTAAGCAACCTTGAGCCTGATCCATACCAAATGCTGTATGTAGGAGGATGTCGACACTTGCCTGCACGATTTGTGAAAAACCTAACGTCATCTCCCCAAATGGGGAGATACGTGCGACTGTGGACCACTTGTGAATTTCATAATCCCATGGAACTTCCTCCTTTGGAGGAAATCAGTTAAACCTGCATAGGGTTAGTGCCGTTTTCATCATCAATCATAATGATCTAGTCTATGTTGATTGCAGTGTAATGCTGGTCCTGTACAGCTCTAAGAGGTCTAGGCTTTGCCTCTTCTCTTTGAGAAAGGGTTGATCGCCTGAGGGGCCCTTACCGGGAAATGTCGATGGGGCTACCCAGGCACGTTTTGCAGGCCATAGTACCCCTCCTTGGAGGCCCTGATTTCTCAATCCCACTTTCCGACTCTGATGTCAGTTCTTGCAGTGGGAAAGAATTAAATACCCCCCCCCCTCTACTCCGCTTACAAATGGCTAGTGCCAAGGCAATAATGTTGACAATACGAAATCGGATGACTTCTGCCATATTCAGTTACTAAGCAGTGTTTGAATAGTCCTCCATTATTTTCCTCAAGATGTAACTTGGGTTATTCCACAGCAATAACTTTGCAATGGCGGAGAATTTACTAGACAAGATAGAATGTACACAGGCCTGTGGCAAGAATTGTTTTAAGATAATTAAGTTTACTTTTTTTTTCTTTGTTTTTTGTTTTTAATCTGTGTTTTAGCCAATATTTACATAAAAACAGTCTGCCTTGTGTAAACAAAATGAATTTGTTTTCATGTTGAAGTTGTTCAACTAACGTACGAGTATCTTTTTTGCGAAGAGCATTTTAAATCACGTGACAGTGTTACTTCATTTATTCATTTTTTTTTCAAGCATTACATTATTATTATTAAAAATTTTTTGGTTATTCTTCGTTATTGTAGCGAAATTCGAAAATTGAAATATTGAATTTCAAATTAAACCAATGATATCTGTGGAATTGTGTCATGTCGCAATAATGAAAATGTCTCAAAATTACAAAAACGATAAAATCGAAAATTAATAAAAAGAGTATTCGAAAAAAATTTTTAAGTGTGTATATAAATTAACAGCACGTCAGGGGAAGTAACTTGTTTTCTTTTGTTACAATAATGGTGGCTGTCACGCAATAATCTGTTTGTATAAAGTATATATTTTCTGTAATAGTTCAGTAATATTTAAGTAATTGTGACATGGCAATTCGGCAGATAACATTGCTTATTGATGAGATTGATAAAAACTGGAAGTAGTTTCTTTTTTTTTTTTTTTTTTTTAAAGGAAAACTGGTACTTGTACAGTTTAGTCAAGACATTAAAAAATGAAAATATAGAAAAAAGTTTAAATTGTATGTATCCGTTATGGAACGAAGTTCTCCGAAAAAAATTTCACTTAATTTCATCAAGTAGTTTTTTTTTTTTTTAATTTTTTTTTTTTATAGCGAAAAAACAATTTGTTATGACACCGAGCAAAATGTTCGATTTTTAGGAAGAAAAGCTAGTATTAAAGATGGGAAAGGGTGTCAGCGCTTTAACTGGAGTTATCTCCCTTTGGCATTTCTAAAATTCAAACAAAATTTTTTTTAAATCCATGATGGCTGCCTTCAACGCGCTCTCATAAAAACGTGTTTTTTCGCTGTAAAAAAAAAAAGTACTTGATGAAATTAAGTGAACTTTTTTTCGGAAAACTTCGTTCTATAACGAATACATACAATTTAAACTTTTTTCGGTATTTTCATTTTTTAATGTCTTTAGTAAACTGTACAAGTACCGGAAAACTAACTTTTTCGGCTGTCGGATTTTGCTACAATAACGTAGCAAAACCAATTTTTTTTTTTTTTTTTTGTAAAGTTGACAGGCGAAAATGGCTATTAAAAATAATTTATTGAATTTTTTAAATATTGTTAAACGCTATTAAGGAATTTGTTTGATTAAAGTTTTTTTATAAATATTTTTTTGATTGCAAAATATAATTTGACTATTATGTATTCTCAGATGACAATTTTTAAAATGCTATGCTACTAAAAACATCAATATACATTTCCTGACAACAACCATCATTGCGTAAACGGAAAGATTTCATTTTCTCTTTAAATTGTTTATGTCTGTTACAAAGATATCATTCTATTTCTCAATTAGCATTATTGCATATTCTTGATGGCGACTCTTATACAAATGTCCTCTTGATTATCTTCTTTAGATGTGTTACTTGACGACATTCGTTTTCTCACCAGCTGAAGTGTTAGTCTACACATGATGTCTCTAATGATCCTGAACTTTAAACGTCATCCGGTCGGAGGGGGGGGGTAAAATTTCTAATTCGATAAAAGTACAGAATAGTTAACAGTGGAGAAACAGTTAAAAAAAAAACTTATACCAAAAGCAATATAATTTAATTAAATATCGACCTGTATACTTTTAACATACTGAAACTGTTTTACTTTGTTTTTGCAACTCTCTTTACAACGTACACGAAAAGAAATGGCCACCTATTTAACTTTTTCGGTAAGGAGACTTCCATGTTTGAAAAGTTGGCAAAAAAAAAAAAAAAATGACTTGCTCTACCACTAACCCTAATTTATTTTTTTTACTTAGACGTTTTTCACGATAAAATTGAATAAGAAATTCTGCATGAAAATTTAATTTTGAAAAAAAAATGTAGCTTAATAATGTTATTTATTTTGTACAGAGAATTGTCTCCCTTACCGTTGATTATCCCTACAGACTCACAAGGAGGAGCACATCAGTCTGAACCTTCAAAAAATATAAACGACCCCTCCCCCTCCCTCCCCGATCAAATTATTCATAAATAAATTTTATGCCTGCATTAGATGAAAAATCAGACAATTTCTGTCTTTTATATAGAAAGAATTATTTTTTAAAAATTGTGGCAACTTAATCGAAAGTGGTTCCTACAGAACGCTAAAATGAAAATGGTTCTAATTGCTTACACTCTTTCCCTCTCCACTTCATTAAAATTCGCTTTCCTCCTCACTCCCACCTAACAACTTTTAACACGAAGGTGTTAAATCAAATAACTTTCAGCCAATTGAAATCTTTCCTAGCTCCGAAAAGTAACACCTATATGAGAAATTAATAAGCCAGTGCGAAGTTGGAAACTCCTTAAAACAAGGAGACAAACAGCCAAGAGCTTCAGACTTTACTAACTGCACCTGCTCAAAAGAACTTTCTACTCAACGCCCCCGACCCTGACTTTCTTCCCCCCCCCCTGAATGACAAGGCAAAAGGATCTAGTGACTCGTACATCTAACCCTCATCATTCGCATACATCTGTATTTACATTGAAAGAACAAAGGTAACGCACATATAGACACAATGTCACGCTGTCAAATACGCACATAATTCACACAATGAACATTTCGACTTGTAATTTCTATTCGCTCAAGTTCTTTACCTAAACACGTGTAGCTTTAGTTTTAAATAGGACTTTCTTTGTCCAGCCTATTCCTCTTTCTGGGCGCAGACAACTCTAGGTGGTGTAAGGGAAATGGCTATGAAAAAAAATCAATTACTTTCCTTTAGTTCGTGACTAGAAACGATCATGATAACATTAAAAGATGTGTGTACATTTTCATAACATATGATAGAAATGGATTTTTCACCTCTAATAATGAACTTTTTTTTTAGATATCAGACATACCGGGTTATGTCGATTAAAAAAAAAAAAAACTAACTTTGTGGGTGCTTGTCGTGTATTTTTCAGGTTTTAGCTGGACATACGCACAGACACTTTCCTTTTTATATAATAGAATATCGTAATATAAAACAAAGCTTTTACTCATTTATAATCAGGCAAAAACATAATAACCTGTTGATTTCAAATGTGCTATTGGTTTTATTCTTGAATTGACCATTGACAATTAATGTCTAGGCAGACACATGCAGACATCTTTGCTTTATACATAGACTACCAGGAAAACCCAACGTTGCTCGGGATGTAAAAAGCAACACTCATTTTTCATTTCTTTTTCTATTTCTTTCTGACTAACCCTTTTTTCGCCTCCTAATATAAGAAGGTCAGCTTTTAGAAGATGCTTTGTTGTACATGATTTTAATTTCATTAAAATCGGATATAAGTATTTCAAGTTTTAAATAGTTCCTACTTCCATAGCTCTCGTATAGATTTGGCATATTGTAAAGCACACATAGATTCAAAACCACTTCCATTGTCTTCTCCAGAGAATTTTATACACATGATTTAAATTTCATCAAAATAGGATATAATCGAAGTTTTGAGAGAGGTTCGTCCCCACTAACTCTATTAAGGAGATTACTTAAAGATTACAGATCATGTCCAACGACTTACCTGGAAAATAGTTGTATGTAGATTCACTAACTTTTCTTTCTATAGAAAATAACTGCCTGCCTGTGGAACTGTTCTGCTGGTCTGCTTTCCAGCTGACTACAATATTGTTATCTTCAAGTCCAACGTAAACAAGTTCTTATTAAACCGTCCTTGTGAATATACCAAATTTCCACTACAAATGATTATTACGCAACTGTCCCAATGACTACAATGCACACGTTAACCCTTATTCTCGAGTGGCTTCTAGGCCTTGATATCTATAAAAATAAAATGCTTTGACATATATGGAGATTTCAATGATAGCAATGATTCTTCAGTATTTGGTAGTTATGTATTTGTGAAAATCTTTCCTGACACTTGTTTTTTATCGAAGAATTTATCTCTATTAATTGGCAGTCGAATAAGAAAATCTAATTTAATCGCATCTTTGTCTTCATTCCCAAAATTGCCCCTTCGCTCTTCCATAAAACTAATTTTAATTATAACTGCTGCTTCTAACTTGTCTATGCAATATTCTCGATACGGCTTGACTCCTATCTCTCTATATCATAGAATTAATTGATAGATTCGTTTTAATAAATTCAATATGAGTTCAGACAATTTCTGGTCGGATGGAAAATTCCAATTATTCTTTAGTGAACAGAATTAATTTAAATATAAGATCTTCTTGGAGGAATTGAAACTGAAGTCTATTCTGCAAAAATCCGAAATTGGATGATTGTTTTTTTTTTTTTAACGCTGACAGCAGAAGAGCCATTTTGGCAACTGGAGAAAGACTTTGACTGAATAACCAGTGAAGTGCTTTTATTTTATTTTTTTGACAATTCTTTTTTATTACTAATGTGTCACCGGTTTTCAAGGCTCAAACGTAATTCAAGGACAAAGGGTACTGAGTGTCATTTTGTGGTGACCAATAGGTAACCAACACCTTGAAACGATTGGAAATCATGGGTAAAATGGTCAGCTCGATTATTTAAGCAGACAGCTCAACAAGAATTTAGTAACATTAGACTTGAAAAAGACAATGCTGAAGTTGGATGGGAAACAGACCCATGGTATTGTATTCCCCAGATGGGAAGGTCTTAAAAAGTAATTTTGTTCATTCATTCAACCATATCATATGAATTGGATGATTCTATTATTGGCATTGGTCTTCCTGATATATTTCAAGTTTAAATTCTTTCTAAAAAAAAAAAGAAAAAATCTAGCACTTACAAGAGGAACCATGAGAAAGTTGCCAACATCCCTAGTGAAAGTGTTTCTGTCGAACGAAATGTATTTGAACTTAGATATCTGACTCCTGATGCAATTCTTTGCCTATATAAAAGCCAGGTATGGCCAACGATGGAGTACTGTTGCCACATATGGGCAGGAGCTGTTAGAAATAGCTTATCCTGCCTTGACAGAGTTCAAATAGACTTCGTAAATTAGTGACGGTTGCCCTTTTCTCTTCCCTGTAACGTCTTTCCCCACAGAAGAGACGTTGGGAGCCTGTCTCTGCTTTATCGTTATTTCCATGGCAAGTGCTCATCTTAGCTTTAATCTATGCCCCCCCTTCCAAACTTTCACGAAAAACACTCGTCTAGCCAAAACCAGTATCAATAATTTCCCACACTCTTTATCTGTGCCTAAACCTAAACGTAGATTCCATGAACAAAGCTTCTTAGAACTGCACTCCTGTAGAACTCTCTTCCGATTGCCTGCTTTCCAGCTGACTACAATTTGATTGCCTTCAAGTCCAACGTAAACAAGTTCTTGATGAACCGTCCCCCTAAGTAATCCAATTTACAAAATTCCCACTACTTATGTTTACTACGCTGTAATCACATTGACTAATGTATACCCATTAACCCTTATCCTCGAGTGGCCTCCGGGCCTTGATAAGTGGTGATTCTTGTGTAAAAAAAAAAAAAAAAAGAAAAAGACAGCTCAACGAAAATTTAGTAACATTAGACTTGAAAATGACCATGCTGACGTTAGATGGGAAAAAGACCCACGGTATTGTATTCCCCAGATGGGAAGGTCTTAAAAAGTAATTTTTTCGATTCATTCAACCATATCATATGAATTGGATGATTGGGATTGGTCTTTCTGATATTTTTCAAGTTTAAATTCTTTTTTAAAAAAATCTAGAACTTACGAGAGGAACCATGTGAAAGTTGCCAACATCCCTAGTGAAAGTGTTTCTGTCGAACGAAATGTATTTGAACTTGGTACACCCAAATCATTATTTTGTGTTATTAACCACTTAACCACCGTCACCACCTACTTTGCTGATGTAATGGAATAACCTAACATCCCTTCATAGATGAAATGAACTATAGACGTGACTGAGAGAGAAGGAAAAAAGACAGGAAGAAAATAAGGAAATATGTCGAGTAACTCTTTTGTCACATGCGTTTCTTGCTGTATTCTTATTTAAAGGAAGGATATAACATTTGCCTGTAAAAATTCCTTTTAGTTTTAGAAACACGAAGGAAGAAATGGAAATTGTTTACAATGGTTATAACTAGACGAGTTCTTGATGTGGATGTTTTTCAAAGAAGAATCAGAATAGCACTCACTCAAGCACCTACCATGACAATAACGAGAGAGTAGAGAAAGACTAGCAACGTCTCTTCTATGAGAATAGATCTGAACCTCCCACTAGATTGTGAAATTGATTTTATACTTTGTCAAGTGATACACTCCCGCCCTCGATGTGGCAACGGTACTCGCTGTCTGTTCTGATACTTAATCTCAGCTAGACTCATGATTATTGACGCAAACTGTGAAACTGTGCGTCATGAGTTAATTGCTTGGATCTGTGATAAACAGACGTGGTTAACCACCTCAGCAAAAATAACCTACTTAGTTACAGGCAATATGGTTTCTGTTCTATTTCTAAATTGCAAATAGATTTCTTCTTTCTACTTTATTCTTTACGGTCACATTTAAAAGATAAATATGTAAGAAAAATATCAAAATGTTAATGTCTATATCGATAAATAAGATTTTGTTTACTGCTTATTTTAAATTCATGTTTCACGTATTTCAAGTAGCAAACTTTACAAAGCTAATCTTTACTTTTATATATATATATATATATATATATATATATAAAGGCACTTTGTGTGTGTGTGTGTTTCTATGGACTCTGAGAAGGCTGAGCCGATTTTATGGAAATTTCCCCAAAACGTACTTCATGTATCTGGGAGTGTTCTTAGATAGATTTTGTATTAGAACATCCCCGATAAGAATACGATTAAAGAAGGAACAATCCGATTTTGACTAAAGTTAACATTCTTATGCAGCCTAACACCACAAGTGCATTTGAGAAGTATTATCATTGCACAAAGAGAAGAGCCCTGCATATGAAATATACAGCACAACGTAATATTAGGAAAGTTAACAAATGTTTTACTTGTTTGAAATTCATAACATAAATATATTTCGGAGCTAAACTCCATCCTCAGTATGTTGTTTTCTTTCTTTTTTTTCCTTTTCTTCTTTCTTGCCATGTAAAGTTGGAGAAAGAAAAGTCTGTTTGTAAATAGCCGCATGTTGTATTACAACATGGCAAGGAAGAAGAAAAGAATAAAAGAAAGAAGACAACATACTGAGGATGGAGTTTAGCTCCGAAATATATTTATATTATAAATTTCAAACAAGTAAAATATTTGTTTATTTTCCTAATATTACGTTGTGATTTGGCTTTCAACCACACTTGATGCGTATTTTATTTTATTGTCACGTTTAATACCTACAATATTTCTGCTTATAAATAAATAAGAATTCTGCATTAATAAAAATTTTATATTTATTAATATTTTACGATTGGGCAACGTCGGGCAGCCTGCTAGCAATCTGTAATTTTTCTCATTCTCTGCCCGAGCCCTGTTCGCACAATCATCGCCAGTTTCAACAGGTCACGTGATCGGCAATAAACCCATCTTTTCTCTGAAAAGAACTTGCAATACCCAAATAGATGATCTGTTACCTTTTGGAGCTGCTATGAATTCTAAATGATAGAAAACGTAATTGCTTGAAGGTTGCCAACATCCTAAGTGAAAGTGAGTTTTGCGCAACAAATTAAGACACTCAGATGGTCAGTCTGTGCTGTTAATCACTGAACCATTGTGAATCTCCATGGATCTTGTGTTTCGTCTATAGCCGTGCACAGCCAATGATGTCATCCATTAAAATGAATTGGGATAACCGTGCTCACTTAATGACGGCATCATGATCATGATGAGGATAATCATCATATCATATGAATTCGAAGATTCTATTGTTGGCATTGGTTTCCCCGATATTTTCCTAGTCAGAATTCTTTCTATAAAGATATTGAGTACTTACGGGAGAGACCACGTGAAGATTGCCAACATCCTAAATGAAAGTGATTTTTGTGGGACGAACTAAATTGGAACTTAGGACGCTCAGGTTGTCAGTCCGTGCCGTCAACCACTGAACCATCATCACCTCCCGTCATCGTGATAACCATATGAAAGGTGAAAGTGTTGCAATTTCTGTTTTACGTACACATTATTGTTGACAAGTTATTTCCCAGATTTTCTCTAATTTATTCTTTGGTGAAAATAAAAACTGAAACTTTATCTGAAGGAGCAAAAAAAACAAAAAACAAAAAACAAAAAAAAAAACAGAAATAAAGAATAAAAAAGTGCATCTATTGATTTATAATTCTGCTACACGGATACGGATCTAAATACTACAAGAATCAATACCTAGCGTTTGTTGTTTTATTTACCTACTCTCCCGGAGGTTAGACACAATGTCAAGTGTGGGTTTGTTCCATCACAAACAATTATTAGGCTACTGTCCCAATGACAATACACGCAGTAACCCTTATCCTCGAGTGGCCTCTGAGCTTTAATAAGTGATAACTAGGACTATGACAACAACATTCTTTTCCTTGTTTTGATTCTCAGGTAAATATCCATTGATATCTTATGTTTTTATGCAGAGTGGTGTGATCCTCGGTTGATTAATTTTGTCTAAGTGTGTCGGATATATATTCGAGAGTCAAAACAATGAAAAGAATGTGCTGTTCTCATAGCCCTAGTGATTACCCATATATATATATATATATATATATATATATATATATATATATATATATATATATATAAATGACTGTTTTTGTGGAATGAACTGGACTCGAACTTAGAACACCTACATTTTCAGTCCGTGTCATTAACCACTTAATAACCGTCTTCCCAATGACTTTTAAAAAGCTTCATGATTTGGTCCAGCATCGAATGATTTCCAATTTACTTCTATTTGTTCTTAACCATTTGCTCCATAAGGCACATAAGGCTTTAGTTTACTTTTAAACGAATGGATTTGAACCTGGCACATCCAGGTTTTCAGTTCGTGTCGTTACCTACTTAGCCACCACAACAAAATGTGACAAGAGAATCTATTCCATTAAGCAGGGAATGTAAAAATTCGCTGTATTGATCAAATCTTTCTCTGCCTCACACTAACAGTGTTACCAACGTAGTGTACTATAAAAATTTGGTACGTGTGCAGATTTTGAACCGGGCGTATCTAAGCGTCTGCTCGGCTTTGTCCGGAACATGACGTCAACCACCGAGTGTCGCAAATTTTAACAACGGTGCGAAACAGACAAATAGTAAAATAAATGGAAATCGTAGAAAAAAAACAAAACAAAAACAACAATGCTCTACCATATTTATTATTATTATTATTATTATTATTATTATTATTCATTTAATGTTTCATAGCAAACATTTTTTATGTGGAGTGGGGTGAGGGGATTTAATATAATCTTTCTTTTTTTTTTTTTTTTTTTTTTTTTGTATATATTGCTTTCATTTTTGCTAATGTTTAGCAAAAAGATTTTTTTTTCTTTCAAACAAATGTATTATTTTAGGTATTTGAAAAGTTTTTAAAAAGTTAAAAAAAAAAAAAGCAAATAAAAAATTATTAATTTTAGTTTTTTTTTTATGGAGTTTCTCTTTGCAATGATGCATTTAACGCCGCATGTAATACAATTATTTTGGGGTTTTGATTAATTTCTTATTTTGACAAAAAAATTCTTTGGGCATCTACAGTTGTTTGTCTAATATTAATAATCCATAGTTTTGTTAGTCTCCATGCTTTCTATGTAACATCTAGTTTCTTTTTTTTCTTTTTCTTTTTTTTTCTCTTTCAACATTTATCCAAAAGTCGTCTGCTCGTTGCCACGCATTGTGATTGGTTGATCAAATTACATAAGTTTCCAAACTTTTTTTGTATGGGCACTTTCATTGATATTATGTGCATGAAACTCTAGTCCCCTTCAAAGTAATCTCCTCTGGCTGCAATGCACTTGTACCGTTCTAACAGCTTCTTGAAGTCCCTACAAAAGTCCTCTTGTGTAAGCATCTCAATGATCTTTGTCACAGCCTCTTTCATCTCCTCAATTGTCTCATAACGACAGGCTCTAAGGTTTTCATTGAGCTTAGGGAATAACCAAAAGTCACAGGGAACAAGGTTTGAACTACAAGGAGAGTGGGGAACTGTCTTGATGACCGTTTTGGTCAAATAGTCTGTGACAAGGATGGAGTTGTGGACTGCACCCTTGGGACAAACTTTGCACAAATCTTCAGCATCTTCAGTTCTTTGCGAACAATTGTGTGTACAGTTCCCACATTGACATCAAACTATGCATTTATTATCTCTATAGATACATGACGGTACTTATCCATGAGATTCTTTATTTGGCCAATCAACTGTTCTGATTTCCTTACTCATCCCACACCTCGCAGACTCCCTGCCTTCCTTGAATCTTTTATGCTACTCAAAAACTGAGGCTATTGCAAGATGGTCGAAAAGCAGTCTGAAGCATTGCATGCATTTCTGTGGCATTTTTTCCAAGTTTAAAACAGAATTTTATTGCATATCATTCTTCTTATATATGGCACAATCACGTTGATACATCAGTTTTCATCAGATCACCGAAGTTAAGAAACGTTGAGCCTGGCCAGTACCAGATGAGTGACCATTTGGGAAGACGAGGCGCTGTATGTGCCGTGAGGTAAAATACCAGGTTAAGAAACTGGCACGGTCTATCCTTCTCTCGAAGGTAGATGGGACTCTCTTAAGCCATGCTAGGCAACCTATCTAGTGATGGCGTTACGATAAAAAATACCCTTGATAGCCCTGCCGAACCATCAAGTATTCAGCTACCGACAAGATTTGAATTACACTACAAGCTCGTGTTGTGAGTTCAATCTCGGCTGTGGCCATGCTGGATGGTTCTTCTAAAGTGTCCTCCCGTCCAGATTGCATTTTTTTAAATCAACCAGCTGTAACTCAAGCTTTAGTAAAATGTATTCCAATTCCTGCTGTAGCTGTTCATTTGAACCTGAATTCATAAAAATTGGCCAGTCATCTCATAAGATGTATAGCAATAACATACTGAATTTTCAAGAGTCTATGCCATTTTTGAATGCCTGTACAAAAATTCTGAAAACTTCTTGAAGGTACCTCGTATATTCCCATATGCCATATCCTAGTCTTTTCCACTTGTTAATTTTTCCTTGTTTTTTTGTTTGTTCTTCTGCTGGTTCTTGACATTCATGTTTTCTTCTGTTTTTATCTTTGCATTTTATTTAAATCTATGTTTATGTTCTATGCCTGCACCCTCATTGTCACTGCATGTAAAATGATTATTTGGGACCATCCATAGCTATAAACATGTTATTTTCATAAATGAATGCTTGTCAAGGTTTCTCTCCATCCTCATCTCTGGGATGAGATGATGAAAAGAAAATTGGCAAAATAGTTAGAAAGCGTACCCCCCCCCCCTCTCCTCAAGTATAAATTAGGATTCTCTGCATTCTTACACATGTAAAGAATGCTGAGATAGTTGGGTATGTCGACTATTTTCTGTTTTTTTATTGAAAAGGAAATTGAGACATTTTTGTTTTTTGTTTGTTTTACTTCTGGATTTTGCAGAGGGGGGGGGGGATAATGTCCCTTGGGTAAATTCCTGGCAATGCAGTTATCTAAACAACCCTTTCGGAATGATAATGATGTCTTCCAATCATAAAAGCTGCTTAATGCTTCTACTAGACTTGCTTTGTGTGTGTCCCTCTCTGGTTTCTCTATCCGAGGATGCAATAAATAATAATAAAACCCTATACCAAGACCAAACAACTTTTCTGGCTCAATTTTTATGAAAAATTTAATAGTGGTATGAATTATATATTAAAGGTTAAAAAAAAAAAAATATCTATATATCTATAAAAGTGAAAGTGTGTGTGTTTGTGTGTCTATGTACACTTCCCTACTAAACTACTGTCAATTTTTGGTCTACAAACTCAAGATTTGACATATGAGGTATTGAGATTTGGAAAAATCTTTTTAATCAGTTTTCGGCCAGAAATTTGGTGTTGAACGGTCAAAGTTCAATGATTTGACCTTTGAGAACTCTATCAAACTCCTCCGCTAATTTTAAGTCTAAACACTTGAAATTTTAGATATAGGTTCCTTGGACATGAATCTAACTCTATAATTTGATTTGAGCCCAAAACAATAAATGTTAAGGGGTTATAATTAGGGTCAAAGTTTTAAAAAATTTGATCTCTGTGATCTCTACCAAATTACTCAGCCAAGTTTTGGTCTAAACATTTGAAATTTTATATAAAGTGTATTCAGATATAGGGCAAGCTTTTTAATCGTTTATTTTTGCTGAAAATTTTGCTTCTAATGGGCCAAAGTTCAAAAGATTTTACCTTTGCGGTCTCTAGCAAATTATTAAGCTAATTTTGGGTCTAAACATTTGAAATTTTACATAAATGGTATTCAGACATGCAGCCAGCTTTTTAATCAGTTTTTGGGCGAAAATTGCATTGAGAAGAGGTTAAAGTTTAAAGAGTTAACCTTTGCAGACTCTACCAAGCTCCTCTGCCAATTTTGGGTCTAAACACTTGAAATTTTAGATGTAGGTTACTTGGACATGGGTCAAACATTTTAATTTTATTTAAGCCCAAAACGATAAATGTTAAGGGGTCAAAATAGGGATCAAAGTTTAAAAAATTTAACATCTGCGGTATCTACCAACTTTTCTCTTTGGTATTAAGGAAGCCTATTATATAGAAAAGCATTACCGCACATATTCACACTTTTCATTAGGGCCCAAGCAAAGCTGGGCTGAAATGCTAGTATATCTATAAAAGTGAAAATGTGTGTGTGTGTGTGTGTGTGTGTGTGTGTGTGTGTACATTTCCCTACCAAATAGCTCTGTCAAATTTCGATCTACAGACTCGAGATTTGACATAAGGAGTATTGAGATTTGCATTGTGTGTCATGTTTTTAGATTTATAGTTTTAAAACAGCAGCTGCAGCAATAACAAGTTGATTGGCATATGTCATCCTCGTTCGTTTACAGACATTAACTGTGTTATGTTCCTGTCTCTCTTTAAGGGGCTGATCAGTCCAAAGCTAGAATACACCACATCAGAAGCACTATAGAAGCAGTACAGAGGAGGGCGATGAAATTGATCCCAGATCTGCATGATCTGTCCTACCAGGAGTGACTGAAGCAACTGGATCTTCCAACTCTGGTATTTCGTCAAATGAAAGGAGATGCCATCCAAGTCTTCAAATATCTGCATGGGGAAATACATCGTGGACGGTCTCAAGATGTTTACTTTGAAACAAGTTTGTAGGACCATTAGGAAAAATGCGCATGTGCAAATTAGGGTGTGGGTGCGAGAAGAAAAAAGAGAAAAATGACGGCATGTTCTCGGGAAAGAAACAAAGTGGACGTCAAAGAAAATGGACGTGTAAAGCGAAGGCGAGAAATGGCTGACTGTGGCCGGATTAAGGTCAGAGAGGAAAAGTGTATTACGGACAATGGCAACAGACTTTTAAATGATGTCGAAACAATTATAACGGTAATAAAAAAAACTTTTGTTAAAAAAGAAAATTTATTTTATTTATTTCCAGTTTTATTTTTATGAATTACTCAAGTAAAGTGTAACACCACTTTACAGTACCCTACGCCCTGATGAATTTACTGAACTTGCACCCTCCCTCTATGTAAATCCCCTACTCCATCCTCTACTAAAGAGATCCTTAGATGCTGAAAGATTTTTTCTTCTGATAGTTTTTTGTTTCCTCAGACCACTTGACTTTGGAATTTCCTCCCTGCTTCTTGTGTCCCAAACTGTACAAGCATCACCAGTGGCCCTGTTGTTTTAACAGCGAGATTACCATGGCTCTCCAAATTGTCGAACCATGGTAATCTCAGGAAGACAAGTAAAGACGGTAATTTCCCGTTGCTTTGTGTCTTGGTTCTGAGGTGCATCTCCCCCAATAAGATACCCCCTAAATACTCATCTGAAAATTTCTACGACTCGGCGCAGTACATACAGTGCTTAGCTTTCCCAAATGGTTACCCATCTGGTACTGGCCAGACTTATCATTGCTTAACTTCAGTGATTTGACGAGAACCAGTGATGGTGTTGTATATATACAACATAGAGAAATTTAAATGTTAAGGACAGCACATTCTTGGGAGAGAAAGAAAATGGACATGTAAGGCGAAAATGGCTGGCTGTAGCTGGCGTGAGGTCAAAAAGACAAAGGGTACAGTTGGTGAGATAGACGATGGCAAGTAACTTTTAATAAAAGACTTTCGCTGCTCAACTTCCCACCAGGGCTGCTCCCACTCGAAATGATTCCTATCATAGTAGCCCCTTTATGTTTTAGAGGCAATATGCTTTGTTTGGACAATAAAAGCAAAAAAGTGTGTGTGTCTTCAGTAAAGATTGCGGAGTTAAAGTTATACTCCAATCTAAAAGGTCCACTTTGTCAACTAAGCTCCAACCCCTGCCTATCACCGCAATGTTGCATCTCCGTGCCTGTTTTACAAATATTTTAGTGAAATGTGCTCTGATGAACTCGTTGCACTTGTACCCCCTAGACATAGGTATCCCCAACAAACTCACTTAGCAACAAAATCTCACTCCTTCACTTCAGAGGTCTCTAAATGCCAGAAAGCTTTTTACTCTAATAGTTTCTTCCCTCAAACAGGTAGACTTTGGAATTCCCTTCCTGCTACTTGCCTCTCTGACTGTACTGATATGCAGAAGTTTAACTGTAATGTAAATCAACATCTTGTTAATCTTTCCTAGGCAAGGTCCCAAATAGTAGCCCATTACGTCCAACTGACGAAATGCCTTGTTAGGGGTGAACGTGAGTCAAAAAAAAAAAAAAAAGTCTTCAAATACTTGAAAGATTTGGAATGTTTGTCTCCAGTCATGTTATAGAATTTGATTTATTTTTTTATTCGCTTTTATTTTTTTTTGATCATGTCTACAAAGTCTTAATTATGTGATGCTCAAATATTGTATCACGCCATTTTCTTCCAAGACTTAGATGTTTTTTTTTTCTAGTCAACACCTGACAAGTTGTTTTAGCTTGTTTTATTTATTTATTTTTTATTTCTTGATTCAGACTTTGTGTTCAGCAGAAAGCGCCACACCTGAAAATTCTTCCTTTTTCTTTCCAGTTATAACAATATAAAGAAAAGCATTTGTTATTTTTTAAATAATGATTAAAAATGTTTTTTAAATAATGATTAAAAATGTTTTTTAAAATAATGATTAAAACATATTTTAAATAATAAAATGGTTTTTTAAATAATAAAATGGTATTTTAAATAATAAAATGTTTTTTTAAATGATAAAATGTTTTTTTAAATAATGATAAATGTTTTTTTAAATAATGATAAATGTTTTTTAAATAATGATAAATGTTTAAATAATGATAAACATGCTTTTTTAAATAATAAAATGTTTTTTTAAAAGATAGGAATGCTTTTAATAATGATAAATGTTTTTAAATTTTAAAAATGTTTTTAAAATGAACATTTTTTAAGATAATAAAAATATTTTTAGTAGTGATAAAAATATTTTTAATAAAATATTTTTAATAATAAAAATCTTTTTAACAATAATAAAAATATTTTTGTTTTAAATAATAATAAAAATATTTTTTTTAAATAATGATAAAAATATATTTTTTTTAAATAATGATAAAATATATATATTTTTTAAATAATGATAAAAAATATATTTTTTTTAAATAATGATAAAAAATATTTTGTTTTAAATAATAATAAAAATATTTTGTTTTAAATAATAATAAAAATATTTTTGTTTTAAATAATAATTTATGTGCAGATTTTGGAGTTCAACAGAAAGATCTGAGTTCAACCAGATACACCTAAAGGAGGTTGGAAATGTTGTAAAAATAAAGATGAAACAATGAGTCTGACTAATCTGATAGAAAATGCCTCTCTTTGTTCCTCAATAAATAAATAAATTCATTTTTCTTTATAATAATAATAATCAAATTATTATATACTAAGAACTGCTGCAGTACAATCCATCCAAATTGCATGTATAGACTGCAGGATAATGCACAATTATCAGAATTATCTGTTGCAGTATTTTTGATATAATGAGAAGGCTATGATCACCGAAAATTGGAAGATTCTATTTATAGGCACTGGTGATAAGAATTGACGAATCAAATGGAGCCACGTTCTGCTAACAACCAATCAGAAACCAGAATTGCTCCATAAAAATATTGAATCTTTAGTATTTCAGCACATAATCTTTTTTATGTCAACACGAGAAAGAAATGATAAAGTCCAGGACCTGTACAGAACAGCTACCCAGTGAGAATTCTTAATCTCCAAGATTTGTATGGAATAGCTACCCATCAGAAACTCTTTTGAAATTAAACATAGCTTTTAATTCAAAAGGTTATGGGCTCAGCAGTGACGATTACAGATTATATATTATCCATCTCTATTGAGAGGTGAGAGCATCGAGGGTACTTTTAGCCAATTTCATAAAACACGAGGGGGTGGGGAGTTAATGATGCAATGTCTTCATAGTCAACAATTGATATAGACAGTTCCATGCATCAGTAATTCCAAGCGTGAAAACAATGTTCGGAAGTTTTTGGAGGCTTGGTGTTTTCTGACTTTCCATGCATGTGTGCGTGTTCAGTTCACCTTCACAACTTCACTGGCTAAGTTGAGCATGATTTGGAAGGACAAGGCAATCAAGCTCATCTCAAAGATAAGACTTGTGCATTCCCTTTCACTCAGTTTTCCTGTATGCTTGTGAAATATGGACCCTTACAGCAGAATTAGAGAAGAGGAGAGATGTTTCAGAAAACTGCTTGGCATCTCTTTCAAAGACCACATAACCAATGAGGAAGTCAAAAACAGAATAAGACAAGCCATTGGTTCTCATGAAGATCTTCTCACCACAATCAGGAGGCGCAAACTAAAATGGTTTGGTCACATAACAAGAGGAGAGAGGCTTGCCAAGCCAGTCAGAGGAGGAAGAAGGGGGAAGAAGAGATGGGAAGACAACATTACAGAATGGACAGGATTGAAGTTAAGCGAGGCAGTCAAAAGTGCAGAGGACAGGGAAGGATGGAGAGGACTGATTAACAGATCAGCTGTAGCACCCCAACAGCGATTGCCATGGCGACAGGTGAAGACACATGTGTATATGTAGTAGATAAACAAAAAGATGCTACAAGTTGTTTTTGATGTTAACAAAATCGCTAATAATTTTAGTTGTGAGACGTCACATTTACCAAGAAGCAAATCATTTGGAGTATGACTTGTGTCTGATGAAGAGTATTCCCTTGGTTGAAGATCGGCCAATGTTTTATATTTTAAAGTAAAATCAGGAATTTATGCATTTCACCCTTAAATAGTTCCTGCAACAATGCGAACACAAATTTATTAGATTCAGATTTCATTCTCATTTCAAATCTAAGGTAATGCAAATTCAGGGTTTTCCATCAATCTTAACTGCAAATGGCTCTTTCTAAATATAAGGTGTCTTCAATAAGTTCCCAGACTTTTTTGTAGAGGCATTTACAATTGAAAATTCAGTATGTTATTGCTATACATCTTATGAAATGACTAATTTTTATGATTCCAAGTTCAAATGAATAGCTACAGCAGGAATTGAAATACACCCTACTAAAGCCTGATCATCACAACTGATGATTTTCAATCTTTAGAAGAATGATATGCAATAAAATTCTGTTTTAAACTTGGAAAAAATTCCACAGAAACGCATGGAATGCTTCAGACTGTTTTTGGATCATCTTGCACAAATTGAGTATCAGTTTTGAGTGGCATAAGAGATTCCAGGAAGGCGGGGAGTCTGAGGGATGATGAGAGGAGTAAGGAAGTCAGAACACTTTGATTGGCCAAATAAAGAATTTCATGGATAAGGACCGTCGTGTGTCTATAGAGACAATAAGTTCACAGTTTGATGTCAGTGTAGGAACTGTTCACACATTTATGATGAACTGAAGATGCAGAAGATTTGCGCAAAATTTGTCTCAAGTGTTCTCTATCCTTGTCAACAACTATTTGACTAAGATGGGTATCAAGACGGTCCCCCCACCCACCTATAGTCCAGACCTTGCCCCCTGTGACATTTGGTCATTCCCTCAGCTCATGGAAAACCTTAGTGGCTATCCTTATGAGAAAATTGTGGAGATGAAAGAGGATGTGACGAGGGTCATTGACACGTTCACACAAGATGACTTCCATGGAGCCTTCCAGAAGTTGTTGGAACGGTACAACAAGTGCATTGCAGCCGGAGGAGATTACTTTGAAGGGGACTAGAGTTTTCTGTGTGCCCTATCAATAAGAGTGCCCATATGAAAAAAAAAGTCTGGAAACTTATCGAAGGTATCTTGTAATCCTCCAAACCTTGTAGTTCACAATCAGGAATCATTTTATTGTTCTTCAAAGTTGAATTTATTCTTACAATTGTTTACTCTCGCAGATATCTCGTAATTATTTCGATTAACAATATTTTAAGTGAAAGACCCACTTATAGCCATTTTGTTTACACACTTGTACTGTTCCAAAAAAAAATCTATTCAATAAATGAATTTCTGTTTCTTTTTATCATGTTTTCTAATCAGCAATATTCAATTGTTGTTTGAAATAAGAATTGCAGCAAAAAATAAAAATGATTTTTTTTCTTCCACTTCTTTCAATTACAAAATTGTATGAAATTTTCTAATGTTTCACTTGAATCTACTGAACTTTTCATAAAAAAACAACTTTAGTCCTTTTTTTTTTTTTTTTTTTTTTTTTGTAAATATGATAAATTTTGGTTTTAAAAAATGACTTTGATAAAATAAAATTAAGTGGATGAGATTGTTTTCTCGAATTTTTAATTTTATTTCTCTTTATTATTATTATTATTATAACTATCATTATTGTTATTATTATTATTATTATTATTATTATTATTATTATTGTTATTATTATTATTATTGTTATTATTATTATTGTTGTTATTATTATTGTTGTTATTATTGTTGTTATTATTATTGTTATTGTTATTATTATTATTGTTGTTATTATTATTATTGTTGTTATTATTATTGTTGTTATTATTGTTGTTATTATTATTATGGTTATTGTTATTATTATTGTTATTATTATATTATTACAATTATTATTATTCTTTATGATTACTATTATTTATTATTATTATTTTTCTTATTACAATTATTATTGTTTATTACTATCACTGTTATTTTGTTCTTTATTTCTATTATCATTGATTATTATTTTTATTATTACTATTCTTTATTCTTACTATCATTCTTTATTATTCATCATTATTATTACTATTATTATTACTAATATTCTTTATTTTTACTTCTTATTCTTTATTGTTGTTTATTTTCATTATTATTATTATTATTAGGTTTTCTATCTCTTGTTTGTGATTGATCACGTTCTACTTTTCCAATGATGTTTTTCAACTAAATCAAGAACATTCTATTATATCGTCATGTTCATCTTTCATATACGATTGCAGCCATATTTCACACACACACACACACACACACACACACACACACACACACACACACACACACACACACACACACACAATCTATCTGGCTAACTATTTCCACTGTTACTTCATGTGGCTAACTATGTATCTTATCACTTGTTTGATACAATTTTTTTACGAATCACATCTTGGAGGTAAAAACAAAACCGAATACAAACATTCTGGAGACTAGTTGTGTGAAAATGATCACCAAACACATTCTTTAGATTGGTCACCTTTTTTTATTACTGTAGCCATCTGATTTAAGGAATAATACTGAGTTATTACTGAAAAGGTGAACGAAATTTAAAAAATGCTGAATTTTAGTCATTTGTTAAGACTTTTTACTTTCTTCAATCTCCCAAATATGTAGTAAACAAAAAAACAAAAAAAAAAAAAACGAGGGTCGTTCCAAAAGTAAAGCCTCCTATTATTTTTTTTTACTCAAAAACTTAAATGTTGAAGAGCTACAAGTGTAACGTAATCGTTCTATCAAAGAAATAGGAAAAAACTTAACTCGCTTTGTTTTTTTAACAAATGCCTTTATATATGGTATTTCTAACAACACATTTTTTAAAATATTTAGACAAGTAATTTCTCTAGAGAACTTACTGTTTCTTTTATAAAATTATTTTTTATAAACTTCTTTCCAATTTATGAGAGAAAAAAAACAGTAAGAAATTTACCTGCGGGGTTTGAATCTGCCGACCATGTCATGCAAAAAAAAAAAAAACGTAAATTTTCAAATCTTATAAAATTCTTTGCAGTACTGTAAGAAAAAATTAAGAAATTGATACGTGGAGTTTAAACCTAAAGACCATGTCATGCAAAAAAACAAAAAAAACATTAACTTACCCGCAGTAGAATTTTCACAACCCATTCTATCATTGTTGCTAAGCAACATGGGAAAAATGGCTTTACCAATGATAAATAAATTAAGATAATGGTTTTGATTATCAGTAATTATCGGAGGTATTCTGAGACAAAACATAACTAAGGTCACTCCCAGACTTATACACTAATGTTCTGTAAATTTTAAAGAAAATCTGTTCAGCCATTTCAGAATCTATAAGGAACGAACTCCCACACACAGACAAAGTTGCATTTATATAATTGTAGAGATACTAATGAAACCCCATTTTTTTCTTTTCAAGTTGCTTCTGATTGAGCCATTTCGTGAGGGTGTCTAACATACTCTAATTTCTCTAAACCTAACACATCTAGCTCATTCAAAGTTCTTGCAACAACTACAATCTAAATCTTTTCTATCTCACGTTTTTCCCCCCAACCAACTATTTCTCATATGGCGCTTTTGGAGATACCCCATAAGTCATACCATATAACCCCCTGCCGAAATATGTAACATCACAACTGAATTAATCTGTGACGAGAATAACTATTCTGATGGTAAGTGTTAGATATTAGCAGGCAACCCTGGAAAGAGAAGCATTCGATGGGTTGCACACACGCAAATGGATTTGATGTGGAAAATGTGATTTTCGACCCTTGTCTAATGGAATGCATAATTTGACATAGCAATATCTGAGAGGATATCGGTCAAAGGTTGAAATAATAGACAAAGGAAATATTAAACATTCCAATAGGAAAGAATGTTTATGTAAATTAAATCGTCACAAAGAGAAAAGTCATTTCATCAGAGAGAGAGAGTGAGGCTGTCACATCCGACACAATCACATACTCCACATCACATATTTTTCAGAAACATCAAAACAACAGTAATAATTTATAATCGAAAGCTGATTTGTCGCTGAGAAATAAGAGCAATATGTTTTTTCTAAGTGTATATATTTTGTACCAGCAGTAAAAGTAGATGTTAACAATGATATAGACTGGATAAATGCATTTTGAATAATCGGCCGCAGCAAACACAGAACAAGTAATATATCCACGATGCCTTGCAGAACTAATTTTAAGTGACGTAGAATTCTCAGTTTTTATTTTCGATAAAAGTATGCAGATATTTGGATCCTTCTCAACCATTCTTTCAATATAGCCATACCATCAAAGTTTCATGTTCTGCACACATTGTCCTATACTGTCCAGACCTAATCATCCTTTGATGTGACCAAATATAAGACCCCCCCCCACCTTTTTAACACTCCCATAACACATCCATTGTATCATTCTCATTTCATTTTTCTCTTCATACAACACATGTCCTCAATCCTTACTGGTTAGGTTTCACTTCTCCATACATCATCACATATACATGCCAGATAGACTCTTCCCTTGGTCGACAGTCATAACGATCTGCTAATTAGTAATGACAAAAGTTCCTAACTTTTGCAATTACGCCAGCATCTGCTCCATCCTGTACTCTAATTGTATCCATTGTTCATGAGGGAAGAGAGACGAGAGAAAAAAAAAACTTACCATTCACAGCAGCAGTCTTGAACATTTTTGTTCACATGACCCAACACAATCCTGAACAGCTCCATTAATTCAAACTCAAACACCTACAACAATTTGACATGGCACAATCCTGAACAACTCTGATTCAAAACCGAACACCTCTGACAATTTGACACGACACAATACCAAACAACTCTGTCGATTCGAACCTGAGCAACTCCAATGATTCTACACGACATGACTGCGAACAACTCTGTTGATTCGAACCCGAACACCTCCGATGATTTGACACGATACGATTGCAAACAAAATGACTCAACACAACAAGTTACTAGAGCAACCTCGGCAGTTCCTCTCTGAATGACTCCAGTATAGGCTTTTTATAGCCTTTAGACGGACTTATTTTCGCCGTAGGTAGGTCTGACTATGACCTTGACATACAATTCTTGAACACTTTCGCACCTGCTCATCACAGTCTCAACAAAGAATGTATATAAAATTAAATAGAAAAGATAAATTTAGATCTGAGATGGTATTCGTTAGAGGAGGTCTGTGCTTCAGATCAGTGTTCCTTATAATTTGTTGTTTCACACTAAAATTTTCAAATCTTATCTTTGCAAAATGTGTGAGTGGTAGAGCTCTCCCCTTCAAGTAATCTGTATATATTATAAGTGACATTGTGTCTGTGTGTGGAATGGTCTTTACCAAACAGTCAATTTTTCGTCTCCAGACTTGAGACTTTATATATAGGGGATTCGGACCTGCGTGAAAAAAATTAGATTCGGATTTTACCTGGTAAAAATAGCTTCTAAAAGGTTCAAATTGATAAATTGAAAGTTGG
Source organism: Euprymna scolopes (assembly GCF_053919585.1). Lineage (NCBI taxonomy): Eukaryota > Metazoa > Mollusca > Cephalopoda > Sepiida > Sepiolidae > Euprymna > Euprymna scolopes. Next base: position 159,753,001 of record NC_136488.1, read on the forward strand.
CATGCGTAAGTTGACTTATGTAAGTCCTCTATGCATTCACAAATATACATTTATACGTTTAATTTCGTTAATTTTTAAACTTTTGATATTCATGTGTCCTTATGTCAGATGATAGTGAATACAACTGGAGAACTGAATGTTTTGGTTTTAATTCTAACTAATGCCACCCAAGTCGTATTTTTTAAAAACTTTTAAAATCATTACTATTATATATTAGGTACAATATAATAATAAATAGAGAATTGACTCTTTAATAATAAATACGAAATCTGAATAAATTAAAACAACGTATTTAAGTGTGTTTTACGACCGGGCAACGCTGTGTGGCTTGCTAGTCATCATTTAAATGTCATATCGATCACTTAGAGCAAAACACTGGAATTATAAAGTGTTTCTACTTATCAGGCCATCAGGACATTACTTGACATTAAAGGGGGTCGAAATTGATAACATAATTATTGATTCGTTTCACTTGATTGAGCAAGTACCCGTGATGATGGGCTATAGGATACGAGACAGACAATATTAAAAGTACTTGTAGAAATTATCAAGCAGCACGCTTATATCAAAGGCTTTATTTTCATGGCTTCAATAGTTTCAAATTATTGCAAAATGTCGATGCAAGTAAGAGCATCACCGTTATTTGCTGCTGCATCTGCAATTGTTTTCTATTCCATTTTGATGGTGTAACAGTATCGATAGGAAGGGACTTTTGCTAATGTAAAGTCTTCTAATATATTTCTCCTGCTTGCAATAGCAGATTTAATTGCTCAGTTAATAGGGAATCGAATGCCAGTGACTGGTGTTCAGGTTCGAATTTCTCTGTGATTGACTTTATCTCTCTCTCTCTCTCTCTCTCTCTCTCTCTCTCTCTCTCTCTCTCTATCTATCTATCTATCTATCTATATATATATATATATATATATATATATATATATATATATTAGTTTTTTTTGTTTTTTTTTAATATAATTATCAACTGATATGCGTTTCGTCATCTATGACTCATCAGAGTGGCTGAATCTAGTGAAATTCGAAATCGGGACCCCATGGAAAGAAGCCTACACCTCTACCACTGTTGGATATCACAATTTTTTTTTATGTAGATGTTAATTCTTTGTTTTTGTTTGCGATATTCCCAACTCGCATTTAGGTAAAAATACACTTAAATATAAATAATTGAATTCATTCAAAAAGTATCGTGAACAAAAACAAAGAATTAACATCTACATAAAATAATCATGATATCCAACAGTGGTAGAGGTGTAGGCTTCTTTCCATGGGGTCCCGATTTCGAATCTCACTAGTCGTAGACAATGAAACACATGTCAGTGGATAATTATATTAAAAAAAAAGAAAAAAGAAGCACTATATATGCCGCTCCCCATTTGGGGGTACCAAATTGGTAAAAAGGAAAATTATTCTCAACTCGCATTTAGGTAAAAATGCACTTACATACGAGGGGCGTGCAATAAGTAATGCCCCTGACCCACTTCCCATAGCAGTAGAGCAACAAAACTTGGCACAGTTATTAGTCTTTCTCTACATAGGAACCACCCAGAATTATGCATTTCTCCCATCGTTTGATGCAGCTCTGGAGACCGATTTTGTAGAACACCCCAGGTTGGTCCTCCAACCACAACGTGACTTCAGAAATCAAGGCTGCATCATCTGGGAAACGCTATCCTTTCAAAAAGAACTTCATGGCTGGGAAGAGGTGAAAGTCAGAGGGTGCAAGGTCAGGAGAGTAGGGAGGATGGGGTAGGATTTCATAACCACATGCCTGTACTTCTGATCTGGTGACATGCGAGTTGTGGACCGAAGCATTGTCCTACAGGAGGAGGGTACCTTTGCTGATCTTGCCCCGCCTCTTGATTTTGATAGCTTCCCTTAATTTCCTCAAAAGTGAAGCATAATAGGCTCCTGTAATTGTGATACCCTTTGCCAGGAAATCTGTCATCACTACTCAAATACAAAAACCGGATCACTGCTCGACATTTAACAGGCTCGATTTCACACCTGACTCAGTTCAAACACCTGTAAAGCAGAAACCACAATTTGTTCAGAGCTATAATTTGCCACATAACCCGTAGAGATATAAATCATTGCACATGCAAAATTTCAGCTAGATCAGACAACTGGAAGTGTGTCAGGGGCATTACTTATTGCACGCCCCTCGTATAAATAATTGCATTCATTAAAAAAAGTATTGCGAATAAAAACAAAGAAATAACATTTGTGTGTGTGTGAGTTTTCTTCCTCATAGGTTCCGAAACGGCTGAGCGTATCCTTTGCAAATTCTACACAAAGGTAATTTATATGTCTAGCAGTGTTCTTAGATATATTTTCTACAGAAATTCATCCGATTAGTATAAAAAATTGAAAAAAATCCGATAGTATTCCTTCTCTTTTTATACGAGGGGCGTGCAATAAGTAATGCCCCTGACACACTTCCAGTTGTCTGATCTAGCTGAAATTTTGCATGTGCAATGATACAGGGGAATATTTTACGTTACACCGGTGTAACCTTAGTTGTGGTAACGTAAAATATTCCCCCCTGTAAAAATTCTTTCTTTCTTTTTTTTTTTTACTCTTTAAGAGAAAGAAAACTGTTTAAGATCGTCAAGCCCAAATATCAGCTGACGTGACATTGTAAACAAACACAGACGGAATTTTATGAAGATAATTATTTATTTATTTATTTATTTATTTTGTGATTTAGTTCACCGGGCAAATTATTCCTCGTAATATTCAATGGAGGATTGATTCTGTAATGATACCAACGCAATTTGCATATATTAAAAGATCACATTTGAGCGTATAGTATGACCGGGCAACGCCGGGCGTCCAGCTAGTATATAAATTAAATATGGAAAGGAAGAAACAGAATGCACGATGATTCGTCTGTTATGTGGGTTGTATTCAAGAGATTATATAAGATTTAAATATAACTGTTTTGTAGCTGTTTTCAAACGAAGTATTTCCTCTCGGCTTCCAGTTGATGTAAAGAGAGTAGTCTGGATTGAAAATGGATCGTTTCGTCACCATGTTGATGTTGTTGTTCTGCGGGCTGTTTCTAATTATGGAGTATTATACTTCGATTTCTATTTCCTTTTTTAAATTCATATCGTTGGATTTTTTATCATTTTATTATCAAATATATATATATATATATATATATATATATATATATATATATATATATATGGATTTTACTTGGGGAAATGGAAACTTAACCAACTTTTTGGGATTTTACCGTCATTGGATATTTTACCCTTCACCAGGCTATCCATTCACGTGAAATCACCTTTTCCTTCACCCTATTCCCTCTGCTTCACTATTTGTTATCAAGTAAGATCTATGAATTACTTGTAGTTTCATTAAATACTTTTGCAAGCAAAATCCGATCCCGCATTTTGCTAAATCCTACCCTCTGATGAGAAGGACAGTATTTCTTTGAAACTCTGCGGATTAAGAACTATCCACCTATTTTGTGCTTCCTTTTTAAAATTAAATGTTTTTAACTCTTTTTCAAAGTGTTTTTTAACATGTTTTATTTATCAACTACTTGTTTATATATATATATATACACACACACACACACACACACATACATATGAGTAAAAATAAGATAAAAATACTAGCGATGGTTGACGTTATGATTATTTGAAAAGGAAAACCGAGAATTTATAAAATAATGTTAATCAACGTTTCGTCCCGATTTCAGGGGACATCATCAGGATTTTCGAGGCAAAAATGTAGAAGAAAATGATCATAAATCACATGCGAGTGAACATGAAAAAAGTCCTAAAATCCTTCCCATTCTGGGCAGAATGTACACGTGTGCGTGTGAAGAGGTTGAATTCATCTCTGCATTTATACATACACTAAAACGTTAAACATATGCAAATGTACCTTTTTTTCCCCGATATCCTGTCTACTTCGTTAAAATTATGATATACTAATTTATCCAGGATCTGTATTCATATTTTGTTCCTTGATTATTATATTTCCTATAATAGGGGCTAAATTATAGAAACCTTTTCTTTGCATGATGATACTAGTATTTGAAATAATTGCTAATTCTATAAGTCTTCGTTTAGCTCTATCTACAACGAATTTTATAATTTTTGCAAGATCAAAGTCAAACGAGTGATCATGTTCAGCACAATGGCAGAAAAGTGCATTTAAGGAGTTTCCATTCTTTATGTCTCTTCTATGTTCATTAAGTCTTATTTCTAACTTACGTTGTGTTTCTCCTATACTAGCATTTCAGCTCGGCGTTGCCCGGGTGTTTGGAGGTGTATGCTGAAAAAAAAAAGCGGTCAATTTTTTTAACTTTGACCCCTATTATGACCCCTTAACATTTATTGTTTTGGGCTCAAATCAAGTTATTAAGTTAGATCCATGTCCAAAGAACCTATATCTAAAATTTCAAGTGTTTAGACCCAAAATTGTCGGAGGAGTTTGGTAGAGTTCTCAAAGGTCAAATCGTTGAACTTTGACCCCTTAATCGCCAAATTTCTGTCCGCAAACTAATCACATCGATTTTCCCAAATCTCAGTACCCTGTATATCAAATTTCGAGTCTGTAGACTAAAAATTGACAAAGTTATTGCGTAGGGAAATGTACACAGAAACACTGACAGACACACAGACACGTTCACTTTTATAGATATATAGATATGTTTGATGGCACTCCCCCAAAACCCTTACATCCAACGCCGGCATATACTCTATCCTTTGCAATGACTGCCAAACATAACAAACTGAAAAATTGAACAGTTTAATTTTATAATCTAAAAAAAATATACTTAATAGAGGTTTATCTGAAGAAAAACAAATGGTAGCGAAGATGACTGTCATTTAATTTTGTGTAATATTGAATTTGAAATCGCAGAAAAAATTGCCGGAATAAAATGCATGCTTCAACAAAATGTACAACTAAGAAAATCCTAATATTGGATTGACAAAAAATACAGTTTAAAAAAAACAAATAAAAACACGAATAAAAATAAGATACATCGATAGATTAAAACAATTGTTTTAAATGTTGCAATGATCAATTCATCTTAATCTGGATTATCATTGGTTTATGGCTTTTATTTCAATTGTTTGTTGCTTTGTTTTTTTTTGTTTTTTTTTTGGTTTTTGGGGGGTTTTTTGTGTGTAATGAGACGGAGACCCACTCTCTGTGTGGGGGAACTCTCGCCATCAAACTTGTTGGTGATCAATATTCAATTAAGAAATGGTTTGTGAGTGATTTTTTTTTCTTTACTCTGATCAGATTTATTCAAATCATCTTAACATTTTGAATAGAAGTGACTGTGCTTATTTATGCGAGAGCAAACACACACACACACACACACACACACACCACACACACACACACACACACATGTAAAATAAACAAATCATCAGAAACGTTCTAAAAGCAACCATGGGGCTGGATGGAATAACAATGCATTAACGGAATGACCATTATGACGAAAAGGGTCAGAAGACTTTTAGCAGCGGATTTGTCACTAAAACTATTCTTTTATTTTTATTTGCTTTTCTTTTTTCTTTTTCTTTTCTTTTCTTTTCTTTTTCCTCTTCCTTTTCTAAAAGTTTTTCTTTTCTTTTTTTTATTTTTCCCCCCTTGTTTTTACTTTTCTATTCCATCACTTGAAGCAAAACTCAGGAAAATACAAAATAATTTTCCCATGTTACTGATCCACTGACTAAAGAGGATTGTTGAAGAATACCTCTTAGCAACCTATATCTTCTTACCTTTGTTTCCGGGCGTAATTCCTTTGGTGCTATCAGACCAGGCTGTCTCAAGATATTGGCTTCCTGACTTACTTGTAAAACTCAATCATGTTCTGCAAAGCCAAAAGAATTTATCTCTACAAAGCAATCAGACCAAATGCCATGAATATTTAAAGAAAGAAAATGCTTAAAGCATAAAAATTCTGCCTAAGTGATTGAACCTGAAAATGGTTGAAATGCCGTAAAAGACAAACAACCAAACTACGAATAAATATTTGAACTTATAAAAAATACTTGACACATAAAATCTTTTTTTCAAAATTACTGGATTCAACATTAAAATAATACAAAAAGTGTTGATATGCTGTAAAAAAAAAAATTAAATATTATGAATAACTATTTAAAGATGTAAAAAAAAACTTGGATCATTAAAACTTTTTCCCAAATTAATGAATTCGACATTAAATAACACGAAAAGGGTTTATATGCTGCAAAACAAAACAGTGTAATTCCCTTGCATCATCATCATAAGCATCATCATATAAAAGTCCATTGTACATGCTGATATATGTTAGACAACGCAAAGAAATTGATTTCCAAACTAACTTATTGTTGGGGACGCACCCCTACTGCCTAGAATAATGAACTATTCCATGACGTCACTTCCGGGTAACGAGGACCGGTTTACTAAGTCGGTCAGATGGACACGCAGAGTATAGTTGTCACCACTAATCCAATAGTGAGCCAAGATAAAGCTCAATTACCTTGTTCATCGCACATATTTAATTAATTGTTACTGTATCTTCCTCATCAATTATTCAAATACTTGAATCACAACGCTTCTCTTTGCCCAGATTTTTATCCCCCTTTTTCTCGAGTTCAATTTCATCACTTCCTGCCATTTTTCCGCTTCATTGTTACAATGAAAAATAACGATTTTTTTTAATGTTTACCAAAACTGATCACATGTAACGAGGAACTTAGTTTTATATAAACCAACTTTTGTCAGGATAAACACGATATTTACAATGATTGTGTGGCTGAGTTTTTATTAACTCATGAGCAAGAACCAGGATGAAAAAAAAAAAGGAACCAGGATGCATGTTCTGATGTTGCCTTGGAAAATACAGACAACCAAGAAATTCCTTCTCTCAGTTATTTGCTAGGAAGAGAATACTCACTGGCTTGTTTGCTTGACCGTGGTGTGGATGTAATGTCTGGCCCTGGGTTTGATGTCTGGGTCAAGGTGTGATGTTTGGATGTGATGTCTTGGTTAAGGTGTGATGCCTGGGTGTGATGTCTGGTTTGCAACTTGTCAAAATCGAAAATCAATCAATGCAGAAGTAAATTGACATTTAACGATCCAAAAAGTTGTTTTTACCAAAAGTTCCCAACCTTTATCCACGATGTAATTGTAATAAATACTCAAAAGTTAAGGTGATATATTAAAATGGAAATAATCATTCAACTTACAAGTAATAACAAGTGGAAATTTAGTAAGATATCTTTTTGCCTAGCAATATGCAAATTAGTTAAACTTGCACCTTCGATTGCATACACATGATCAGTTTATTAGAAATGTTTTTCTAGTGTGTGAAGATGAAATCAGCGTTTTAATCTCAATGTTAGAAAATGGCACAACTTTAAAACTTTTCATGTGCCATTATGGTTGGCTGTTCATGCTATTTTTTCATTTATATATGTTTTCTGATGAGAACCAAGCTTGTAGTTGTTGAGAATTAGCCAACTCTGACTAAAAAAAAATAAAATAAAAAAATAGTCACAATAAAAATATGCTAAAATCTATTTTTAAGTGTTAAATGTAGGTTATCACTTTTAAAATATTGTTTTGATTTAATTCATTAACTATCCTCCCAGGTATTACTTCTTCCTTTAGGAGGAATAGTTCAATGTATGTTCGTTCATCATGAGACCATCCTCTTAGGCATCACCTCCTCCTTAAAGGAGCAGGTAGTGTAGTAAATGTTTCTTTGTCGTGATATCATACTCCGGAGAGAGTATATATATTTTTGTTCGAATTCATAATAAACGGTGTTTATTTCTTTAAAAAAAAACATGTATTACATAAAATCATAACACAGGTATAAAGCCACCATTCACAGTATTGTTGCCATATTTGGGCTGGTGTGCCAGTCGTTATGCACTCGCTTTTGGAAAATGTGCAAAAACGAATCCTGAACTCATAAGTACCACACTGTATGCCAAGTTCCAGTTCCTGTCCCATCACTCCAATATTGCATCCAGGGATGCAATATTGGAGTGCTTGTTATGAGTATTTCCATGAAATGTGCTCCAGCAAGCATACTGCACTTGTACCCTCTTCACTCCTAACCAACCTGACAAGCAGCATAATTCTACCCGTTCATTATAGAAATCCCCAGATGCTAGGAAACTTTCTATTCTATTCTCATACTGCTTGACTTTTGGATTCCTTTCCGCCTCTCTATTTAGCTGACTTTACTAACATGCAGAAATTTAAATGCAATGTGAACAAACATCTCACCGCACAACTCCCCACTTTGGATGCCCGTTATAAATCTAACTCCCAATCACAGTTATCTCTAACATCTAAGAGGCAATATGCTTTACTTAGGTTGAATTCAAGTTTTAAAAAATAATTACTTTTTACAAGTAGATGGGATTTGTATATATGCAATAAATGTTATTATGCAAACGTGGTGTGCAGTATGTTTGCTTAGTGCATGTGGGTGGCAGATGTGCAGTTGTTGAATGCTTGATCAAAGGAAGAGAGGGAGAGTGTAGGTGACTGAAAATATTGCAACACAACCCAAAAAGATATTTTCTTTGTTCAGAAAATAAGTACTTCAGTTAGTAGCAAGGGACATGCTGGGATCAGCTTTGTAAGAGAAACAGTGTCTAGAGACTAGCTAGATCCTCTTGTCAGTGGATGTATTATCTGGGTGGCTGAATAATGAGCACTAACAAAAAGCCACAACCAACCAAGGGTGAAGAGATCTTTATAAACAGTCCCCTGACCCTCAGAAGAGGAAGGAAGAGAGTTGAACGTTTGGTGAGCAAGCAGTTCATTTTATGGAGAGCAACAAAGCGGTTTGGCTTTCTGTGATTCTTAAAAACAGAGGGTCTGTTGTGTCAAGTTCGACTAGTGTTTTTCAGTTGGCCAGGATAGAAAGGAAAGCATCTAATTTCTGCAAGTTTGTCATTCAATTTTGGAAGAGTGAGTGCTACTTATGTTATGTGGAGGGAAGGGGGTGTCTGTTTATATTGTATGTCAGTGTTCACTTTACGGCACATCAACCCTTTTGAGAAGTTTATAAAAATATAACAGAACATACCTTTTATGCCTTCACATCTCTTTACTGTATTCTCAAGTGATTTGTGTCTCGATGTTGGCTCACCTGGAACAAAAGCTGTTTAATGCATAACAGATGCAAGTCTCATTTCTCTGGACAATTGGAACTTTATTCAGTTTCATGATCGAAGTCACGTCCCTGTTTCTCTGCGCATGCTTAGGAGGGTGGTAATTTTGCTACCAGTTTATCTACCATCCATCCTCATCTCTTGTCACTTAGACGTGCTCTAGACTGTCGAACTGAAGACTGTGGACTT